>NC_081386.1:27452624-27774960 GCF_030684315.1 Stegostoma tigrinum | reverse complement strand
GAGTCTGTCCTTTGTAATTAGTGCTTTCTGTCCTTCAGGTTGTGCAGGACCACAAGTTAGTTGACTCATCAGTTAATCAGCTTTCTCCTTAAACATACATTTCTTGGCTGCATTTTTCAGCCTCAGCACAAAAGTTATTAATGGGCTCACCTAACTCCTGCCTAAGGACTGAATTTTATTCCGGCCGGAGGTGGGTGCTGAATCTTGTGATTCTGCTTCAGTAAGCTCCCAGCTGTTAATTAAATGTAATCTTTCTTTTGGCAGAATGCACAAGGGATACTGCTTTCCCTCACTTCATTTCTCGTGCCCTTTAGGGAACTACTAAATGTCAATCTGCATTTTTCTTGAAACTTTCTAATTGCCTCTGCCATATCATTTGCTTCCCAATTTATTTTAGGCTTTATATATATTCATTGCTGTGCCAGTTGCCATTACTAAAGTGTTATGGCACAATTAGAAGCTATTCATCCCACATTGCCTATTCTATACATTCCCATGATGTCCTCAATATTTCTCATGAAATTAATGTTCTGTGAATTTTCCAAATTTGCTTTAAGTTAATGTTAACGATTTCAGGTTTACACATTGAGCCACCATGACATCTGGTTATCATTTGGTTCCCAAATCTTTGAAATATTCACTCTCCATCCTTGGAAGTACAAATGTTTTTTGCCTGTAATACATTGCTATATTACACAGTCAAAGACTGCTGAGGCTAGTCTTGTATTACACAAAAACTGACTCTTGAGTTTAGCTGTGCATGTAATCCTCTCCACATCTTAGACTTACAGTTGATAATGAGTATCTAACCCAACTTAATATCTTACATATAGTGGTTTAATGTATTTAGAATCATAGAATTCCTATAGTGTGGAAGAAGGCCATTCAGCCCATTGAGTCCTCAGTAACCCTCCAAAGAGCATCCCTCTACCCGATCCGTGTATACCCGCATTTCCCATGGCTAATCCACCTAATCTGCACATTCCTGGGCATTAGGAGCAATTTAGCACAGCCAATCCACGTAACCCCGGAACATTTTTTTGGACTGTGGCTTTAGATTAGATTCCCGACAGTGTGGAAACAGGCCCTTCGGCCCAACAAGTCCACACCACCCCTTGAAGCAATGCACCCAGACCCATCCCCCTATAACCCACACACCCCTGAACACTACGGACAATTTAGCATGGCCGATCCACCTAGCCTGCACACCTTTGGACTGCTGGGATGAAGCCGGAGCACCCGGAGGAAACCCATGCAGACACGGGGAGAATGTGCAAACTCGACACAGACAATTGCCTGAGGGTAGAATTGAACGAGATGCTGTGAGGCAACAGTGTGAACCATCGAACCACCATGCTGCCCTGATGCTATATTTGTACAGTAAAATGTCATAACTCACAAGAATCGGATATTATGTTTCCTACAACATCAATAGTGAAGGGTTCATTTGTGGATAATTTTAATAAAAAGTTATTCAGTTACAATGAAAGCAGTTAAGTGTGACTTGATTGTTTCAACTTTTAACCAAATTAGCCATGAACAAACAATTTTGTTGAAGGCTTGATGTCACTTCTTGTGGATTTTTGGCATGTTACTTTACAAATATATTGAAACACTATATATAAAACATTATAATAAATGCAGTTAAGTGTGACTTGATCGTTTCAAACTTTTTAAAAAATGATTGTCTTTTGTCATTAATCTCCAAACACTATTCTGCTTTTTTACAAAGAGATGGCACTTCTCTTTTTATTGGCAATAATGAATGCTGTTCCAGAAAAAGAATATGTTAAAAAATCAAATTTAATCATAACTTTACCTTTTGTAATAAATATGGTAGGTGCTGTATGCTGACATTCACAATTCCACATGCATTACTTGCTACTGGGTATTATGCTCAGTCATGAAGCAAGTTAGAGTGGTGACTGTTTAACTACAGAGTACATTGTAATTTTAAAAAATGGAACAACTCTGGATGCTGTAAATCAGAAACAAAACCAGAAATTGCTGGAAAAGCTGAGCAGGTCTGGCAGCATCCATGAAGAGAAGTCAGAGTCAACGTTTTGGGTTCTGAAGAAGGGTCGCCGGATCCAAAACATTATTCTGGTTTCTCTTCACAGATGTTGCTAGACTGTTTTTATTTCCTTTATTCATTCATAGGGTGAGGGTGTCACTGGCTAAGCAGCATTTATTGCCCATCTTTAACTGCCCAGAGGATGAGAAACAGAGGGCAGTTAAGAGTCAACCACATTGCTGTGGGTCTGGAGTCAGATGAAGGCCAGGCTGGGTAAGGATGGTGGTTTCCTTTCCTAAAGGACATGAGCAAATCAGGAGTTTTCACCAACAGTTGGTAATGGATTCACGGTCATCATTAGATTCTTAATTCTAGATATTTATTAAATCCAAATTCCATCCTCTGCCGGGGTTGGATTCGACCTGGGTCCCTAGATCATTACCCAAGTCTCTGGATTAATAGTCCAGTGATAATACCACTAAGGCCATCCCCTCCCTCCTGCTGAGCTTTTCCAACAATTTCTATTTTTGCACTATAATTTAGCCCGGCCCAGATGCTAATCTACACATGGGTTGGGGTCACTGGCTGATGTAACCACACTCCAGTAGTTGATGACTATCAGAGATGGAAAATCGAGCAAAACTTGTGAACGACACAAACTGGGGACTGACTTGTCTCGTACATTCTAAATAAAACGCCAGTAATTTCATTTCTATTTATTACTGATTTCTCCACCTGGGATAAAGGTGCAGCTATAAAGTGGTCACCAATGGTCTCTTTCTTTGTTATTCGTTCACAGGACGCAGATACCGGTGCTAGTATAGTACTGTGCTAGTATTTTATTGCCCCACCCTTTGTTGCCTAGAGGGCAGGTAAGAGTCAACCACATTGCGGTTGGTCTGGAGTCACACGTAGGCCAGACCAGGTAAGGATGGTAGTTTCCTTCCCTAAAGGACATTATTTAACTGGTGGGTTTTTCAATTGACAATCTTTTCATGGCCATCCTTCAATTCTTAATTCCAGATTTTACTCATTTCAAATTCCGTCATGTGCTTTAAATCTGGATGCCTACAGTTATTCCTTTCCTCTTGTCTACTTTCAAATGGATTTCCCTTCAAGCTAGTGATAATACCACTAGGCTACCTCGTCAGCTGCGTTTTATACAGAGTGATGCCTTTCAAGCAGCCTGTAGTGACAGGCGACCTGTTCCAGGGTAAACTAGCCGTATGGAAACAGACTGCCTGCCTTATGTGTCACGAGACCCTGGAAAGCTTCTATGTCCAACACAAGCACACTCAGATCCATTGCAGCACAACCACTGCCAACACGATTAATTGACTCAACACAGACAAGAGAATCAAACCTGGCGCTCTCTCGGTCTGGATAACTGACTCCTGTACTGGGAAAAACATTTACCAGCTGAGCCATTTTGAGTTTTGATGCATCCATCACATTGCAGATGTGACAGTTCATGCCAAACAACAGCTCAAACTGAAATGTAAAAAAGATACAAAAGCAGGAAAGAAAGCTATTCCTCTCCTTTTATCTACTTTCAAACTGATTTCCCTTCAAGAAAAAAAAACAAGCAGCTGCCACTTTATAGAAGCATCCTATAGTAATTACATTGCATTATATAGTCATCACATTGATTACAGGATACACCCATTTAAACCAATCCTCCAAAGGGAATAGCTGAGCAATAGCCTTAAAGGGACAGGACAGGAAAAATACAGTTTGATCCCAGCAACATATCATTGCAATTATATTCCAGGCTTCTTTAATCCAGATCAGCATACATTATTCCATTGGAAAAATTTACTCATCTGCAACTCTGCAAATGATGAGGTACTTTATTAACCAAAAAATCACTCAAATGGAGCAGTGCAAAATTGTCAGCGTATGGAACATTCTGCCTTGGGTGCAAGAAAGGATGGAAGAGCGTATTAATTCTATTTCATGCTTCACTGAATAGAGGTGGAATGGATATTGCACGCCCTGGAATTTTCAAGGGTCAGTAATTATTTGAACTGGGCTCATTGAGTCATTCATCTAAGTGAAAAGATATGCTCTGAATCTGAGCTAACCAATGATTATTTAAATCTCAGCAGAATGGCTCCAGTTTTCTGTAATGCACTGCCTCAGAAAACAAAAAGCATGAGTAGTATTTTCTTTTCATTTGGTGGCTCTCCATTGGTGGTGCTCCTGGGTTATTTATGGCGGGGAGGCCGAGTGCATGAAAGCTGGGAAAATGTGCCATTTGAAATAATTAGCACATTTCATGCCCTGACGACACTCTGTCCTCCCGGAATGCACACCCCACTTGCCAGCTTTTGATTCATTAGATTGCAGGACAGTGTTTTTTTTCATTCAGTCACAACATGTGGGAATCAATGGCCAGTTATTTCCAGTGCTTAATTGCCCTAGAGAAGACCTTTTTCTTAAATGCAGAACCTGTATTTATAAACAGTGACATCTACATCTACATTCTTACTTGAGAGGAAATATCGGTCCCATATCCATCCTACCAAGTCCAGGGTCTTACATATTACAATGAAGTGGCTTACTACTTTTCTAAACCCTACTGGATACAAGCCAAGCCTGTTCAACTTTTCTCCTAAGAAAATTCATGAATTAGCTTAGTAAACATTGTCTGAACTGCTTCCAATACATTTACACCATTCCTTAAATTAGGAGACCAATCCTCTACATCGTACTCTTGATATCATTATACCATCTTGGGATTCTATGATTCTATTCTATGATTCAATGCTGTGCATAACTGAAGCATAACCTCCCTACATTTGTTTCAATTTTTCTCACAATAAATGCTAATGTTCTGTTAGTTTTCCTAATTACTGTATGCACTTACTAACCTTTGAAAATCATGCACTAGACACAGCAGGCCAAGCGACATCAGAAGAGCAGGAAAGCTGACGCTTCAGAAAATGAAGGAGGGTCTAGACCTGAAATGTCAGCTTTCCTGCTCCTCTGATGCTGCTTGGCCTGCTGCGTTCATCCAGCTCTATACTTTGTTATCTCAGATTCTCCAGCGTCTGCAGTTCCTACTGTCTCATGCACTAGAACAGCCGGATTCTTCTGCATCTCAGAGTCCTGCAATCTCGCATCATTTAGATTTAGTTTCTTTAAATTCTTCGTGCCAAATTGGACAATTTCACATTTTCCCATATTGTATGCAATTTGCTAGACCCTGTTGTTGCTAGGTCTTTGCCCACCTACTAAATTCATCCATATTCTTCCGTGGCCTCGTTGGATCTATTTGCAACTTCCTTACCTATGTATCTTGGCATCATCAGCAAATTTATTGATAATAACTTTGGTCCCATCATTCATGTCATTCATATCAATCGTAAAAACTTCAGTCATAGTCAACCATGATTACGTTGAATGGCAGAACAGGCTCATTGGATTGCATTGGAGTCCACTACTCCCATTTTGAGCGTGGTTCCTGGATGAATCCACAGGATTCCAGAGAACGTTCACATTACATGAAGACTGACCATGATATAAAGAGCTCTGGGCACCAACGTCATGATTAACTGACACAGAAGGCTTTTTTTTTGCTAATGTTTCAAATAATTACAGAAAAAAATAATCTTTGTCCAATGCAAAATCATAACAAATGTAAGGTTCCCCTGTTTACCTTTTCCAATGAGGAGTTGAGCTACAATATCAGTAACCTTTCTAAGATTCTCCCCGGATTATATTATTTTAATCAATGGCAGCAGCGCAGTTGACCTCAAAACTCCACAGTTTGAAAGTAAATATATTGGTCAGCATTCTCCATCTGAATAACTGTTTAGTGACTCTTGTGGGGAATGCCCTGGGTGAGGTCATGATGGGGCAACTCAGATAATTGAATAATGTGCCCACATCATTAGGCGCTGGTGGAGGGGAATGGGCACTTATGAAATGAGCTCAGAGTTCATGCCTTCTGGAGAAGAGGAATAATTGATCATGATGGAGAGAGAGAGAGCGCTGAACAATTGTCATCTCTTGTATTGAGTCTATAAATATAAGAAAAACAGAAATAATCTAGTAATGGAATTGAATTGATCACCTCATAATACGACACGGTAATTTAAGCATTAAATCATAAAATTGACTCCTTATGGTGTCTCGCATTCTGTAGTGCAATAATTTAAAGGTGGCTGCTAGCCTGTTGGTGTTATCACTGTAGTTATGCCTGAGAAAAAAAAGAGAGGATTACCATAATTCTTCAAAGAGTTTCATCACTCTAATTTTTAAAGTCTTGTGCTTATTGCATTTATACTATGACTAGCCGAATTTCGCTCTTGTCAAGTGGCTCTCTATTGCCTCAGTCGATCTATTCTAGCAAAAGTTACATGACACAAAGTTATAGGCCAACAGATTTGTATCAAATCACAAGCTTTTGGAGTGCTACTTCATTGTGAACCCGATGACGGAGCAGTGCTCCAAAGGCTTGTGATTTTAAACAAACCTGTTGGACTGTAAACGGGTGTCATGTACCTTTGGACTCTATCTGCCCCAGTCCAACACTGGCATCTCCACCTCAGATCTATATGAGTACAACCAGTCAGATTCCACCCTCACTTGAAGTGCACATCTCCACTTCCTGCAGCAGTGTACCCTGTTTGTCTGCCCTTCTTCTGAAATACTCCAAATTCTTGATAGTAATAAGCTCGCGGGGATGTCATGGCTTGACTGACTGGACTAGTGATCTAGAGGCCCAGGCTTAAGGTCTGGGAAGACGGCACAGGCCAATATTCTGTCATGTCTACTGGCATCACTTAAACCCCAGTCACAAATATGATGTTGGTTTCAATTGCAGTGACTATGACATTGTCATCTACTGTTGTAAAAAAAATTCTGATTCACTGCTGTCCTTTAGGGAAGGAAATCTGCCATCCTTACCTGGTCTGGCCAACATGTGACACCGGAGCCCCCAGCACTGTGGTTGACTCTTAACTGCTCTTTGAAATGATGTTGAAAGCCACTCAGTTCAAAGCCAGTTAGAGGTAGGCAACAAGTGCCGGCTTTGCCAGTGATACCCAGATTCCATGAAGCATTGAGGAAAACAAAGCTGCAGTTGCCTCATCCTGGTAAGTATGATAAAGAGTTCTTATGTTATTGAGGTAATGTTTGTGAGATTCAGACTGATAATCCTGCCCATCACATTGCTGTCTTTTCTGCCCTAAGCCTGCGACAAATATGTTTCAGCACTACAACTCCACACCAACAGTTGCAATTGCATCAACATATTCAAAAGGTGAGCTACCACATTGAAGGAACAAGGTTGTTTGCTGTGATGGATGTTTGGGGTTTCACTGCATGTATATCTTTCCAGTGAGTTTAACAAGAACTACCTTTGTTCTGCTCTGTTCAAAGTAGTCCTTTATACATTTGACATAAATTTCTCAGTGGTTAAAAAATAACTCTTTACTTTGATATTGTGAAGATGATGAACATGTGGAAGAGGTCAGTTTGGTCGGTCTTAGCTAGTCATCATCAATATGTCACTGCCTTTGGATTCACTTATCATGATGAGTATTATATAAGCTCGTACTGCACCTTCCCACATTAAACAGAGGATGTATAAGGAATGAGCGTGTCGCAGGTAAGCTAGTTGCCAGAGAAAGAAGAACAGATATGACCTGCCTGAAGATTAATTCATTGTGTCCCAGTTATTGCTTGCATATCCCCACCCTCACAAATTCTCTCACAAAGCCCCTCACTTTCTAAGATTTCTGCAAAATCCTTTGTGAGACAGCAGTCTACATTTTCCCTGCCTTCAATTAACTCTCAAAAAATGAAAGCAAACACAAGAAATGAATATACGACTATCTGTCATCCTGATCTGGTTACTTAAAATAAAACGGTCTAGTAAGTTCTCAACAGAGGTATTTCTCCATTCTGCAACTGCTTCTTAAAACTGCAATTTTCCTTTGTAGGCAAATCTATGACTAACTCTTGATTCCTGCATGCGCTACCTGAGTGAAAAGCATTTGGTGACTCCTGATGGTTCAACACTGAGGCAATTCTCATTTCAGTACAGCTCCCGTGTCAGTAGAATGAGGTTCTGTAGGCTGGTGTTTATAGTCAGAAGGGTAAATCCTCTGAAGTTCCAGAATGTGAGGGCATGACGAGGAAGCTGGAAAACTACCGCTAACCTGCAGAGATGGTCTCATTGGTATCTACCGTACACTTGCTCAGAAATATCACACCAGAGGCAGGTATTATTACAGATCCAACAATCTAAGGGTACTCACGTGCAGAGTATGAGTGTTATACTTTGATGGGGCCTGCAGTGCAAAAAATCTCTTACACTGTTATTTGCGCTGAGCAGGTCTTTTGCCAAACACTTGTTGAATTCTTGACCTCCTTATTTTATTTGTAAAGGTGAAGTATTCTACCAATTCACAGTTAGTTGGTGGAAGAGCTAACAGTTACAATCCCTTCACTTCTCTACAGTAACACCCACATATTGCTCAGCACACGTAATATCATGAGACAACAACACACACCAAATGTAGGGATAGTACACATGGGAACACAAGGGTATGTCTGCGTCTCACCTCAAATCGAACAACATCACAGGGAGTGGAAGAAATAATGAAACTAAGATTTGACAGTGCCTTACTTTGTGAGATGTACCAGTTTTTCACTTCTAACCAAGTGTATGCATTATCCTTTAAAATGTGAATTCTCTTTGTACTTCTCATTGGGGCAGTTTTGACGCTGAGTGTCAGGCCGAACTATAAATAAAGGGGCTTTTTCTTGAAATATTTCTCAGGTGGAATTAACTCTTTTGTTTGGAGTATCTCAGAGCCTTTCCTGAATGATCCATGCAGTTGTGTGGAGAAAAGGAAACACTCACATTTATGTATTGCCTTTCTTAACCTGTGCACAGCTAATTAAATACATTTTAAGTGTGGTCACTTTGGTAATGTGGAAAATGGAGGGGCCAATGAGTGCTCAGTAAGATCCTACAAACAACAACATGATAATGACAAGTTAACCATTTTCTATGATTAACCATAGGATAAAAATAGGCTGAGATGTTGGGAAGGACGCCCCGATTTTTCTTCTAAATAGTGGCATTTTATGTTCAGCCAAGGGGGCAGACGGGCCTTAATTTAACAGCTCGATTGAAGGATGGTGTCTCGAGCAGTGTAGTACTCGCTCAGTACTGCCTGAAGGTATTGATCTGGGTACGTTCTTGAATCTCAACAACAGGATTTGACTTTTCAACCTCATGATGCAACAATGGCTGACATGGTGAAGAAATAATTGTCAAGACAAAATGAGTATTATATAAGAGTTGATCTTTCTCTGTAGCTGTGACACTGTATTCTGCTTTCTGTTCTATTAGCCTGATGTACTTATGTAAGGTATAATTGTTTGGATAGCACACAAAACAATACTTTTCACTATATGTTGGTACATGTGACAATAATAAATCAAATCAATCAATCGGCAGAATAGAATGTTGAAAACGTGGAGCTAGCCCTTACAGCCTCCAGTTATCAGAGACACTGAAAGATATGTTTTGGAATCTCTCAGAAGTCCTGATGCACTGACTACACCCAAACCTGTTCCATAAACTTCACAACATTCTATGCCTTCTGAGCCTACCCTGATGCCCGATTTCTTGCTGATGCTTCACAAGGAACCCCTCCCCAACTCCTCTCATTCAACCAAACTGAACACTCTCCCAAAAACCTGATCCATGATAGGCGTTCATCCACTTACCTGGTTCCTGTATCCCCTCACCCACCTGCCAGCCTAATCCTTAGCTACTTGTGTGACACCCTAAGCCTCCACCTGCCTGCTGTCCTACCAAATTACCCATTTCCAAACGACCAACACATCCATCTGTCACACTATCTCTCACACACATACCTGTTACACTAACCCCACACCCACCTGGCACCATCCCTTTGTACACAATGGCATCTGACACCCTACCTTTACCCATCTGATATCCTACCCCTTTACCTACCTGGCACCCTATCACTTTCCCACCCTTTCATCTACCCATCTCCTACCCTAGCACCCCACCCACATACCTTACACAAATACCTTCTCCCAGCACCTCGTCAAAGTGGCTTTGGGAATTATGAATATTTTACTTGCTGGAATACCACAGCTACTGCTGTGAAAAGGGGACATGGATTCTGTGAAAATTCCCTCCACTGTTTCCTATGTGCTGAGTTGGAATTTGTTTGATGTTGGGGTGAGGGAGTCACTGAGAAGTCATTGAAAGATAGGAAGGGACGTTTTTTCTTATCTGTGTCAGAAATAGGGATTCCGAACCAGATGGGAAGTTCTGAGTTATAGTGTGTAAACATAGAGAAATAGAGAAAATAGGAGCTAAAGTAGGCCGTTCAGTCTTTTGAATCTGTTCCACTATTCAATATGATTATTACTGATCATAAAACCAAAATAACTCTTCAGAGGCTGCCAGCCTGTCACCAAACACCCTTTATTTACAAATTAATAACCTTTGATGGTAGCACTGCCTCTCATTGAGTCTGGCATTTGGGGCTCAATATCCCTGGCATTCATCCCTTTACTTCAGTCAAGGCTCCCTGATTGGACCAGATTAATAGCCCCAATCAGGGGACTCATATTCTATGCAGTACACCTGGTTGACCTCGTTACAATGGCTACAAATCTATCCAGAGCTGTGTAGTGGAAGGTGATGAGGACACTGAGTATTGTGTACAATTGAATTACAGTGAATTAGAAGACCAAGATGCATCCAGGACTTACAACTAGAAGTTTGAGGAATAACTGGTGGAAGCAATGCTTTTCATCTTTCAAATTTGACCAAAGTGGAATTGCTTGGAAATATTTTCACAAGTGTAGTAAACCTCAATAGTTATAGTTCCACAGGCAAGCCAGCTCACGTTGTCCTGCCTCCCTCATCCAGTAGAAGTCCCATGTGGATTCCATAGATTATATCAGGAGTAGAAATCTGGTCTGATTTAGTTTTTCCCTACGTGCGATTAAGGATTTGGAGGGATGGCATGATCACATGTGAGTCATGGCGGGGAACCCTTCAACTTTTCTCTTTCAGGAAACTATTACGTTTAACTACAGATATTGTTGCAGTTTGAGCTATCAAATGTGCTTTTTTTCTCAATGAGAAGACGGTATTGGAATAGCCTGACCTTTCTTGTACAACGGTGATCAGAGATTATGGGAACTGCAGATGCTGGAGAATCCAAGATAACAAAGTGTGTAGCTACATCCAGCTACGCACTTTGCTTTCTTGTACAACGGTAGCTCTCCTTCCCCATTGTAACCATTTCAGCTCAGCTTCACCATGCTTCTAGCCTGCTCTCAACAGGATTCATCCTGAGGTTTAATGTTCTTCAGGATCATACTCCTCTTAAATGTCAGCCCCTTTCACCTCACGTGAGCTGGAACAGTGTCCGTCAGATAATTATTCAATCACACAGTGTAGCATTTTATCATTCGGCCCTTCAGTCATGCCCATATTCTCACACTCTCCAGCAATGGATAATTGGATCACCACAGGAATCCTGGCTGAATGTTCTCCCTCTGTAGCTGAGGTGAGTTATAGTGTGGCAGCTCCAACATGTGTTGAGCTAACATTGCAGGCAGGGGATGGAACATTATTTTCTATAAATACATTCTAGCTTTGCCTTTGAACAGTGATCAAGAACAGGGATCCTACCCCCACCTCCATCAATAAGGGTAATTGTAGTATTCCTATCCTAGGCAAGATCATTAAACCTGACACTTGGTCTAATTCAGCTCAACACCAGTTGTTGCTCCTAGCAACTGAATCAGTGAGGGGGTTTGAACACTACACTTCAAAACCTGCTACAGGTGGCAATCTTTCTTTACGTGTTAGAATTATAATTCTGTGTCTCCTGGAAGCAAGGTTTCAAATGTACATTTGCATGCAACCCCAAATGCCAAGGAGATCTGAGTCTAATTTTATCTTAGCTGCTGAGCTTCATTTTGTCACACTCAGTTATTCATTTTCTTAGTGATTTCTGAAAGAACATAACACTCTTCAAATAGGTGGCAGGCCGACACTGTCTCTTAGAGCATCTACATTTAATCCTGCTTGGTAAATATTATATTGGACAACGATGTCCTTTAGTTCCTCCAAATTCCAGCTTAAACCCCCACAACCTCTCCCGATCCCTTATCTAAACAACTGAGCAATAATTCTAATAGGCAGATGGCTAATGGCACTGTCACTGTGATGTGAATTATACTGTGCACTACACATTGTATTATTATGCAGAGAAGGATGGAACTAAGCTTAAAGTCCTACTTCTCTTTATTGTACATATCCTGAAATCAACTACAGGTCAACTAATGAGCAAATACTGTTGACTGGAGGAAAGCTTTATGAAATGGGAGACAGCTTTCTTTGGTACTGTTGTGTTTAGCATGGTGAGCTGAAGCAGAATGGAACTTTTATTTCTTTTCAGTTCAGATGATACATATGGTGCAGAGAAAGGGTTAACTACTGAGCGTATGGTTAAGGAGCTATATCTAAATGGCTTCTGATAATTTTATGAATAAACCATAGTAGATCACACGAGGCTGGGGCCTGAGCCTGTCAGATTTCAGGGCAGTCTTCCTACACCATCTGTTGTATAACATCACACAACACAAACCTGATCTTATCACTGTCAGATACTGTGTAAAAAGCCACCTGTAAAAGCAAAAAATTATGCTTATTTTACATCAATTCACAGCATAAAAACAGACCACCTGGCTCAGCTAGTCTATGCTGGTATCCACTCTCCATATAAACTTCCTCCCATTCTTTTTCATCTCATCATATTTACATACTTTTATTCCATTCTCCCCAATGTTTCGGCAGATATTCATTTGTGCCATTACTCTCAACTAATGCATGCGACAGTGAGCTCCACATCTCCAGCATTCTTCAGGTACAAAAGTTTCTCCTGAATTCATTATTATTCAGTTCTTTAAACTGTTCTAATCACTTACATAGCTAGTTCTCTCTTCTTCCAGTCAAGATTTTGTTAATTCATCACCTTTTTATTCATTATTAAATTTGTTCATTTCCTTCCTCCTGCATTTTATTATTGATACTTCTGCTGTCAGTGAGCCTCAGTCCCGATCCTTGAGGTTGCTCATTGCTCTCTCTCTCTCATGCTTGGCTTCCTTCTTGCCATTTGATCTCCTCCAAAGTCCTCCATTTATTTTGACTTTGTCATAGCCCTTCAGTTTAGCTCACTGGTTGTACTGATACTTTTAAGTTTAGCCCCAGTCTAGGTGCCAAGTTCACGTTCTAATCTGACACTTCAGTGCAGTATGGATGAGGGGGTGTACATTTCAGAAGTGCTGTCTTTTGATTAAACCAAAGGTTTAACTGTTCAAGTGGTCCATCCTTTTGGAGGCAGACTTCAATGAGTGTTGTCCAGTATTTGTCTCTTACACTGCTGGTTTGTTGCTGGCGGAATCATGCTGTGAAAATCTGCTGACAACGAAGTGTGGAGCTGGATGAACACAGCGGGCTAAGCAGCATCTCAGGAGCACAAAAGATGACGTTTCGGGCCTAGACCCTTCATCAGAAAAGGGTCTAGGCCTGAAACATCAGCTTTTGTGCTCCTAAGATGCTGCTTGGCCCGCTGTGTTCATCCAGCTCCACACCTTGGTATCTTGGATTCTCCATCATCTCTGTGCAAATCTGCTGCACTGCTTGCCTGCAAGGGGAGAATAATTCACATTTCAAACTATTTCACTGACTAAAAAGAAAGATCACATATAAATGCAAGTTTATTCTATTTTCTATTCCTCACTGAATATAACCACTGCTTCACTAGTTGAGCCTCAACATTTTGCACAGAGTGGCTGACATATGACGTCAGTTGGCAAGATGGCTGTTTTGTGATGCCAATGGTGTGGGTTCAGTTTCTGCACTGACTGAGGTTAACATGAAAGATTCTTTACCTTTGTATACACATTCCAATTTATAATTATATATTATAATTATATATTACAACTGTCTGGAAATGGCAAATCACTCAGTTGTTTTCAGAAAGTGACTCACAAGAAAAATTATATGGTCAATAAATGGCAGCAAGGGCAGAGATGCCCTCAACCCTTGATAGAATGGGAAAAAAAAAATCACATTCTTATCAAAGAGCAACATCCTAACTGGATTCCAAATGTCACTCATCACAACCATCTGCTCCTTGAAGTGACTTTGTACTGCAAGTTCACATCAGCTATACAGTGAAAGATATACTAGTTTCTGTGCATATTTGTAGTAAGTTCCAGGTATTGTATAAAGTGATAACATCTATTGTGAAGGGCTAAGCCTGTCCCTAAAACATTTCATACAGGAGCTTACAATTTTTAGTTTGAAGCAGAGAGAAAATTTAGACTTACAATATTACTGAGAACTTGCAATGAGGCCCATGGATAATGAGAGCATCAAATAAGCATCAGCAATTTCCTACAAGCAGCAATGAGATGAATATCCATATGGGTCATTTTTTGTTAGTGTCATTGACCAGGGGCTGATTGTTGGCTTAGACACTTGGGGGTCTCATTAATTTTCTTTGATAAAGATCCAACTGTGTTCATTCATTTCAAATGGCAGATGGAGCCTCGATTAAATATCTTAACTAAAAGACAGAAGCCTCCAGCAAAGCGTCTCCCTTTTAGTATTAGAATGGAGTGCCAGATTAGATTATGCGTATTAGACGTTAAAGTGTTACTGGCTAAACTGAGCTGACACACAAATCCATGAATGTTTATACAGCCTCAAATTTAGAACCTTTTCCTTTTGTGATGAGAGACTAGCTCTGTGCATTTTCACAGCTAAATCCAACTTTGTTAACCAGGCTACAGAACCATAGATTCATTTTTTTCATTATAAATGTGGATGAGCTGGCTCTCACATTCCAGGAGTGTTAAGTATAATTGTAGCTCTCAAGGTGAAAGGTCCCTGTGTTAATCCACTACAATATCCATTTTCCTTTTCACTGTATATTTTCATTTCACAACATGATGCATTCTTTGCTGATGCAGTCTCCGGTGTGTAAAAATTAATTCCTTCTCTTCCAATCTGCTATATAATATCCAAAGCTGCTCTGCTCTGCAAGCAGCAATCATCTATTTGAAAATCAGAACCGAAATGGGTCATTCATCAAAAACACATTGCATTTTCTCTTTCAAATTATTTGAGCCTATCTATCTGCTGCTTTTCACATGGGACTATATTTATAAGACATGCAGTCATCAATCTTGCAATCCTGGTTTCTGCTAATCACAAAGCCATGAACTAGAGCCACAAGATTAATGTCACCTTGACTGATAAACACAGGCATGTATAAGAAGTATCATTTGGTCTCTGGCAAAGCTTTTAAATTTTGCCACACTGGAATAGAGTGCATTTACCTCAAAGTACTTATTTTGTGTTTGGCAAACTTGTCATGGTACCCACTTCAATACATCCTTATGGCATGTTCCTCATGACATTGTTTTCATCCCGTGTATTGGGCCTTATTTTACATGCGAAATGTGTCAGTTTTGGGCCAGGGTGGAAATGTACTTTGGAACAGGGATGTGGGTTGGGGCACTGAGCAAATCCTCTGTCTGTCTAAGCAATACTCACTGCTCAATTGTCGAGTCAATTGCGTTCTCAATCTTAGAAAAGAGCCATTAAAGGCATCCATCTCAGAGGAGAGAAAAATCAGGGTGACAGATCTTCTCGTCTTGTCAGTGACATCTTATTGAAACATCCTGAGGAGGCTTGGCAGATTGGACGCTGAGAGAATGTTTCCCCTTGTGAGGGGAATTTAAAACCAGTGGATGCAGTTCCAAAATGAGAGGGTCTCCCATATTTAAGACTGAGGTGATTAGAATTTTTTTTCTTGGATGGTCATTAGTGTATAGAACTGTCTTACTCAGAAAAAAGTAGAGGCTGGGTTATTGTGTGTAATCAAGGTTGAGTTAGGCAGATTTTTGATCAACAAGAGATGAGGGGACAGACTTTCATTTATAATGAAAGTAGAATCAAGGCCACAATCAGGTCAGCAATGATCCTGTTCAATAGAAATGCAAAGCCAAGGGGCCAAATGGCCTAGTCCTGTTCCCAACTTGGCTGTTCAATAATGTTTATTTCCACATATGACAAGTACATGTCTAATAAGCAACATTTCAGTTCTGGTTTTAAAATTTACTGTGAAGTTCATTCTTGTTCTCATCAACAATTCTCTATAAGAACCTGCTGCACAGTAAAACTGCCACCTGCAAAATGTCAGATCACCTGGACCCTTCTGTAATTTGCCCTTTCCCTTCCCTCTTCACTTAATAACAAAGCTTTTGGCCACTGGAGTTCTAACCTTCAGACCTCCCTCCCTTGTACCTTGCAACCTCTCCTGGATTTTTAAATATCTCCTCAAAAAATTGCACCTTTGTTTGCAGTCAAGCCTTTTTCTGAATTCTGCTAGTGTTTTCTTAACTCGTGGACCCTGGGAATGATTATTAAATAAAGGCAAGACTGCACTTTAGGCAAATGAGTGTTGGTCAAACCAAATTCTTTAGTGCTGAAGCCTAAGAGTAACTTGTCAGTGAATCTTTAATTGATTAAGACGGTGCTCACCTCCTTTCCTTCCTTACGTAACTTTAACTGAAATTTCACTACAAAATTGATTCAGAAGAATAAACGAACCATATGTTGCAATATTGGTGTTTCAGCTCATTACGGGAGAGGCAGAAAAAAAATAGGATTGGATCGTATCCAAATAAAACAGAAAATCAGTCAAATGTAAATATACAGCCTGGTATACTACTGGAATGTCCTGCTCTGGTTTAACAACATTCCAGATATTGCATTTGTTTCCAGTCACCAGTGACACGAAAGTACCCAAGTGCTGGCAATAATGCAAGGGTGTGGGGGGGAGCGGGCGGGAATGGTGGCTCAGTGATAAGCGCTGCTGCCTCACAGCATCAGGGACCTGGGTTCAATTCCAGCCTCAGGCAGCTGTGTTTGTGGAGTTTGCACATTCTCTCTGTGTCTGTATGGGCTCCCTCTGGGTGCTCTACTTTCCTCCCACAGTCCAAAGCTGCACCGGTTAGTAAGTTGGCCATAGGGATGTGTAGTTTAGGTGAGTTATAGGGGCACAAGTCTAGGTGGGATGCTCTGAGGGTTAGCGTGGACTTGTTGCACCAAAGGGCCTGTTTCTACACTGCAGGGATTCTATTCTATGAAAAGGACCCAGTGTTGGTTGGTTGAGCTACAAGGAAATGATGGAAGCACTTGGGGAATGTATATTCACTTTTTACAATAGCTCATGTCAGTTGATAGTGAGCTGTCTCCTGATTTCTACCCCCATTGAGAGGGATGTATATGAGTTGCTCATTGACTTCCAACCTCTTTTATACTATTCTAACTCTCCAACTGTTTATCCTTGAAAATATGAGAAGTAGTGTAATCCGTATGTCCTGTTCCATAATGGAAGAGGAAGAACCCATCTTAATCAAAATTCCACATTAAGCCATATTTGCAGAATAAAAGAACATAAGTGCAAAGTGGTAAAAGACACATTCAGGACAGATTTACTGTAATGTGTAACTTGTTATGATTCAGTCAAGGCTTCAAAATTCCTGAAACAAATGATCACACTCACATTAGCATTTTATAAACACCTTGGTCTTTGAGCAGTTGTTTTTATGTGGTCCAGCCCCTCTGTCATTATTTCCTCTGTTCTAAGACATCCAATTATTGCCTCAACCCTGCTGATTTCCTGTCTTCACACTGAAAATGTTTGTGCCTCGTTTTGGGGATCTCCATTTTCCTCATGGGCATTACAAGATGTTTTTTATCCACCAAGTCATTTCAGCAGCAATCCTGCACACTTACAACAATGGACCAGACAACAATGACATATTATTCGCATATAGTACATATGTGATATCAATCTTGGCGAGCTTAGAGTTTGCATGTGCTTCCTGTGTCTGAATGGATTGCTAATGTTTGCCGATTTTCTCCCTAGTTAGTGAGGTGGATTGACCATACTCAGTTACCCCCTCATGCCCAGGGATGTGCAGGTTAAGTGGATTGGCCATGGGAAATGTGGGGTTACAGGGATAGCGGTGGATGTGGATGGGGTGCTCTTCCAGGGTCAGTGTACATGTGATGAGCTGAATGGCTTCTTTCTGCACTGTAGAGGTTCTATCCCATTGTATGAGATGTTTGAAATAAGAGTGGAGGAAAGGCAAATTCAGGTCAGTCAGTTAGTGATGTACTGATCAACTGAGGAATCCCATCATAACCAAACTTATTCACTAGATGAATGACCTCTGCCTGATTTTAGGTTCCATCTCTCATGCACCCATGAAAGCAGCTATTGCTCTCATTGCATTGTCCCTACTGAAATGAAGCAGGCCACTCATTAAAGTCTCTTGAGCAAGTTGAGGCTTCTTAATGTGAATGGTTCAGACCCAGACCAGAACATATATTTTCCCATTATAATGTCTTGGATATACACTGATAAGTTAAACAATTACACAGTCATATTGTTACAAGTTAGAATGAAACACCCCTGCTTGTTTGATAAACTCTTATTAATGTTAAATTCATTTAATTGTAATTGAAAAAGAATAATTTAAACATTCCTGCAAAATTCTATCCATTTAATGTAGCGACTAAAATGGCCAACAATTCCTTGAAAAGAATGGAATATCTTCTGCAAAGCATTGGCAAAGGAAGTTGGCACTGCTGATGGCTTTGATGTGCAGCTAGAGCTGCAAGTTGGCATTGCCCTCTATGGCCATGTGCAGTTTCACTGCTCCAAAGGATCCGAGTTACCCTTACACTTCTCAGACCCCACTTAGCATCCTCAATGCTCAGCCTTCCCAGCTTACCACTGCACTTGACTTCCCCTCTCCTTTTCTCAGTGCCCTTTTCACTACCCCCACCGTGTTACCTTCCCAGCTGCTCTGCTCCCATTCCCCTCACTGTTTCTATCCTGGTCTCCATCCTCGATCCTTCACTCCAGTGGGGTGGTGAACAGCAAGGCAGTGCAGAAGTGAGCTGGAGGGAGGTAAGGAGTCAGGAACAGGGGTGGGAGGGAGTAGACATGTATTTGGCCTAGGGCATTGAATTCATATAAAGCATTTCCAAAGCATGCATTTTATTGCTGCTATTTGTTGATGCAGACCCTTCACTGCTCCATCGCTGACAGTGACACTGCACCTGGTGGTTGTACCTAATGCAGATACGATGGCAATAAATGAAGCCTTAAGATATGGAGGGAAGTAATTTCAAACATTGCTGCACATTTCTGTGTTGTTTTAAGGCCTCAATTTGAAGCCATGTTACGCAGGGAGATGTTGTCCTAGCGAAGCCATATGTACTTCTGTTGAGATATGGCCCCCTTTAAGATGGCTGAACTGATTTTGTTATCTTCTGCTACTCCAAGGATTTAAACTTAATCTTCCAGCTTAGTGATGGCTTCTAGAAACATCTAAAAACATAACGCTCATCCCAAAAATTGCATCTATCAGAAGTGGTGCAGTCAACCAAAGCCAAACATAACTAATTTGCCTGGCTCGCGGTTTGCAGCCAAACTAAAAATACACCTTCAAACAATCCTGCCTGCAATTCCTGGCTCCATTCCTGTTGGTTTTGCATCCAGAAAGTGTCTGGTAGAGCTGAATAATCAGGGTTCAGTTGCTGCATGTTCACTGATGTATCCCCCTGTGTTTTTCATGCCTCTTGGCTTGACCATCTGACAGTTACGCCCTCTTGCTGGCTTCAATCTATATTTAGGTTCTGATAGCTGCATCCTTGACAGCTTGTAGGCCAGTTTGAACGTCATATTGACAGTATTCCCTTGCAATTAGCTATCTCTTGAACTGACTCCTGTTTGAAGCAAACCTTTGTTCTCATTACAGTGAGAGAAATGAACACCTTTTTCACTATTTGTCAACTTCAAACTCTGATTATGAACAGGAGCTGAGTGCCAAATAAAGCTCCCACTATTTCTGTGCGAACATTGTAGCTTTATCTTCCAAAGTCCCATACTTCAGCTGTGCAAAATTTAACAATTGCTAGAAATATTCACTTGGTTAACCTAATGGTCATTAAGCTATGGATGACAAAGTGTGGGGATGGATGAACACAGCAGGCCGTTTTGTTGCTGTGTCCCAGGTTTGGTACGATGAGGAAGATAAGAAGAAAAAGAACAAAAGCAAATGTGAGAAAATATAAAAAAAGAAAGAAAGATTTGCATTTATATCGTGACTTTCATGACTTCAGGATGTCCTGATTAAATACTTGACTAGGGAGTGATATATTGCCAGAGGTGCAGTACTTTGGATGAAATAAAATGGCATGGTGGCTCAGTAGTTAACGCTATCCCAACCTTAGGAATGTGTGGAGTTTGCACATTCCTCTCACCACACACACACACACACACACACACACACACACACACACACAAGGTCTGCCAGCTGCACTGGTTTCCTCCTACAGTCCTAAGATGTGAATGTTAGATGAATTGGCCATGCGAAATTGCCCATAGCATCCAGGGATGTGCAGGTTAGGTGGATTAGCCATGGGAAATGTAAACTACAGGGGCTGGCTGGGATGCTTGTCAGAGTGGACTTGAAGAGCCAGCTTCCACACTGGGGATTCATGAAATGTTAAACCAAAGTATTGGCTGCCCTCTCAGGTAGAAGGACACTATTTTAAACTAAAGCGGGGAATGTTCCCAATGTCCTGGCCAAAATTTGTCTGCACACCGACTAAAAAATAAATAACCTGGTTGTTTATGTAATTGTCTATTTTTCATGCTTGCTGTGTTCAAGTTAGCTGTCTCATTTCCTATATTAACAACACAGAATGGCTATTAATGTTTCCAACCGTTCACAGAAGTAAGACAGCTACACTAGAGGAAGCTCATTTTTTATATTGCTCTTTATACAAGCAACCAAATCCTTTGTAGGTCCTAACTATCTGAACTACTGCTCCCAACCCTCAGTACCTCCCTATTTGTTCCCATACTCTTTCATGTCAAAATGCCTTTGCATCAAGAATCTGTCTCTGTTCTGTCACATTAGACTGTATTGGCATCAATCTATTTGTGACGTTATGACCAATTCCCAAGTGAAGATCCCAAATTGTTCCTACTGCGGATGGGATACCTCCTGATGATTATGCCCTTTGTAGTGAGGGGCAGGTTGGATTCCCTACTTTACTCAGTTCCTTCCAAGATTTGATTTAAGAAGGATAATTTTAAAATAATCCTGCCTTTTGTGGATGTCTAAACCCAGCCCACATATGTTTATATTTCAAAAGAATTAAAGCAAACGTTAATTTATTAACTATTAAAGTATGAGAAAAGAGAATAAAAATGTGACATACGTACATACAAATTAGAAATGAGAGACGAGTACAAAGGCAAAATTTGAAAAGGGAATACACAAATTAATTCTCAGGCTTTTCCATGGTAAACAGATTGTGCAACACTGCAGCCTTCAAAGTAGAAGATTTTGGAAATACTGGCTGTGGCAATTGAAGAATGTTTGGAGATTCTTCATTCTGAAAATAGCTCACTCCTAGTTTCCTTCAGCAATGGATGGCTTATGCCCAGCAGCCAGAATAAGATAAACTGAGAGACTTTATTTCTTTTAACCTGCTATTTAGGGGTGACATGTGGAAGTTTTCAGCTGTGTCCCTTTGCAAAAAAGTGGAACTCAAACTCCAAGCTAACACACTAGCACACCAATACTCTATCACACAGACAACCAGGGCATTGCAGTTACTTTTTAACCCCCTGTCTTTTCTGTTCCTGGAAAGATAAAACACAAGCATGTCTTTTACTCAAAATTGTCATTCTTTCAAATACTACCACGTCTATAATCTGGGACACACCCCACACGAGATCACAGTTCATTTTTTTGAGTGGCATCTCACCCTTTGAGGCGTTGCTGTTCGAAGTTGCTTCAAACATTCCATGATTCCTCTCAGGATGCAGTTTAACTCAGGAAATCAGACAGTCATTGAATTTACATCCTTACTTTTTGTGTGTATGGTTTCCTTGAAAAGAAAATCACATGCTACATATAAGAGCTCACTAGCGTTAATAATTTGGTGTTATGATTTCATAACAATGGTCATTTGGAAATGTATTTCTTTTCTATCCAATCCACTGCACCTCCTAGCTCAATTGATTTCAGTTATACAATGCAGGGTTGCAAAAAATAACTCCAACCAAGGTACACTAAGATGATTTTTACATGTCCCTTGCTGGCTCAGCTACCTGGGAACACACTAAAATCTGAATCAACAATCTATGTGCGCTGTGTGGTTTAGTTACTCGCTGCATAAATTTTGCAAGCTGCCAGGAGAGCCAATTTTCTGAGTGAAGCTTTCATTTACTCATAAGGTTTGTTGTCAGAAATGTGTGTTAGTTTTGCAGCTAACTAACTAATGAAAGCCAAATTAGCACTTGGTCCATTCAGCACTATGCAGACCATAATTATCACAGCCAGACAAGCATTTCTCCTGCCCATTTTCCAATAAGCTTCTTTTCCTACACTTAGCTCATCTCCTAAAATGACTGATTAAAAAAAGAGTTGAAGGTACAAACGCTGCTGACTGCAATAAATTATCTGAGAGTTGAAAGATAAATTGTTGAACCAACTGCACAGCTTTATCATTTCTGAACAAAACACAGCAATTGAATGAGCTCAATATCTTTCCAAACCTGAGGTGTTTGATTTGCCTTCTCATATTGCAATACCTTCCACTGTTCTGATTTTCTCTGATATGAGCATAGGTAAGAGTTGCCAACTTGGGAAATATTCATGGAAGCGTCGTCATGTAATCTCTTACATCTAGTCATGCCTCCTTCATCCTCCTGTCATTCAGCATGGCCAGGAATGGTATGGAAGGTGATGATACCACGGTAATGCCACTGGGATTGTAATCCAGAGATTCAGGGGTAATTATTTGGAGACACAGGTTCAAATACCACCGTAGCAGCTGGTGGAATGAAATTCAATTGGCCAATCTGGAATTGTGAAGCTTGAATCAGCAATGAGGATAACTGTTATCAATGTCATAAAAATCTATCTGGCTCACTAATGTGTTTTAGGGAACTAAATCTGTCATCCTTACCTGGTCAGGCCTACATGTGACTCCAGACCCACACCATTACTGCCATATGAAATAGCCAAGCAAGTTACTCAGTTCCGGGACTATTAGGGATGATTGGTCCTGTGAGCAAAGCCAACATCTCTGTAAAAAAAGGAAAATAAACGTTCTTTCCTTTCGACAGATTGGCTTTCCACAGCTAACTTTAAAGTCAATAGATTCTCCTTTGGCCAAGTGAATGATGCATGATCATCATTCCATGTTTTTTAAGCCATGTCCAATATTTTTATGACTGGTAAGAAAGAGCTTTCAGCTTTGTTTTTTAAAACAACAAAACAAAATTAAAGTCTCCCATGATTTATATCTGGGATGCAGGTTACTGTGTTCTGGAGCTTGTACTCCTATAGACTCTGAAACAATTCCTGGAGAGTCAGCAAATCTTGTTCAGGCCCATGTGGACATCCATCCAAACCACAACTGTGGCATTTATCTTAATTCAGAAATATTGCATCGGTAACGCAAAAAAATTACCTGATTCCCTTGGTATAAACTTACCTTTCAGTCTTCTGTTTTAGATGTTAGGTTTTCTATAAATCTAGAAACTCCGTAATTCACTACTGAAAGAATCCTATAAATTATGAGGCGTTTCTTTTTTATTGGGATTTTAGACTGAGGCAACAGTGAACTATATTCATCGGTGGAACAGTGGCTCAGTGGCTAGCACTGCAGCCTCACAGTGCCAGCGACCTGGGCTTGATTCCAGCCTCGGGTGACCATCAGTGTGGAATTTGCACATTCTCCCTGTGTTTAAGTGGGGTTCTTCTGGGTGCTGTGGCTTCCTCCCACAGTCCAAAGATGTGTAGGCTAGTCAGACTCGCCATGCTAAATTGCCCACAGTATTCAGGGATGTGCGAGTAAGGTGGGTAACAGGTGGATAGGTCTGAGTGGGATGCTCTGAGGGTCAGTGTGGACTTGTTGGGCTGAAGGGCCTGTCCCCATACAGTAGAGATTCTATGGTTCTGTATGAACAATCCTGCAACTTGATAATACATATTCTATGGCTTAAAAGAGCACTTCTATCTTCATCACAAGACCACACACAAATACAATTATAGCATCATTGAAGTAAACTTATAACTAACGAAGTACAGGGAATTTGCTAACCGTTCAACAACACCATTATTTATTTATAGATCACCTTCAACAAAATAAAAGCTCTCAAGGTGTTATAAAGCAGAATTTGACACATAGCCACATAAGGTGATTTCTTTTGTTCCTCTTAGGTCAATTAACCAGAAGCTTGGAAGAGAGAAGCAAAAAGGTTTGGGTAGAAAATCAAGAGGTTAGGGTCCAGGTGGGTGAAGATGTGGTCACCCTTTTGAGCAATCAAAATTAGGGTTCTCAAGGGGCAAGAATTAGATGAGTGCAGATAGGGCAGTGTGTTGAGGGGCTGGAGAAGATTGCAGAAATCAGAAATGGCAAGGCCATAGGGAATTTAAAACAAGAAAGAGAATTTTAACAATTGAGTCATAATTGATTCAAACATTGTAGGTTAGTCAGCAGAGAAGTGATGAGTGAACGGAACTTGGTCAGAGTTAGCGCGGAGGCAGTTTTAGATTACCTCAAGCACATTCCGAAGTTCTGTGTGTTTCAGATAAAATAGTAATTCTATTCAGGAGGCAAGCACATATATCTTAGGACCTCCAGTTTCTTCTAGTTTGGTAGAGTCATATCTCTCTAAACCCTTCCTATTCATATACCCACACCAATGCGTTTTAAATGTTGTAATTGTACCAGCCTCCATCACTTGCTCTGGCAGCACATTCCATACATGCACCACCCTCTGTGTGAAAAAGCTGCTCCTTAAGACCCTTCTATAACTTTCCCCTCTCACCTTAAACCTGTGCCCTCTAGTTTTGGACTCCCCTACCCTGGGGAAAGACTATTCATCCTATCCATGCTCCTCACAATTTTATAGGCTTCTATAAAATCACTCCTCAGCCTCAGACGCTCAAGGGAAAATAACCAGATTCTATTCAACCTCCCTGAATAGCTCAAACCCTCCAACTCCACACTGGCCTCCTGAAGAGCAACCACACCCTGAACCCGCAACCACATCACCACAGCCACCACCAGCCTATCCGTGTAACCCCGCATTTCCCATGGCTAATCCACCTGGCCTGCACATCCCTGGACACTATTTGCAATTTAGCATGGCTAATCCACCTAATCTGCATATTGTTAGACTATGGGAGGAAACCACAGCACCCAGAGTGAAGCACACACTCTTGGATGCAAAGACTTCTGATATTGAATCACTCACGGATATTCACTGTCTAACCATAGTTGGGTGAGATTCTGGAAGATAGTTAGTGGTAGTGAAAGAACATCTTAACAAAAATCATCTCCTCCAAAGGACTAAGAAAGAAAAACATAGTGAGGAGTCAAGGGGGTTACAGAATGCGGAGGAATGAATTTAATACTTTGATGTTTGCACAGAATATTAACAGAGATGAAATGTTTATTAACTATACATGACAAAGGAAACAGCATTGCTTGTCCAAATGTAAGTTAATATAATGAAAACACTTATCTGCTTCCAGATGCTGTATTTTGCATATTTGATGTGCTTGTAGATTAAAGGCTTTGCTGACAGTTTGTGTATATCCCATGTGGTTAGTTTGTTAAAAATAAATATGTACTTTCATTTCTTTTCAATGATATAAAGCATTAATTGCAGCCAGACTCTCTGACAGTGTGGTCCCCCTTGAGATCCCATTCAAATGTGCCAATGATTGTTGTTATTAGTAAGGTCCGTGAGAGTTCATTAGTTATAATCATTCATTTGTCCCTACAGAAACCATACACTGTTCATTTTTCACTGCTCTGAAATACTGGGCAAATAGAAGTGGGAAAGAATTGAATGCAAATTTCATCTAATCTCAAAGATCAGGAGATGAAAGCCAGATGAGATGAAAATTTTGAGATAGAAACATCAAACAATCATTATTGTTTTTCTTAACATTACTGTTTCCCAAAGGCAAGGAATACTGAGGGCGAGGATCACAGCATTTTCCGAGAGATGGTGAATCCAACATGTTCATGCTTAGAAAGCTGGCATTTATTCACAAATAGGGAATTGAATTAAACTACCTCAACTTTACACCAACAGTCTACTTTAGCTGTGATGAAGAGTCATGTAGATTTGAAACTTAGTTTGCTCTCTCTCAATGGATGCTGCCTGACTCACTGTGATATCCACTGTAATATTTTGTTTTCAGTACATTAAATCTAATTTCAAAAGAAACAGCAGGTCTGAAAAAGAGTGCAAGAAACAGAGGGGCTGAAACAGAGTGCGATAAACAGAGTGCAAGAAACAGAGGGGCTGAAACAAAGCCTGAGAATCAGAGGTGCTGAAACAGTGTGCAAGAAACAGAGGTGGCAAGTGGGACTAGAATTATATAGAATATCTGGTCAGCCTGGACGAGTTGGACTGAAGGGTCAGTTTCCATGCCGTACATCTCTATGACTCTTCGAATCTATGACTTGATGGGCTGAATGGCCTGCTTCCACACGTAGGGATTTTATGACTGTCTATGACTCTCTATACTAAGGGTCATTGAGCAGTCGGCAGGATCAAGAACGCTTACTGAGTTACTGCCTCCCTACTCTGGGGATAATGAGTCCAATTATAACACATAACATCTTGATATCTTAAGTCTGAACGGCTGATACTTAGCAATTATTTGCTGAACTATAGCAAAGGTGCTGGTATTTTGACTGATGGTAGAATGATCGTTCATTCACACTTTCCCTTGCCCATTGGGTTTTTTTCTGGATATCAATAACCTAAGGCAGATCTGACAACGGAATGTACCCAATATTCTTTATTTAAGATAAGTAGACTGTAAACAAAAAATACTGCAAATATCTTACCTGTACCATGCTTGGCGCAGTCCTTTAATGTGGACTTGTCAGAAGATCGGACCAGAACAGGTGATCAGCCTGCTCCATCTCAATGTCTAAGCCATTGATCAAATGACTTTTTGTTTGCTCAGCCAGCTACATTTTGCTGACGTTAAGTTTGTGTTACACTCCTTCCATACCAAAAAGCACTGCAATTCTACTCTTGACAGAATCCAGTCTCCAGCAAATGATCATTTTGACAACGGGACAGCATCACAAACGTGTCATGCTTTCCATGCTGGTTTTGTCAATATACTCATTAAAACTTACTTGTGTCTCCTTGGAAAGATGCCCATATCTTGCTTTCATTGAACTTTGACCCCAAATTAGCTTGTGCGCACTGTTCACCACATTTATGGCATCTAATCAACCATATGATATTTACACAGGGCAATTCAACAACAGTCACGCATTCAACTCAGGAATATTCTAGATTATAACAAAAATTTACTATGCATTCAGCTTTTCCAGAGTTATTGTGACTGTTCAGTCTACTACTAAAAGGCTCGATATAAACAAACAGGAACACTCCTTCAGTAAAACATGGAAACACTTTAAAACATAACCATTAGCTTATCGTCAGGCTTCATAAATTTTCTCCTCATTTCATTTGACTTCATTATGGGTAACCCAGCCAATTATAGCCTAGTATCTACAGTGAGGTGGTAGGCCCCAATTCTACCAAAGTGAACTGGGCTTTGAACCCCACATTGTAGGCACAAATCTGATCCATAGAATTGCTGTCTGGCGAACGAGCTAATTAGTGCCCCGATATATAAAAGCCATCAACTCGGTGAAAGACGCTCTTTGATATGCCTGAAACTTGTTGGTCATCCAGAAGAAGGAGGTGACCCCGACCAAGTGTTGCAGACTGGCACATTCCAAGGTCCACAACTATGTACTGAAGGACACACAAACGCTTATGGCAGCTGCTGCCAAGATGCAATGGGGAAAGACCACAGTCTGAAGTCTTTCTGCTGAAGTTAAAGGGGATCCTTTCAGTTATTGGGCCCTCGTAGTTTGTCAAACATATGTAAATATTAGTACTGTATGTGTAAGAGAGGCCTTTGGTTTATTTGTTGGACAGAGTCAAACTCCAATGTTTGTTTGTTTCCTCGATGTGCTACTGTACAGAACTCAACTTCATTTTTGGCTATATATATATATATATATATATATATAATAAAATAATATAATAAAAAGATATTTTTATGAATGAAATATGTATTTGAAATAACAAAGACTAAGCCTGCAATCAATGCACTTCTAGCAAAGCCATTTGCTTTTTATTGTAATAGCCTAATATTTCAAGGCTACTTTCTCTTTGTTTGTTTTTAGAATTATAACAGAAATCTTTTCTATAGTTTATTCAACTTTGATATTTATGTCTGAGCAAGATCATTTACATTGTGTTAATTAGAGACAAGATAAGATCAATCTTGAGACATGAACACACTCTCACGAGGTGAAAACCACTGGAAAACCATCTTCACAGCTAACAACAGGAGACTGGCTCCCAACCCCTTCCTCATTAATCTAGTTGCAGTTAAACCAAGATTCTCAAAATACAGTGAGCTGACATAATGTGTGCCACACTGTCCTAACTGTTATAATTAAAAAGGCATTATTAGTTTTTAAGAAGAATAAAAGGCAATTGACTGGTTGATGATGAACACCTTTGCAAAGCTTTTTCAATAACCGTCTCTTAAGGGAATCGCTTACTTCAATTCTTATGGCATCAGGGTGGATTATACCGTTGAAAATGCAGTTCTTGGTTCAATTGCTTATTACAGTGTCTGACGTTAAGATGTGTTGGTTGTGATGGTAATAAATTAGAGTATGCATTTATTAAAAGCTGAAATAACTTCAGCAAAGCATGATGTCTTTTGAAATAGCATGTCTTGGGTGAAAATCAATTACCTGACCTTTATGCCGTAATGGGAGTTAAATGGGGTGGAACTTGTGCAATTGAAAGAGAATTTTAAAACCTCATTAGTGAGACAGCAACAGAATGGAGCAAGGCTTTTATTTCTTTGATGGTGATATCATGGTAATGAGTCATCAAACCTTGAAGGAAAGGAGGGATTTGGAGGCGTTGAAATGGGGTGTTTGTGCTTTGCTGTTGGCCAGTTTGATGTTATGGTGTGAAACAAAAGAAGCTAAACAAGAAAAGTCCAAGCCTGAGTCAATGGCTGCTGCAGGTGACCCAAAATGTGAAAGGATTCATTTACCTTAGCTCACTGGCTGAAACTGCTCGTTATATTTTTAACTCATGCCAGGGATTCAGGCACCATTGGCCGGGCCAGCATTCATTGCTCATCCCTAGTTGCGCTTGAGAAGCTACATTCTTGAACTGCTACCATTCATTTGGCATAGGCAAACTCTCAATGCCATGAAGGAGGGAGTTCTGGGATGACCTGAAGAAGACTTATATCGGACTCGAAATGTTAACGCTGTTTTTCTCTCTATAAAGGGACTGCCTGACCTGCCAAGTTTCTCCAGCCATATCTGTTTTTGTTTCAGACTTCCAGCTCTGGCAGTATTTTGCTTTTACTTGTTTCAAGGTTTGGCCTATATGTTTGATTGCATTCCAAGCAGACTAATTGAAGGATTTTTTAAAATGACCCTCAAAGCTTCTGGAAATATAATGTAGTCTCTGAATTCGCAGCAAACTTGGCAACACTTCACATTTTTAGCACATGGCTGATTCTTTACTGACCATATAATGCTCCTCAGATTATACAGCTGCTCAGTTCTGACAAGCGAGAGATGAGGAAAAGTCCTGAAGATTATACAGTGACCGTCTCAAAAAATGAGTCATTTGTACATTGAGCTGAGTTAAAGTTTGAGATGTCAGAGTTAGTAAATGGCACTGTTATTTAAATAGAATCTTATGTGTCGACACATCTTATAACAGTTCACATAATTTTTTTAAACACAGAGACTTATTATTTGGGAAAATGCTAGAATTATTCCACACAAACAACAAATGGTAATGGAATAAGTTGCCAGCCAATATAGAAACATAGAAACTAGGAGCAGAAGTGGACCATTCGGCCCATTGAACCTACATCACTAATCAACTTGAACTCAGCTCAGCACCCTGTTCCTGCTTTCTCCCGATAGCCTTTGATATCTTTAATCTCAAGCACTATATCTACATCTTTCTTGAAAACATTTAATAATTTGGCCTCAACCACTTTCTATGGTAAAGAATTTCACATACTCACCACTCTCTGAGTGAAGAATTTTCTCTTAATTTCAGAATGGCTGACTTGGGATCCTTGAACCAGTTCTGAACTCCCTGACAGTGGAAGCATCCTTCCTTCATTTACCCTGTCCAGTCCAGTTGGAATTTTATAGGTTACCATGAGATCTCTCCATATTGTTCTAAATTCCAGTGAATTTAATTCTAACTGATACAATCTCTCCTCACACGGCAGTCCTTCCATCCCAGAAATCAGTCTAGTAAACCTTTGTCGCACTCCCTCAGAATATCCTCCTTCAGAGATGGAGATTAAAACTGCACACAGTATTCTAAGTATGGTCTTACCAAGACCCCACGGAATTGTTGTAAGATATCCCTGCTCCTATACTTGAATCTTCTTGTTATTTAAAACAATTACCATTTGCCTTCTTCACTGTCTGCTGAGACTCGATGTTTACTTTCAGTGACTGGCATACAGATCTCTTCGCATCTTCCAAACTATTGCTATTCTGTTAATAACCTGCCTTCTTGTTTTTGCTTTCAAAGTGGAGAAGCACATGCTTAGCCACATTACACTGCATCCTCTGCACAGTTCTCTTTCCCACCCACAGACTTGGAGACATGACATGTAGCACCCCGATCTGAAGCAATAATATATATTGTGACTAGCAAGGTCTAAGCACTGATGCCTGCAGTATCCCTCTAGTTACTGTCTGCTGCTTGGAAAAAGACCCACTTATTCTGACTGAGGTAGTAGGAACTGCTGATGCTGGAGAATCTGGGATAACACAGTGTGAAACTGGATGAACGCAGCAGGCCAAGCAGCATCAGAGGAGCAGGAAAGCTGACTTTTTGGGTCGAGACCCTCCTTCAGAAAAAAATTTATTCTGTCTGTTTGTTTCCTACCTGGTAACCAATTCTCTATCCATGTCAGTTCAACACTCACAAATCCCATGTGCTTTGAATTTTCTAATCTCTTATATTGGTCCTTATTGGAAGCTTTCTGAAAGGCCAAGTAAACCACATCGACTTGTTCCCTCTTATCAACTCTACTAGTTACATCCTCAAAAATTCCAGTGGATTGTCAGACATGAGTTATAAATCCATATTGACTCTGTCCAAACTGTTACTGTTTTCTAAGTGCTCTTTTAAATGGGCTCTAGCGTTTTCCCCATCACCAATGTCAGCTTAACTGGTCTATAATTCCTTGTTTTCTGTCTACCTCCTGGGTTAAATAGTAGATACATTCTGGATGGTGATGGGTGAAGAACGTTGGTCAATTGTGGAAAAATTCCAAACTCTTCATTTACAGTGAAATCTTTAAAGTTAATTTAAAGGCTAACACAGACAGGATCTCAACCAAATCACAAAACATTTAATCATTGCAGTCATTATCATCATAGCACTGGGGTGTCAGTCAGGATTATGCATACAAAATACAGTGAAATTTATAGCTTTTTCACCCAAAGGCAAGAGGGTTAGCAACTAAACTGAAGTGACACAGAACAGAAGTAGCCTTGAGGAACACTGTGTCAGAATGGAGCTGGATACTTACAAATGAATCATATAAATTTACAACACAAAAATAAAGAAGAAAACTTAAGCTGAATTAACGTATCCTCCGGAAACAACATAAACAAGACACAAAATGGCAGCACAGTGGCTCAGCGGTTAGCACTGCTGTCCCACAGCACCAGGGACCCAAGTTTGATTCTTGCCTTGGGTGTCTGTCTGTGTGGAGTTTGCACATCCTCCCTGTGTCTGCATAGGTTTCCTACAGGTGCTCCGGTTTCCTCCCATGGCCCAAAGCTGTGCAGGCTAGGTGGATGGGCCATGCTAAATTGCCCATAGTGTTCAGGGATCTGTAGTTTAGGTCAGTTATAGGGGGATCGGTCTGGGTGGGATGCACTGAGGTTCAGTGTGGAGTGTTGGGCCAAAGGGCCTGTTTCCACACTGTAGCAATTCTATTCTGTAATTAAAAAATCACAGAACAGATCTTCTGTTCAGCATAAACAAGAATTGCGCCTAATTACAAACCAAACCTCATTTAATTCATTTGTCTATTTGAGAAAGCTGTTTACGATATGATCGGAAGAAGATAGGATGATATTTCAGGTAATGTTGTTGTTTTGGGTAAGGCTTGTGTACCAGGGATGGTGTTCCAGTTAGATTGACCTTACCAAATCACTAACATATGGCTGCTTGTGGGGATTTCTCATTGCACAAACCTGAGACTCTGTTTTTTACATTACAAAACAATGACATTTCAAAAATAATTCATTGCTCGTGAAGTGTTTTTGGATGCTCTGTGGCCAGGAAAGATGTTTATCAATTCAAATCTTCTTCATGTGGCTCAGTGGTTAGCACTGCAGCCTCACAGCGCCAGGGACCTGGGTTCAATTCCACCCTCAGGCAACTGTCTGTGTGGAGTTTGCATGTTCTCCCTGTGTCAGTGTGAGTTTTGTCCAGATGTTCCGGTTTCCTCCCAAAGTCCAAAGATGAGCAGGTTTGTTGGATTGGCTGTGCTAAATTGCCCCGTCGTGTCTTAGGAATGTGCAGGCTAGGTGGGTTAACCATGGTAAATGCAGGGATAGGGTGGATCTGGGTGGGATGCTCTTTGGAGGGTCAGTATAGACATGATGGACCAAATTACTTCTATCTGCACTGTAGGACTTTTCTGGCTCTTTTTAGAAACCAGTCATGACAGATTCCCTCTGTGCACTGTCACGTAGATTGCTCTTGTCAAAATCTCTCGAGTTCCTCTGCGGCTGTATTGATGGTGCATTATCCTTTCCTTCAACATCTCTACGAGGATTGATTCAATCAACCATGTCATCCTCTTTGAACACCTTTCCTGCTTGTGTCCACCTCACACAGTTTCCATTTTACCTACTTGAATGTAATCAGCACAAACATAGCGGACTTCTGTTTGCATCACATAACCATCAGCTCTGGAGTTCCTCAGGGATTTATCCCTGGTATCCTCCTTCATGTTTTCTTGACTTAATCTTCTTCCCTGTGCCAGTTCACTGCTGGAGCAACTACACCGTTCTAGTATAATTTACTCTTTTAACATTTAAGCATTATTGCCAGGGACAAGTGCAAGACACTGAAACCATTTCAAGTGAGTGATTACTTTAGACGGGTTTCTAAGACAATTGTTTTCATGTTGAAAAATGCTGAGTTGAGAATTTCCAGAACGTAGTGCCAAAGCATTGCAGGTACTTGTTACGCTTGATTAGTTAACTTTCCAAAACTTAGCGAAAAAGCTATCTTTTCAGATTGTAGGACATTCATTTTAATGGTTTATTGTTGACTTTATAGTTGGAAAACTGTCACCCTGATGTTGGAATTCAGTGGTAAACACATTCTGATGGTGTGATTAAGCCACACAGAACGGAAGTGTCTCTAGCCCGACTCCTAGACTGAGGTGAGCTAATTTTCAGACAAGATGAGGTAGGTTGCTACAACAGGCCTCAGGGTGGCAGAAGAAAATCCAGCACAGCTGCTCCTATTTAGCTGATGCAGTGTGGAAATATCTCCTTGAGTTAGGGCAGAGTGAACCTTAACTGCACCATCACTTCCCACTCCCTATTTAATAGGACGACAACATACACAATTGAATTTCATGTGTGGAATTTAGGACAGGAATCAGAAGGCACCTCATTGCACTTGTGTCTAAAGCCTGGCAAATGTGACTTCAGTGTAGCCTAGTGAAAGCAATTATTTTAGAAACAAGTAAGGGCATGCTGATAATTGAGTCCCCCAAATCAATGATTCCTCCACCAAGGGGTACCTACCCTCCTATGACCCACATAATTTTACACAATCAATCATGTCTCCTCACAGTTTCCTCTTCTCCAAAGTAAACAATCCCATTCTGTCCAATCACTCTTCCTAAGTAAAATGTTCCTGTCCAGACAACATCCTGGTAAATATCCTCTGCACCCTTTCCAATACAATCACATCCCTCCCATAATGTGATTCCCGAGCTGCAATACTCTGCCTGTGGCCTAGTAAAACTTTTATACCGTTCTTGCTGTCGGCACTGTTTCTCTGCTAATAAAGGTAAGTATACCATATATCTTCTTAGCCACATTATCTACCTGTCCTGCTACCTTAATGGATGGTGGACATGCACAGGAAGATGCCTCTCATTGGACTGTTGTGATGAAGATACTTTCCTCATGAATGAATAAAGATAAACAAAGCAGCTTTTGTCACCTCCAGTTATGATATCTGGTGATTTTTGTAAAGGCTCTTGTCTCCAACACTCTAACACATTACCACAAATCATGGAACCCCTACAGGGTAGAAGCAGGTCATTCAGCCCATCGAATCCACACCAACCTGCTAAAGAGCATCCCACCCAGATCACTCCCCTACCCTGTTCCTATAGTGCTGTAATTCCCTTGGCAAGCCCACTTGGTCTGCACGTCCCTGAGGAATTTAGCATGGCCAATACATTTAGCCTGCACACTATGGACTGTGGAAGGAAACTACAGCACCGAGTAGAAACCCCCACAGACACAGGGAGAATGTGCAAACTCCACATAGACAGTCGCCCAAGGGTAGAATTGAACCCAGGACGCTGGCATTGTTAGACAACAGTGCTAACCACTTAGTTGCCGTGACAACCCCAAAGAGCTGTGCCCCATTTAGATTAGATTCCCTACAGTGTGGAAACAGGCTCTTTGGCCCAACAAGTCTACACTGCCCCTTGAAGAACCCCACCCAGACCCATCCCCCTATAACCCACTCACCCCTGAACACTATGGGCAATTTAGCACAGCCAATCCACCTAGCCTGCACATCTTTGGAATGTGGGAGGAAACTGGAGCACCCGGAGGAAACTCATGCAGACACGGGGAGAATGCGCAAACTCCACACAGACAGTCACCCAAGGCTGGAATTGAACCTGGGTCCCTGGTGCTGTGAGGCTGCAGTGCTAAAAACTGAGCCACCGTGCCACCCAGATTTAGTAGCCAATGGATAGAAAGATGGACACAGATGATAAATAATCTGGCTGGAGCTCAAAGAATGAGATAAAGAGAAATGAAACCGAACATGAGTTCAAGAGGGAACAGTCTATCAAGAAAACATTCAGTCTCTGCCATGCAATATTTCAGATCTATTTCACATTTTAAATGAATCTAGTTATTAAAAAGAGCTGGAATGGAAGGCTTACGTTTATAAAGCACCTGATGCATCTTTCAGAAATATCTTTCAGAACACTTTACACGATTAATTTCTTTTGGAGTGTGAATACTTCTATGCAAACATGACAGCTATTGTGTTAAATGAAAGAACTGCGGGTGCCGGAAATCAGAAACAAAATCCAAAACAGAAATTGCTGGAAAAACTCAGAAGGTTTGGCAACAGTTCTGAAGAAGGGTCACTGGACCCGAAACTTAGTCTTATTTCTCTTCATTGATACTGCCAGACCTGCTGATCTTTATTCCAGCAATTTCTGTTTTGTTGCTGTTTTGTTAAGTCTTTTTTGTCTATAAATACAGTACTGTAGGGATTATGCTGTCGGGATTTTGTATTATGACATAGATTCTACACTAGACAGGACTGTACCTTTAAGACAGCTACGCGATCATAACATATGACATTCTGTTACAAAAGATGTTACCTGCCTAACCTTCAGTCACTATCTCTGTGTATTGAAGTCACTGCAGCCAGTTATCCAGCCCTATGTAGAGTTACATCAGTAGGCTGAGAACCCAGTCTGTATGTGTATGTGTATGACAAAACTGTAAAACATAGTTAAAACAAGGTTATCAGACAAGGGTCCTCAATTTGTTTTGACTCCAGACAGGATAACTCAATGTGGTGTGCTTCTAGACAAGGATAGATGAATTGGCTCCCCTTCTTTACTCAACCCTCTCCCTCAGCTGGTTGGAATAACGTTCATTTGAAAACAAAAATCCCTTCCCTTTTCAACATTTCCCAGCTCAAATATATTCACTTTTTAAAAGGCACCATTTTGATCAGGCTTTCTTGTGTTAGAGCAAGTTAGATAAAGAATGAGAGATAATGGGAACTGCAGATGCTGGAGAATCCGAGATAACAAAGCGTGGAGCTGGATGAACACAGCAGGCCAAGCATCATCTTAGGAGCACAAAAGCTGATGTTTCGGCCCTAGACCCTTCATCAGAAAAGGATGAGTTTACTGCTCCTAAATCACGAGAATAGATAAAGTAGCATGGCGTGCATACGCATAAGTTAGTGATGAGATTTGAATCCAAACATTAAAAGTTAAAACTAAACAAACCAATGTATGTGATGAATAGATTGTGAATGACAGTATTATTTAAGAGGTTAGTGAACAAAATTAAAGCACATGTGATGGGAAGACCATACCGGCATGGATTAAGAATTAGTTAGCATAGGGGAAACAGTGTCGGAATAAATGAGCCCCAATGACTCATAATGTACATCATCAGTTCAGATGAGGGATTCAAGTGCATTATTTTCAAGTTTGCTAACAACACAAAACTTAGTGGAATTGTGAGTGTTGAGCAGGGCATGGAGATACTTCAGGGCAATTTAGACAGGTTGAGTGAGTGGCCAAATGCATGCCAGATGTAGTAAAACATGGATAACTTTGAAGCTGAGATAATAGGAACTGCAGATGCTGGAGAATCCGAGATAACAAGATGCGGAGTCAGATGAACACAGCAGGCCAAGCAGCATCTTAGAAGCAGGAAAGCTGACGTTTTGGGCCTAGAGGTCCGAAAGACATTTCTTTCTATCTTAGTTACACTTGACATAGAAGGAGTGCAGTGAAGAGTCACCGGGCTGATTTCTGGATATTAGGTTTGTTATATGAGGAGAGATTGGAACAACTGGGCCCGTTCTCAATGGTGTTGAGAAGAATGAGAGGAGACCTCATTGAAACACGTAAAATTTCAACAGGGCTGGACAGATTGGAAGCAGATTTGATGATTTCCATGCCTGGGATGTCCCAAACAAGGGGACACAGTCTAAGAAAACAGGGCGGGCTGCTTGAGACTGAGATAGGCAGAAATATCTTCACTCAGAGGGTGGTGAGACACCTATGGAACTCTCATGCCCAAAAGGCTGTGGAGGCCAAGTCACTGAATATATTCAAGAAAGAAGTTGATTTCTAGGAACTGATGGGAATAAGCGGTAACAGGGAGAAAATGCTTTAGAGGATTAGCCATGAACATGTTGAATGGTGCATCAGGCTTGATGGGCTGAATAGCCTACTGCTGCTACTATTTTCTATGTTCCAAAGAAACATTGTTACCATCAAAGTGGATGATTTTGATAGCATTTTTCGTTTAGCAGTTAGCTGAAAGGAATTCATCCCAATTCAATCAAGAGTGGCTTTGTGCTGATGACCAATAAACACACAGAGAGAAGCTTGATTTCTTTTTAGCTGCACAAGCAATGGCATCTTGTAGTAGTTCCTGGTTACTTTCTTTCACAACACAATTTTGAAATAACACTGCAGAGACCAGTGTCCCATTACCAAGTCGCCCTGTATTTAAATGTGCATAGTATTTGACACTGGTCTGGCTTTCTCAGAGCCAGCTCTCAGAGTGAACAGAATGTCTGACACTCCTGTTTATATCTGTCAACCAGGTCTCCATGATTGGACCAGATTAACAGCCCCAGTCAGGGAAATCAAATGTCCACCTGGCTGACCACATTACACTTACTACAACACTAACACAGCAGAGCCTGAACTACAAGCTAGATATGCAAGCTTGCTAGCAGTCTTATCACACACAGTCAAATGACTGCAGTTGGTCACCCCCTGTCTTTTGCGTTCCTAGGAGGATAAGACATAAACTTTTCTTTCACCCAGAACAACTTTTCTTTGAACTTACTTCTGCAGTTGGGACACAGCCCACAGGAGATCATAATTGTCACCTCTCCATTTGAAGTGTCACTGTGTGAAGCTCAGTTGCCAGTCTTTAGGTGCAACATTCTAGGGTTCCACTTGGGTGTCAGTGTGAGCCACATAGGAATTTTCAGTAACCACCAAATTAACGTTCACGGCCATCCTTTGTCATCTTTAAACAAACAAATGTGGTACTTACAAGTTAAATATATCTTTAACTAATTTGGCCTTATTACCCACTGCCATTACAAGATCAGACTCAATGGTCACCCAGTTTTAATGGTAAATGCTACACAAGTTAACACATTAATTAGCACAAAGCACATCAGTGGTGAGTAATCCAGGTACCTGTACAAATAGCCCAGTGGAAAAAAAGACTCACCACAAAATTTTAAATATTTTGATTAAAAAGGAGGGCTGATTTGAATGACCTCAAAAAGACTAAGGTGCAAAAACTGTTTCCTCTTGTGCGTGAATTCAGAACCACAGGTCACTGTTTAAAAATTAGGTGCCCCATATTTAGGAGAGAGAAAAGAGGACTTTTCTCTACTTTTAGAGGATTGAGTGACTTCGGAACTCTCTGCCTCATAAGGCAATGGAATCAAGATCATTGAATACTTTGATGGTGGAGTTTGATTCATTGTATTCAGGAGAATCAAAGATCTTCAGGAAAAGATGGGAATGTGGAAATCAAAACACACACAGGTGAGCCCCAATCTTATTGAATCACAGAGCAATCTTGAGGGGCAGAATGCCTTACCTCTGCTTCAACTTTGTATTTTGATATCTTGTTCTGTTTTTAAATGCATGTTACGTAAAGAACTAGGACCATAAGTGTCACAAAAAATATTACAACTGGTTCATGACTGGTCCAGAAAGTAATATGTGTCATATATTGATCAATATGCAGCTCCAGTCCAACACCATGCTTAATATACGAGCAAATTACTGCAGATGCTGGAATCTATACTGAAAAACAGCAAATGCTGGAAATCATGATAGGTCAGTCAGCATCCATTATAGAGACAACAAGCTAATGTTTTGAGTCTAAAAGACTCACATTTGCCCCTATCTCACTTTTCTCCTCTCTTTCTCCCTCTCTGTATTTCTCTCTCTTTCTCTGTCTTTTCCTCCATCTTTCACATCAACTCTGATGAAGAATCATCTGAACTTTTGTTTTGTTAGCCTAATAACATTGCCATTTCTGGATAATCCAGGATTAAGAGCCTAATGATGACCATAAGACCATTGTTGATTGTTGGAAAAACCCAGCTGGAAAACTATTGTCTTTATGGAAAGAAAACTGTCCTGAAATACCTGGTCTGATCTATATGCGATTCTAAACCCACAGCAATATGGTTGTCTCTTAACTGCCCTCTGGGAAATAAGAAATGCTGGCTTTGCCAGCGATACACTCATGCTGTGCACGAACAAAGAAAAGAAAAAAATTCACCAGTCCTTCCCTTAATTGAACCCTGCCTCCTTTCTCATCCCACCCAATACAGGACATGGCAAAATAACACACCAGCACATTACGTGATGCCTCCCTCACTGGACATTTTTCAGACCCTCCCTACCTGAAAAATAAGAAACGATTGAGGCAGAACCACATCACCAGTCTGTGCAATGAAGCTTTGCTTGCAGTCAGGAATTGCCAACAGTCAGTGCTGATGCTAATTCTAACCAGTAATGCAAATGGTATTTGTGTTGCTGCTGGTGTTACTGATTACATCAATTCACATCATCATCAGGAAGCAGTCAAAAGGTCAGTAAAGCTATTTTGTAAATTAAAAGTTGTTTCTTCATATCCAGGATTCCATGCAAAAAACCAGTAGTGAGCTAATAAGACCAGAAGGGAGTTGAAAATGTGTCTGACTTTCAAAGGTTTGCCTGTTGTCTGCTGAGAATCACATCAACAACAAAGGCACATATTTTATATATTGCCTTTGACGTGGTCAAACCTCCTGAGGTGCTTCACAGGAGCATTCATATATAAAGTACCAATTGAGAAAATATACAGTTACTGAGGAATGTGTGGTTAATTGTGTCGATTTCTTTTTAATCAATCTGCTCACAAATCTTATGCCACAGCTCTGGAAGCAGGTGGGACTTATATCTAGTCTCATGGTTCAGAGGTAGAACACGACCACTGCATCCCAAGAGCCTTATTGATTTTTTAAAAACTTATTTTATCTAACCAACTTGTTCAAAGATGTTCTTACACATCTCTAGAGCAGATGTGAATTGAACACAGGAATCCCAGTCCAGGGGTAGGGACATAACCACTATGCCACAAGAGGGCTTGAGTAGCCAGGTGGATCATTGCGTGTTAATTGTATTTGGGTGGTGGCATTTACCAGGGATGAGTTTGATGCAGTCGATGTGACAGCTGTTGTGGTGCAATGGGCATGTTCTAACACTGAGCTAGGAGGTCTCAGCTCAAGTTCAGAGATGTGTGATAATGAACAGGCTGATTAGATAATGACCGGTGCTTGCAATTACAGGAGCAGATTGAAACTGATTATTAGGTTTGGAGGTATATGTTTACAAAGTGTATCTCTGCAAAAAAAAAGCTTATAAATGTGCAAGGATTAGACTTCTATTTTATCCTTCGCTGTCTGACAGCTTGAATAGATCACACCTTTCAAAACAGATCATGAAGGGGACGCAGCAGGAATCAATACATTGAGATAGAAATTTAACTTTCAACAAACTAGAAAGTATCGCTTTGAGTGCCTGCTATATCTCTCATCGACTCCATCGATATTTCTCGCTGCCTTGGGAAGGCAGTCAGTATAATCAAAGACCCCTCCCACGCTGGTTATGATCTCTTCCAATCTCTTCTGTGGTGGAGAAGATACAAAAGCTTAAACATTCGTACTAACAGATTCAAGAGCAGCTTCTTCACCGCTGTTATTAGACTTCTGAATGGACCTCTCGGATTTTAAATTTAATGTTGATCTTTCTCATTGTGCATCTTCTCTGCAGCTGTAACATTGTATTCCTCACTCTGTTCTATTGCCCTAATGCATTTTGTATTGTATGATCTGCCAGTACTGATTCCAAAACTTAGGCGTATGTGACAGTAATAAAACAAATCAAAATCATCTGATCAGTACCTCCAGCGGGAGTGTGATATCACTTGTTTCACAGTATCTTCATAAACAAACATATACCCCAGAGACATAATCAAATAATCACTAGGGCAACACAACTATAGGCTTTTAGCATCTTAAACACTGGAATTTTTTCAGTTGAAATTCCTTTAACTGTTTTAGCAAGAAACCTTTGAATTTGTTCCTCTAAACTCAGTCAATTTCGGTGGATTATTGGGATGAGTAATAGAGGCTCATTCTACTGTCAACTCTGTCGGTCTGACAATAGCAAGATTTTTTTATTAGTTCAGACCAAGCACACAGCCATAGAAACTAAACTTCAAACTACAAAGGTTCAAGATTAAGGTCACTCTACTTCAATAAACTGATTGAATCAGGGAGATGGAGAGAGTAATTCTGTTGGCAGCTGTGATCCAGAGTGTTTTAGCTCAATAATGTATTACTGAAATGGATTGCATTGACAAAGTTAAAACTGTGGGCCTGGCAGATTGTTGCTAATTGTTTAAAATTGATGCAAATCAATCTGATGTCTCAGTGGGTAAATGCATTGCACAATGTGCCATACTGAGCTACAGAGACCAGAAAAGCCTCAGTTTTGAGCCCTGAACTTTGCTGAGTGAGAGAAAAGCCGATCACATTATCTTTTCCTAAATGTCACGGATGTTGAGAAAATTAGAACCTTCAAAACTGTAATCGATGTGTGGTGACCAAATCAGCAAACATGAAGCTAAGTCTGCCAAATGGAGAATATTGACTATGATTCGAATGAATAGCAGAAGAGACTTGAGAGGCTGAATGGCAACCTGTTGTTCCTATAAATCTCAGAATGCCTGTGGTAAGGAACGGTTGCTTCAGTCCACCATCCAGGAATTAAGGGGAAAACTGAGGTTACCTGCTGGCACCTAATGCAGTGGTCATTCTCTGTGTGTGAGCAAGAGGCAAAGAGTTGGTAGGCATTATATATGAAAACACTGCACCTGTCTCATGTCATTTGGTTTAAGGGTATGTCCAACAGTCCCTCTAAAGTACCTTGGGTAGGTTTGCTACCATCAATCCTTCTTATTGGTATTAGTTTAAGTTACTGATATCAAATAAGGAAGGATGCCCACAAGAGATCTTTGGCAGAAGACAGGCTTGGTCTTGATAAGCAGCATAGGTTTATTACTGTTTATTAGTATACTTCGTAGCTATTTAAATTACAGCTGAGCTATGTGTGAATTTTTTGTGAGACATCAGGGCCATATTGAAAAGTAATTACCGCTAGCTACATTGAACTTAGCACCAGAATAACAATTGGAACACTGGTTACAAATACACTGGTTGGTTTCTCTCAGGAGTAGTCCTTAATGTCCTGATGGGCAAAGCTTATTTTATGATGTCAGTTAACTATTTGAGGTACTAGCTATCTTATAAAATAGTAGGCTACTCTGTAAAGGTAACATTATTGAGTTGATAATCCACAGAAATGTCCATAGCAGCTTGGTTATCATTAGGCAAATACAATGTTGGGTACCGACTGGGAAGGTCATGAGAGCAGTGAATGAATAAAAATAGTTTTTAAAAATAAATTGTGAGAATTCAAACTTGAGCTGATTTACAGAATACTGCGCGTATAGTTACTTAGCTCAACGACTGTCATGTTCATGATTTGAATTGTTACCATAGTGAGCCATGCCATGGAGTGAATGAAATTCACTGCATGTGTGATGCTGAATGTCCTAGTGATTGTGTGATCTGTCAAAGAGTATGTTCCTTTAGTTGTTCTGTGATAGGCAGAGTACAGACCGTCCACAGCAAGACCCAGCTTGCAAACCCCAAATCACAATGCCCACTGTTGATGTGCTTCCATGATTTAGCAGCACTTGCTGAACAATTGTAAATGCCTGAACAGTTACTCGAGTAACCAAATTAAGATAATCAATTGAGATTAATATTTTTTGTTCAAAATGACGGAGGTTCAGATGTAGGGATCTGATCTGTTGAAATCAAAAGATTATGTTAATGCCTTTTGGCTGTCATGATACCTGGGAGCTTGGGGGATCCAGATTACGACCAAATTGAGTTCAGCTACCAGTCAGCATAACCTTCTCGCCTGGAGTTATAATTGTTTGAAATTTGACATTCTTGCATTTGTCCACGAGTTCCAGATGTAAAGCTTCAGCAGCATATCTCCTTTCTTTAACATTTGCCTGGATGATTCCAAATACGGAATTCTCTCATATCCCAACTCATTGATATTGACTGCATGAACTCTCCATTTCCATTAGAAAACTAAACTTCCATAAATCTTTAATAGGTTGAGTAAAAAGAAGGCAGAGGACAAACCTTATAGAGGTCTATAAAATTATGAAGGAGTTTGTCAGGGTAGATATAGAAAAATGATTTTACTTCTGAATGAATTCAAAACTGTAGCCGTAAATATAAGCATTTGTTGTTTTCTCTACAATTCCAGCATCTGCAGTAACTTGCTCTGACACAATTCTGACATTAGCAAGACAGAAGATACAAGTCTGGAATGAGTATGGAAAGAAAGAGATCTTAGACTCTATAAGACCATAAGAATATGGTCAGAGGTAGGCAAATCAGCTGCTCCAGTCTACTTCACCATTCAATGTGATCTTGGCTGATCCGACACTCCTCATGCAAGCTTTCTACCCTTTCCCAAAACACTTGATTCCTCTACTGATCAAGAATCTATCTATCTACCTCAATCTCAAATGTACCAATGACTCTGTGACTAACAACATCGTGGGCCGAAGGGCCTGTACTGTGCTGTACTTTTCTATGTTCTATGTTCTATGTACACAGACAGCCATATTTGATAACCCACTATGTACATATATAAATACAGGAGTGTTACAGAACATGAAGAATTGTATAGCCTTACTTGAAGCAAGCAGCCTCAGGAACAGTATATGTCAGGATACCCACAGCTTGAAACACACTGAACCACTCTCTCAGATTATAGGTAGGAGTACTGATTTAAAGCACAAGTTAAGTCAATCAGTATTGTCAGAGCTCCCTTTGTTTCTTTATTGAAAGGAACCTGGGACATGATCCTGCTTCAAACACAGTGAACACTTGAATAAACATCATTTTCCAATTGCCACCTGACTAGTGTGTCATAAATACCAATTCAAATTTATTCCTGAAGCAACGTTTTCATTCTGATCACACTGAAATCTGCTAGTAAGCAGTTTAAGTAACAAAAGCAAATCTTTATGTTCATTCCTGCACAATAGTTCATGTGCATCGTTATGACCTTGTTCTCGTTGGTGTCTATGTTTCCTAGTAAAGGTCAGGGGACAATGGTCCATATGGGGAAGCCTAGCTGTTATTTATTTTCCTTCCAGTGAGCATGTAGACAGATCGTAATATTCTTGCCACTTCTCCACCTCTGATCTGCAAAATCAGCCTAACTACACCCTGGCCCCTTTTCGGTTTACACAGTTCCACTCTGCACACCTTGAATGAATCATCAAAGTAGACACATTGGAAAGGTGTTATCAGTGTGTGACTAATTTGTAGTGTACATTGCAAATGTTCTTTTTAAACCAGAGTTAAGCTTCAAGTTCCATTTCTTATTCCTGTGCAGCATTAACACTTTTCCTAATCTTTTTTCAATTTCTGTCACGAAACTCCAATCATTTCCTAAGCTTGCTTTTTTATAGCCTTTTCCATGGGCCTCCAATTCCACTTTACGCAAAGTCACCCCTAAACCATCCAACTCATTGTCACCAGATTATTTCCTCAGTTTCATCTGTCAGCTTTCAAGCTCTTGTACTGTAGTGGTAGTGTCCATGCCTCTGATCTAATAAATATGGCTTCATGCTCCGATGAAGAGTCATCTAGACTGAAAATGTTAGCCTGCTCTCTCCATGGAAGCTGGCTGTCCCACTGTGATCTCCAGCACTTTTTGTTTTCAGCATGGATTCCAGCATCTACAGTAATTTGATCCATCTCTCGTGGAGATGTCTCATAACCTGTTCAAACAGGTTGGCTAAAAATTATTGTTTATCTTCTTCATCCAACGTATTGGCTTCAAAATGCATTCCTTCATCTACAAATCTCTTCAAGGCTTCATCCTCAGCCCCTTCTTCAGCGATCCTCATTCCATTCACCTGCTCCACTCATCCGACCCATGCTGTGTGTTTCCTTGCAGACTACGCTGCACTGAATCCACATTGATCTATGCTAACCTGCAATTTGTCGGGTGGTTTTCTGTCTTTGTGCTCTTTCATAGAACATAGAACATTACAGCACAGTACAGGCCCTTCGGCCCTCAATGTTGTGCTGACCTGTCATACCGATCTCAAGCCCATCTAACCTACACTATTCCATGTACGTCCATATGCTTATCCAATGACGACTTAAATGTACCTAAAGTTGGCGAATCTACTACCATTGCAGGCAAAGCGTTCCATTCCCTTACTACTCTCTGAGTAAAGAAACTACCTCTGACATTTGTCCTATATCTTTCACTCCTCAATTTAAAGCTATGCCCCCTCGTACTCGCCATCACCATCCTAGGAAAAAGGCTCTCCCTATCCACCCTATCTAACCCTCTGATTATTTTATATGTTTCAATTAAGTCACGTCTCAACCTTCTTCTCTGTAATGAAAACAGCCTCAAGTCCCTCAGCCTTTCCTCGTAAGACCTTTCCTCCATACCAGGCAACATCCTGGTAAATCTCCTCTGCACCCTTTCCAAAGCTTCCACATCCTTCTTATAATGCGATGACCAGAACTGTACACAATACTCCAAGTGCGGCCGCACCAGAGTTTTGTACAGCTTCACCATAACCTCTTGGTTCCGGAACTCGATCCCTTTGTTAATAAAAGCTAAAACACTGTATGCCTTCTTAACAGCCCTGTCAACCTGGGTGGCAACTTTCAAGGATCTGTGTACATGGACACCGAGATCTCTCTGCTCATCTACACTACTAAGAATCTTACCATTATCCCTGTACTTTGCCTTCTGGTTACTCCTACCAAAGTGCATCACCTCACACTTGACTGCATTAAACTCCATTTGCCACCTCTCAGCCCAGCTCTGCAGCTTATCTATGTCTCTCTGCAACCTACAGCATCCTTCATCACTATCCACAACTCCACCGACCTTAGTGTCGTCAGCAAATTTACTAACCCATCCTTCTACGCCCTCATCGAGGTCATTGATAAAAATGACAAACAGCAGTGGACCCAACACCGACCCTTGCGGTACACCACTAGTAACTGGTCTCCAGGATGAACATTTCCCATCATCTACCATCCTCTGTCTTCTTTCAGCAAGCCAATTTCTGATCCAAACTGCTATATCTCCCACAATTCCATTCCTCCGCATTTTGTACAATAGCCTACTGTGGGGAACCTTATCGAACGCCTTGCTGAAATCCATATACACCACATCAACCAGTTTACTCTCATCTACCTGTTTGGTCACCTTCTCAAAGAACTCAATAAGGTTTGTGAGGCATGACCTTCCCTTCACAAAACCGTGTTGACTATCCCTAATCAATTTATTCTTCTCTAGATGATTATAAATCCTATCCCTTATAACCTTTTCCAACACTTTATCAACAACTGAGGTAAGGCTCACTGGTCTATAATTACCAGGGTTGTCTCTACTCCCCTTCTTGAACAGGGGAACCACATTTGCTATCCTCCAGTCATCTGGCACTATTCCTGTAGACAATGAGGAGTTAAAGATCAATGCCAAAGGCTCGGCAATCTCCTCCCTGGCTTCCCAGAGGATCCTAGGATAAATCCCATCCGGCCCAGGGGACTTAACTATCTTCACCCTCTGTAGGATTTCTAATACCTCTTTTGTGTGAACCTCAATCCCACCTAGTCTAGTAGCCTGTATCTCAGTATTCTCCTCAACAACATTGTCGTTTTCTAGAGTGAATACTGTTGAAAAATATTCATTTAGAGCTTCCCCTATCTCATCTGACTCCACACACAACTTCCCACTACTATCCTTGATTGGGCCCAATCTTATTTTCGTCATTCTTTTATTCCTTAAATACCTATAGAAAGCCTTAGGGTTTACCCTGATCCTGTCTGCCAACAACTTCTCATGTCTCCTCCTGGCTCTTCTGAGCTCTCTCTTCATATCTTTCATATCAGATACCTTGCTAAACCCTTAACGTGTTATCGTGCTGATTTTTTTTTCTCATTCATGGGACGTGGGAGTCACTGGCTGGGCTGGTACTTATTGCTTGCCCCTAATTTATCCAGAGGACAATTAAGGGTTAACCACATTGCTATGAGCCTGGAATCACAAGGAGGACAGACCAGGTAAAGCTGCCAGATTTCTTCCCCTGAAATACTTTAGTTAATCAGATGGGTTTATTTTAATGACAATTGACAGTGATTGTTTGGTTGCCATTAGACTAGATGTTTTATTTCAGTTTTTCACTGGCCTGCTACAATGGGATTTGAATCAATGACCCCAAAGTGTTCATCTCGAGGTTTGAACTACTTGCCCATTACCCAATATGGCACCACCTTACCTGAAACCAACCACCTGAGAGGCTTTTCATTCTCATTTGCTATAAGTCAACACTCTGCTCCTTTCCACAAACTTGCTCAGTGTCCAACACATACCAACAGAACACAGAATGGTAGAAGTTTTATGGTACAGAAGAAGACCATTCGACTCATCATGTCCACACTGGCTCACCAAATGTGCATCACGACTTAGTACCATTTTGTGACTTAGGACCCACCCATCATTGCCAAATACTTTGGGATACTAGTTGGCCTGTTGGTCTATTTAACCAAATTAGCGGTGTTGGTTTTTACATTGGATGAGAGCTACTTGCACTATTAATCCGATGAATGGGATCACCGTTTACTGGGAATAGCATCTAGTGGTGTTCCACTGAATGCTGTTCTTTTGGAAAGCCCTGCACCAAAAATGTTTTTCGCTGTCCCTCTGTTTGGAAGACTATGGTAGCCGAATTCTCATTCACCTAATCAATTTAGGAGGTCATGATCATTTTGGTGTATGGCTGTCCACATCCATAAGCTCCAGTAGAGCTCCACAAAAACAAACATGTTTCTCACACGCGCAACTTGTCGATTTGTAATTGATTGTGCTATACCGAAAGCACTGCATCAGTTTCATGAAGCTGAAAATGAGAAATATTTATGTTACTGCTTTGAAAGTCTTAGAGTGTTAAAATTAACGTTTTTACTTACATTTTACTGCAATTTTGTTTTTTTTATGGTTTATACCTTCCTGGTTATATGCATAATGCTAAAAGATGAGATGTACTTGTTATGACCATTGGTGTGATTTCCACTGATGACCCTCTTACCAAAATTAATACAACTTGATGGATTTAAGTTCGACTTCCCAGCTAACCCCTACCCAATTAAGATAGGTGACACATTAGAACTTTGACTGTGGAAACTAAGTATGTACCTGTCAACACAGGTCTTCTGCCTCCAGCCTGGCAGGCTGTAAAGGTTCAGCTGCCTCTTGAGAAACCTTCTCAATATTTCTTGCCCACACTTTTACTGTAGTCTCTACAACGACAGTCAGCATGACCATAGGGACCAAGATAGTATGCATTCCTAGCCCTTTGCAGAAATTCCAACTCAGAGAACAGTAGTCTTTAGCATCTGCTTCACAAGTGGCAGGAAGGGCTCAGCATATAGTGTCCTGGAGACCCTGCGGAAAAGGAGAGGGTGGATCCCGTTGTGTGGTTCCCCATGCAGATTGCCAAAGTCGTTTGGCAGAATGCCTCATCGCCAGAACTTTCAAACAAGCACAAGGACATTTCTTGGCTGGCGGTGAGAGGGGCTCTGCTTGTGAGATCCTTTATGCATGCCCAGAATCTCTGCGCCACCGCACGCTGCCCTCGAGGCAGCTGTGTGGGGGACGAGACTGTCTATCACCTCCTTCTGGAGTGTGCCTGCGCACAGGAGATCTGGAGGAGGATGCAGTGGTATTTGTCGAGGTTCGTCCCGAGCAGCTCCGTGACACGGGACTCCGTGCTGTTCGGGCTCCTTCCCGGGATGCACACCGAGACCAACATCAACTGTGCCTGGAGGACCATTAATGCGGTGAAAGACGCTTTTAGGTCTGCCCGCAACTTGCTGGTCTGCCAGCTGAAAGAACTATCCCCGACCGAGTGTTGCAGACTGGTGCACTCCAAGGTCCAGGGCTACGTTCTGAGGGACGCGCTAAAGCTTGGGGCAGCTGCCGCCAAGGCGCGGTGGGGAAAGACCACATTATGAAACCCCTCGTCCAGAATAGAAAAAGGGGCTCTATCTGGTAACTGGACCCAACTGACACCTTCCCCAACTGGTCAGGGGGCCAACTGGGACTGTGGGGGTGACGACTGCCGGGGTATTTTCTTTGTTTTGTTTTTTTTTCTTTTAGGTGGTGTATGTACCCCCTGGGTAACCCAGACCGTCTAGCGTGACTGGGTAGGTGTATAAATGTTTTATTTTTTGTACATTCTATGAATAAAGTATATTTTGTCAAATTAAAAAAAAGGAAGTGCTCAGCATATAGTGTCTGAAGACCCTGTGGGAAGAGGAGAGTGTGAATCCTGTTGAGTTGTACCCTAAGCATGCCTCATCACCAGAACTTTGAAACAAGCACTAAGGCATCACCTGATTGGTGATGAGGGCACTATCTGTGAGATCCTTTACGCACACTCAAACTCTTTGTGCCTGTACATGCTGTCCTTAAAACCACTGGGTGCAAGGGTTGGGGGGGTGGGGGGTGAGTTGCCACACATCTCCTTCTGTAATGTGCCTTTACAAAGGACGAAATGGAGAGAAATGCATTAGTTTATTGTCGAGGTTCATTGCGAGCCGGACTCTGTGCTCTACAGTCTGCTGCCCCAGAATGCACACCAATCCTAACATTGACTGTACCTGGAGAACTATCAGCTTGGTGATAGATGCTCTTTGTTCTGTTATGCTCTTTGTTCTGCCCAAAATTTATTGGTCTTCCAGAGCAAGGGCTGACCCTGACTGAGTTTTGCAGCCTGGCAGGATTACAAGCTGATGGACACGCTAAAGCTTAGGGAAGCTGTTGCCAAGGCACAGTGGGGAAAGCCCATTGTGTAAGAACTTTCTGCCAAAGGTAAATTGGGGTCGAAAACAGAAGTTGCTGGAAAAGCTCACCAGGTCTGGCAACATTTGTGAAGAAAATTCAGAATTAACGTTTCGGATCCAGTGAGCCTTCCTCAGAAGTTTCTTTCGGTATTGAAATGGGGATCTGTTCAGTTATTGGATACTCCCAGTGCCTCAAATATATGTAAAAAATATTCCTGATCGTTTTGTTATATGCTAGTGTACAGAAGTGAAGTGTATTTGTGACTATGTCTGTATGAAAAATATGTAATAACAAATCCAGCAATAATACCACTAGGCCATTTCCTCTACCAGGGTTGGCCAAGGCCAAGCAGGCTGATGGCCCAAGTCAAGTCTGGGGATCTGCATTGATCCTGTCCAGGAATTAGGCTCCAGCTGGTCCTAGAGATGAAGAAAAAATTATCCATGCCGACTAGTTGTTCTGTCAGGTTGCTGTTGCAAAATCAGTCTGAGATTTGGGCCATACTCCATGGAGGAAGTTCCACAAATTCCGGCAAGGGAATGGACCATGATCAGTTGGGAGTTGAATTGTACTTAAACTGCCCATGAGATTGTTAAGGCTGTAGGCAGTTCAAGTCTGGGGATTGGCCCGATTACATTCACTAGCTGAGGGAATGGTCGCAATCATGGGGGCAAAGGAAGGTAGTTGGGTGGGATTTAGTGGAATAGGGGTCAGGACTGGACAGCTCTCAAAAGTTTGGATGGAGTTTGGGGTCAGACAAGTTATGAGCAGTCCGGCTGTTGGTATGGGGAGAATGCAGGGCCAGCAAGGGCATCGGAATCTCAATAGTCAGGAACTCCACTGGCAAAACGGTGACACTGGCGGTAACCTGAAAGGTATCAGCTGAGACGGGAGAGGGTGAAGCGCCATCAGTGAAACAGGGATTTCAATACAGTAGGGGAGGAGAAGAATGGAAAGGGATATTGTAGGCTACAGGGTAAACCTGCTCCCCACGGCACTGAACATTATTCCAGAAGTTCGCCATAATGATCGGAAAATCAATCATTCAAAAGGGTTTCATTACTGACAAAACAGCTCACACAGTGGCGGAGTGGGAAACACGGACTGCAAGTGATGTCCTGTGCACTGCCATGACTTGTACATCCTGGGCCTACTCACAAGTGCCAACCTCTTCAAGAAATGGACACTACGGGCTGTCCCCTGGACAGCTGCGTGATGACACCCCTGAAAGGTCCTCAAATTGCTGCTGGTCAAGCTACATTGCTTGCACAATTCCCAGGGCCTTTATCAAGCAGAATATAAGCCACTTGAAGCTGAGGCTCTTATGACTGGGCCAGTAACGGAATGCCATGCAGACAGGGTGTGCCATGTCCCAGTGTTGTATGCACATCCCACAGTCTTGGTTGCCAAAGGGTTGTGTTGGTTGAGAAGGATGTGCAGGTGCAATAGCAAATAGAGTCATATATTTATACAGCAGCTCTGAGGATGGGTCACCAGATCCAAAATGTTAGCTCTGACTTTTTTCTTCACAGATGCTGCCAGACTTGGTGAGCTTTTCCAGCAACTTCCATTTTTGTTCCTGATTTACAGCTGTTCTTTCAGGTTTAATGGAAACAGACCCTTCAGTCCGACTTGTCTGAGCTGAACAGACATTCCAATCTGACCTAGTTCCATTTGCTAGCATTTGGCCCATATCTCTCTAAACCCATCCAGATGTTGCAATTATACCCACCTCCATCACTTCCTTTGGCAGCTCATTCTATCCACAACCTCCAGCAGGCAGGTTGGGGGTTAAGATCCTGTGATGGTTGAGGATGGCCATCTGAGAGAGGAAGATGAGGCAACAGTTCACTGAACCTGAGAGGCCAGAGGCAGAAAGAGTCTTATAATCAGCTCCTCCCAAGGTGACTGAGCCAGGCTGAGATGTTTTCTGCTCCAGCCAGCCCTCTGTTGCAGTATGGCATATATCCCAAGGATGGACTTGGTTTTCTATTTGAACTCCCCATGCAACAAAACGTTGACTTTTCTTTTCAATTGTGCTTGGGATATCCTCGCCCTTATGAAAGGTGAAATATGGATGTAAACCTTGCCCTAGAAGAATGTTATTGCTAAAGCAGCTGTGATATAATGAGATAAAAAGATGTAGATCTGGATGAACACAGCAGGCCAAGCAGCATCAGAGGAGCAGAAAAGCTGATGTTTCAGGTCTGGACTCTTTAGAAAAATTTCTGATTTTCTGAAGAAGGGTCCAGACCCGAAACGTCAGCTTTCTTGCTCCTCTGATGCTGCCTGGCCTGCTGTGTTCATCCAGCTCCACACCTTGTTATCTCAGACTCCAGCATCGGCAGTTCCTACTATCTATGTGATATAATGAGCATTTGTACTGCCTCATGCACCTGGATACTTACATTCAAATGGCTCTTGTGTCAATGACATGAGTGACATGAAGAAAACTACTTCCTGATAAAGACCCCCAAAGTTGTCCCAAATCCTGAGATAGTTCTCATGTACCTTACGCCCTCACCATTCCTGCAGCATTGCAGAATGCAATAAGCTCTCCCTGTACCCTTACAGGACCCAAGCATTCTCATTGACCATACCACCAGAGATGTGGGTGATGAAATTTGGATTGATTGTCTCCAATTGGTCCACTTTATAATGGTCACTGGAGCAGATATACACTCCTATTTTATCCCAGATTGAATGGGTTGGATGAGATGGCTTCTGGTTCCATTCCCCAAGAACAGGGCGTCCCCTCTCTTAGTGACGACATCCAGCAGGAGTCACAAAGCTGCCTCACAAAGCCTAGGTATAGGCTTCTGCTTCATAGGAGGCTTTTCTGGTTTTCTTGGGTGGCCATCACAGGCTTCTTGTGAGTTCTTGGCTGGCACTGAGTGAAGTGACCTCCAGCTGGCTTTTAAATACAGCACCAGATACTTCAACCCTGGGAAATTCTGCAGGGGATGAGTATAACCTTCTCACTAGTCCACGTGGGATTGTCTGAGCCACTTGTGCAACATCTCAGTTGCACAGCATATGATGTGAAAAGCATTTAACTGCATAACTCATGGTAGGCATTGATACATGTGATCCATCTGTGATGCTTGCCACTGGAATTTAATTTCAAAGTCGAAAATCATTACCATCTGTTCTTTGAATCTGAAGAATCATTATACTATACATATGTTAATGACAATTAATCATTTATTGGTAAGATCAGAAGGATAAATGAGGTGCATATAAGATGAATTAGACCAGGGTGTCTCATTTGGTAGTTTTACTGCTTTTATTTGTTTAGGCTATCCATGGCGAAGATGGTGGTGAGCCATTTTCTTGACCCATTAATTAAGTAATTAATTTCCTGTAGTGGAAGGAAGTTATTGCCAGGGTATTAACTTCACAGCAGTGAAGAAATGGAGATATAGTTTGAACTCAGGGCGGTGTTGATTTGGAGAGACCTTGAAGGTGGTGGTGTTCCCATTTTACTGCTAGGTGGTAAGGACCATGGGTATGGAAGGTGCTGGTGGAGGAGTCTTGGTGAGTTGATGCAATGCATCTTGTAGATAGTATATGTTATTTTAATGATAATGGTCAAGCAATCAATTAGTCATCCAGGATTGATTAACTCTATAGGTTGGCTTAATTAAAACAGTAAAAAAAAACTTAAGTAATGAAGAAGACATTACAAGAAACCAAATGATGTCTGTGGAAACAGCTTGCAAAACTAAGGCAAGCTAACTGCCATGCAAAGTCACACCACTGCATGCACACAGCACTAGGAGTCCTTAAAGGCAAACTCTTTTAAACACAAGTAAAGATACAACAGTACACATTGTTGTCAGGGTGCATCGATGATGAATGTTGAAGGTGGCGGCTCTGACAGTAAACAATGACAAACTGCTTATCATGGGGTGGGGTTGGGGATGTTGGGGGAAAGACAGCCAATCTGATTCAGTCTTCATTTACAAATGGGCTGTTCCAGCACAAGGAGAAGCAGTCCTTGTCGATTTTCCTCAAGCACAGCCTATCTTACCCTATGTCAGTCACAGTGCAGTATATTGTATTGTAGACTCACTGCCTGAATAGGGACACTGCTCGGGACTGGAAAACATCAGCAAACTGGGCTTTTATTTCCGGGGCCAGAGTTCAAAATCAATCCGAGACTGATTTTGATCAAAAGTTCCTTTTGAGAAGATTCACTGTGAAACTGGGGGATGGATCAGGGGCATTGATTTTGTGCAATTATTATACTCAGTGATAGTGAGTTGGCAGTCTGTTTTACCTCTCTCCTCATTTTTAATTCCATTAACTGTGAAATTTGAGTTAGCCCCTGTATTAATACAGGCTCATAAAACTAAATGGTTGATCTCAACTATTCCATAAAGCTGGCTGTGGCAGGAAATGGAAAAATTCCCAATGGTACAGTTGAGAAAGTGGTTGGAGTTAGACACTCAGTTTGGACTGGATTTCGCAGACCAACCTGCAACGTCATTGAAATTGAAAGTGCCTATCATGAGAAAATATCAGATATCAGGCAAGGAAAAGTACATCATTATGTTGATTTGGAATAAATTATTTATATTGGTCAAGAACCCTATTAATTTATTCCCTCAGGGTCATCTTACATTAATAGAATGCCAATAAGTGTTTCAAATCCAGAGTAAGGCTTAGATGCAAGTATGCTGTCATTGATGTCACCCAACTTCCTCTCCCTTTGTGCATTTGCTGAAATCTGCTGAACTTGCAGAAATTCTCACACTGTCTGCAGGTTTGAGTCAATTATAAAGAGTCAAGTACAACAGCTTTGGATGAAGGAAAGTAGGTGTTTAGACAATTACCATTTCAGCAACTTCAACACAATGAGCAGATCCTACAGACCAAGAAATCTCCTCTCTTGTGTGGGTTGGCAGATCTAATTTTGGACAATGAATTTTAACAATGAGTGATGTGGGAGATTCAATCTGATACAGCATCACAACAAAATTTAAATCAAGGCAAATGCACTGGTTAGTGATCAGGTGTGGGAACTGGGACCAAGTTTCTCCTTCTTACCACAGGCTGAAGTGAGTTCCTCTAACAAAACCACAGCTGAAATCAGCTAACGCAGCACACCAGAGATCTTTATGGTTTGGAGGCTCCATGTGTAGTGATTAGAAAAGCTTACACACTAATATCCCTCTGGCGCAGAAATAGGGCATTCAGCCCATCGGGTCAGCACCAACAGTCCAAAGAGCAGCCCCTGCAATACCAATAACCCTACATTTTACAATGGCCAATCCACCTATCCTGCACACCTTTGGACTGTGGGAGGAAACCAAAGCACCCCTTGGAAACCTACGCAGACATGGGGACAATGTGCAAACTCCACACAGTCACCCAAGGACTGGAATTGAACCTGGGTCCCTGGTGCAGTGAAACAACAGTGCTCTGCACTGAGTCACCACGCCAACCAATACTCAACAGATGCTGAACAGCAACTTAACGTTGTCACTTTATGTCGACACGATGACAAGAAAATTACACACTCGCATTTACTGTCAGTTGATAGAACCTCAGCTCAGAGAGAAACATTAATATTGTTTACTTGCAATTTCTCTCTTTGCTGTATTCTCCTTTCTCCTGAACATGTGTTAACTCTTGTAGGAGTACCGATATCAGATGTTGGCCATCAAATTGGGCATCGCTTGCAGGTGCCCTTCTGAACAACAACCAAGAACGGGAAGTAAATGCTGACCAGACCGTGACACCCGCTTCCCACATGTGATCAAAATGATATTTGAAATTTGACAATCTGGCTACCCAGACCCTCAACCCTTCCCACATCTATTATTATTTATCCCACGTCCCGACCCGAAATGTCAGCTCTCCTGCTCCTCTGATGCTGCCTGGCCTGCTGTGTTCCTCCTGCTCTACACTGTGCTATCGAGAGACTATTCAACTTTTGAGGCTGCTTCACCATAACATCATGGCTGATTTGCTTGTGGTCTGAGCTCCACTCTCCTGACTGCAGCCTGTAACTTCCAGAGTTCTATCTAAATCAACCTTGGATAAATTAAGTGAGCCAGCCTCCATCAAGTTGTGAGGAAGGGAATTCCACAGACTAAGGATCCTCTGAGAGAACTGTTTCTCATCGCCATTATCTTAAAATCTCCCTTCATTTTAATCTATATTCCCTGTCTATAGTCTCCTGTGAGCCCTTAATAATAAACCAGAAATAAAGGGCAAACTCTTGCAGGTGTCTGAGGGACAGAGCAATGGCGAGATTTGTGGCAATGTTGGACGAGATGTCAGATGAGGTCTATCTCAATATCGTGAGTAACTTTTTGTCAGCTTTGATGCTGTTGATGAGAGGCAAAGTGAAATTCTCACTCGACAGTAGCAAGTTGCCCATTAAGGGGGATTATTGCTTGCTAATTGCCTTGTTAACAGTCGAACTCATCTCATTACTATTCAGCGACCTATCTTACCAAATACCCCAAACAAGCGAGAGATTAGATGGAATCCAGAGCAGGGTGCCTGGCAACTTCAGCTCATTGCATGCTCCAAAGGGCCTTTCATGTTACTTACAACCAAACAGAACCTCAAGGACTGCAGTCGTTCAAGAAGGTGGCTCATTGCCATCCCCTCGAGGGCAATAGACCCTGGCCCACCAGAATAAAAAGTGACTTAAACTCAAGAAACTATCAGGGCAAAGCAATCTATTTGATTCTCACCCCAAATATCTCCTTTTTTCCAAACTGTAAGGTATTTTTTTAAAAAGATGTCTCACAGTGTTCTTCTCCAACACAATTAGAGATGGGCAACAAATTCTGCCCTTGAGAGTGACACCTGCATCCCACAAATACATGATAAAACAAAAGGAGCTCTGTGGAAGACACTAATAGCTTTTCTGGTATCGCCTTTATTGGGTCCAAGCCGATTGTAATGTTGCAAATTGATGGAGGGTTGACATGTTTTTATACCTAATTAATATATTGTTGTCTAATGGAAGCCATACCCCAGAGTCTGTAACTCATTCACTCCTTTTACTATTGACACAGTGGCAGCAGTGTGCAAGATGCACTGCATTAACTCACCAAGGTTTCTTTGATAATACTCTCTAAACCTCTGACCTCTACAATCCATAATGATAGGACAGCAGATACCTGGGATCACCATCACCTACAAACTTCCCTCTGAGGTACCCTTCATCCTAAGTTGGAAATATATCACTGTCTCTGGGTCAAAATTCCAAAGCTCCTTTCTTAACACCACCATAGGTGACCCTATACCCTAAATATTGCAATGGGTCACATGGTGGCTCAGTGGTTAGCATTGCTGCCTCACAGCCCACAGGGACATAGGTTTGATTCTACCTTTGGGTGATGTCTGTGTGGAGTTTGCACATTCTCCCCGTGTCTGTGATATTTTCTGTTAGGTGCTCTGGTTTCCTTCCACAGTTTGAAGATATGCAGGTTAGGTGGATGGCGTGTGCTAAATTACTGATAGTGCCCAGCAATATGTAGGTTAGGTATGTTAGCCATGGGAAACATAGGGCAGGTGATGGGTCTGAGTGGGATGTTTTTTGCGGGGAGACCAGCATGGACATGTTGGGCCAAATGGCCTTTTTCCAAACTGTAAGCATTTAAAAAAAAGATGTCTCGCCGTGCCCTTCTCCAACACAATTAGAGATGGGTAACAAGTTCTCGCTTAGCCGGTAAAACCCACATTCCACAAATACATGTTTAAAAAAATAGAGTTCTGTGGAAGACATTAAGAGATTTCCTGGTATCACTTTCATTGAGTCCAAGCTGATTGTAATGTTTCGAATTGATGGTGGGGTGACATGTTCTTGTATCTAATAACTATATTGTTGTCTAATGGAAGCCAAACCCCAGAGTCTGTTCAGAGAAGTTAAGTATAAGGGCAGGTGAAAAGGTGTATGTAATACTTCAATAGAATGATGACCTAAATAGGCTGATTAACGTCTCTCATCTGCTTTTATCAGTTAAAGTTCATCTTGGATTCAAAGTTGTTTTCGGCTTGTTACCAGCCAAGAAAGTTTTCTTTTATGATCTCGATCAAAGTGTTATCAGCTCAGCGTGATTCAGACAGTAAATCGGGGTTCTGTTGGCTGTGGTAAAGGCGATTTCATACACCCATCACAAGAGTTTCTGGGATGGTGTGACAATCTGTCAGAACATAACTGGCCCTTTAATATGTTAATAAGCTCATGTTGCACACTGCTGAGCAATTACCACCAGTGTGTACAGATGAGGGCTCTGAATGAAGGCATTCACATATTGAAAATAAACTCTCCCAAGTGCACAAGTGATTGAAATGAGTGGAGAGAGCCATGCATCATAATGTATTGCACATGTGTAACTACTGTGCAGCCATGCTTCATGGTGAAGTAGGAAATGGTACAGAGTCATTTAGAGATATTGTATGGAACTGCGTAGAGGTTGTATTCTGAATTGTATATTGTGCAGGAAATATGGATTATATAGTGCTGCAAAGAAAATATAGGGTCAATAATATAAATGAATATAAAAACAAAAAAACTGTGGATGCTGGAAATCTAAAACACAAACAGAAACTGCCGGAGAAAGTCAGCAGGTCTGGTAGCGTCTGTGGAGAGAAAGCAAAGTTAATGTTTCGACTTTTTTCCTCAGAACTGAAAGTAGCCAGGAAAGGGATGACAAGGTCAGAGTTGGAAGGGCGGTTCTGAGGAAGGGTCACCAGACCCGAAACATTAACTCTGGTTTTTCCTTCACAGATGCTGTCAGACCTGCTGAGTTATTCCAGCAACTTTGTTTTTGTTCCTGATATACAGCGTCTGCAGTTCTTTTGGTTTTTACTTGAAGGGCAATTGTTGGAGATCAAAGAGAGTACATTTAAGACTGTGCTGAAATGGAAAGGCAGACAGAAAGAGACAAAGAGATAAAAAGGACAGGAAAACAAAGAGACAGCTGATGATAAAACACCAGGAGGGGAAACAAAACTAGAAAGATTGAATATACTCCATCTACATCATTGCTGCAGAATATATGGAACTGTGCCCGTTCAGAAATATTCCCCATCTGCAAGGCAAGGTCAACCGTCTTTGCTCTCCACTATTCGACTGACGGTCCAACCCTCAGGCCTGCAATCAATGAATGGTAAAATTCTACTCAACACTTTTACCTACAGATTCACAGGTTTTTTGTGTTCTCAATATAGAATAAATCATTCAGTAGTGCTTCTTTGTAAGCTCACAAAGTCTCACTGCTGTAAAGTAAAATGGTCCTCTTCATCAAAGTTTGACAGTTTGATAGCTTGGGATATTCTGCAACAACTACAAGTTTGATTTAAGTTGCACCTTGTAAAGATGAAGAGCATCTCAAGATGCTTCACAGTGGCTTAGATTGGCAGTGTCAAGCTGTGGCTCAGAAACATTTAGCATTTAAGGATGATTCTACATCAGTCATATAGTATGGCGCCTGTGAGAAATGTGGACAGCACCATGTTTCAACTGGAATGTGCTGTTTACAGATAGATTTTAAAGGGCCTTTTAACTGTTGTTATGTTCTATTTTCTAAACTTCTGTGTGTACAGATAGTGAACAGTAACAAGGAATTTCATAAACACTCTATGCTTTCCTGTGCTTTGTTTCTCTCTCACGTTCTTATTAATCAACTTTGAAACCAACAAATCTTCAGCAACTTGTGGGTTTAGATATTGTGCTCTGTTATTTTTAAAATATCAAGCATACGATGTAGTGATTGTAACCAGGTCAGTCAGGTAAACTTCAGAGATTATGAGTTCTCTGATTGGGTCTGTTAATTTGGTCCAATAAGGGGGCCCTGGCTTGACAGATAAAACAGAAGTGTCAGACATCATGTTCACTGTGAGAAAGCTGAATCATTGTCAAGGACTTTACTATGTGTAAATAAAGGGTGATTTTGTGATGGGCTACTGGCCTCTGTGGAATTTTCAAATTGCCGATGAGAGTAAAGCACATGCTTGAAGAAATTCACTTGCAATAGTTCTTTTTGAATTGGGGGTAAGCATTTCTGGCAGCATGCCAGCTATTTGGGAAGTTTGACTCATTTGATCCTGCTGTTGAAGGCGGGGCCCAGTGTGTGAAAAGAATGCTTAATTTTTTTCTGGACAAATGATAATGGCAGCTGAAAAGTAATAAGTAATTCTTCTGACAGTTTGTGGACCTGCAGCTTTTTCAGTCATTAGGAGCCTAACTTGCCCTGATGCATCACATATAAAAACTTTTCAAGAGTTGATCTATTTAGTTAAGGTATATTATGACTCCAAGCCTCCTCTAATTCTAAGGTACTATCAGTTTCACTCAGCAATTTGAGAACAAGAGGAATCCATATCAGGATTTTTAACCAGGTTAAGATAACTGGCAAATGCATTTGACTTTAGTTGAACCGTTAATGAGATGCTGAGAGATCATTTGGTATACAGGATTAATGATGTAACCATTGCAAAAATGTTTATTAGCTGAAGCCTAACTAGACTTCAAACAGGCATTACAACTGGCTTTATCATTGGAAAATACAGTAAGTGGAGCTTATGAGTTACAAGGTGTTCTGATAGAAGTGGACACACTTGCCAATCCTACTGAGTTTGGGGACTATTACTTGAGCGAAGGCAACTGCATAGCCTCACTCAGGACGTAGCTTGAATGGTGAAATTCTACATCAGCCCACAGTAATATCCCAAAACAAAGCCAAGACTTGGCCAAGCAATTAAAATTTTCTTCAGGGTTTGGTCCAGAAAGCCAATGTATTTGCTGCCAGTAATTGGACATGTGACAGCAATGTTGTCCTACTAGAGCTAAATGGAGTAAGGGAACTGATAGGCTGGTACCTAGGAGAGTGCACACCCTGGAAAGTTTACCTATATCTGGTTTGGAACAGTAACATTGCTTCGCAACATCCAAATCAAAGTCAATCAAAATAAATGTCTGGTTCAATGGTCACTCTGTTCTAATGGAGGTCAATACAGGCGCTGCTGTTTCGATGATATCAGAAGAAATCTTTAAAATTTGTTTGGGACTCCAACCCCTAGGGTTGTGCAAGACCTCGGCTACACTAAGGAGTGAAAACACAAACCTTTCCAGATTAAGGGGACAAATTTGGCTCCAGTCTCTTATGAGAAGCAGTTTGTTCAGTTGCCACTCATTGAAGTTAAAAGTAATGCACTGACCAAAGCTTGATGGGGTGAAATTGGTTGAGAAAAATTCACTTTGCTTGACTGAACATTTTTCGATTAAAAAGATGGGTGCCTGAGTGAAATCCTAATTAAATACCCAGAAGTCTTTCAGAAAGTTCTAGGGACTATTAAAGGAATCTAGGTCTCCTTGCATGTTGACCAGAAAGCAATCCCATGATTCTGCAAGGTCTTCCACTGCCATTTGTTTTATGAACAAAAGTAGAAGCAGATATCAGGAGGCTGGAAACAAAAGGACCATCAAATCAGTCCTGTTTGTAGAATTGGCTGCACTGATTGTACTGATTGTGAAGCCCAATGGGTCAGTTCACCTTTGTGGTGATTTTAAGCAAATGATAACCTACTTTCTGCAGCTGGATAACTAACCAATCTCTTGCAGAGTGTCTGTCCTTCACAAAGCTGGAAAACAGTTATGTCTACTTGTAATTGCAGTTCGATCAGGGTTCCCAGAAGTATGTTACAATTAATATCCATAAGAGTTTGTACCAATATACTGGACTGCCATATTTGATGTAGGTGATCCAAGTGACCTACTTGGCCAACAGGGTCAACAAGACTGGGTTGGAAGATAAAATGAGAGTGATCAAAGGTGCCCTGGCTCCCATGCCCGTCCCAGATCTTAGGTCTTTCCTTCAGCTGGTGAATTATTAGGGAAAGTTCATACATAATCTGGCCTCCATCCCTGGCACATTTGCAATAACTTTTAATGGGATCAGCATTGGAAATGGTTGCATAGCCAAACCATAGCCTTCAGGAAGTGAAGCAACAGTTATCATTTCCAAAGATGTTGACAAACTACAATCACCAAAGGAGATCTGGTATTGACATAGGATGCCTCCCCATTTGGCATCGAGGTAGTATTAGCTCATTGGCCTAATGGAGAGGAATGCTCAATAGTATATACATCGGGCACTTTGGCTAATGCAGAGCATAAGTATGCCCATTTAGAGAAGGACGGTTTGGAGGTCATATTTGGAGTCAAGAGTTCCACCAGTACCTTTACGGATATACATGTGTCACAATAACAGACCACAATCCCCTGCTAGGTCTACTTAGTGAGATTAAGGAAGTAGGTTCAGGCTGAATTCAGCAGTGGGCTCTAATATGAAGTGTACATAATTACAAGTTGTAACACTGTCCAGGAGATTCATCAAGCTGCCTGCAAGCAGATACAGCGCAAGGTCAGGTCAGGTGACATTTAAAAATTTGGAGGGGTGCAATAGTCCTGGACAAGGACATGGACCACATGGACCAAAGCTGCAAACTCACAAACAGTGCAGGAACAAAACGTGTCTGTCTCCTTGACAGCCTTTCCGACTGTTCTGGAACCCATGGGTTGACCCTGTCTGTCAAACATTGAAAAGACCTTGGAATCTGAGATGGACACATGGATGTCACCGCTTCAACACCTTTACCGCTTAAAGAAGAAAATGGATTTCTTCTGAGATGTTCCAGGTGCAAGAGGCAAGCAATTGTGTGTTATATGCCATCCATATCAGAGGCAGAGTTGGAGGAACTTGACCTAGTGCTAAAACTCCCCAGGACAAGCTACAAAAAAGAACCAGCCTATGTCCATGTCCTCAGATCCAAGGCAGAATGCTGGGGGTAAGAGGAGTGGTTGCTGTGTAATGGAGTAACTGTAACAAAGTCAGCTAAATGTTCCTCAGAGACCATGAGTTCCCTGATTGCGGCTGTTAATCTGGTCCAATCAGAGAGCCCTGGCTGACAGATATAAACAGGAGTGTCAGAGTTTCTGTTCACTCTGACAGCTGGCTCTGAGGGAGCTGGATCAGTGTCAAGAACTCTCCACGTGTAAATAAGGGGTGACTTGGTGATGGCATACTGGCCTCTGTGAAGGTACTTCAACGGGAATGGACATAAACAAACGTGTTTGCTCTTCAGTTGAAACAAATATTCTTAGCTGCAAGTAATAAGAGCTGCAGTGGTTTTTCAAGTATCAGGCACCGACAATCATGCATGAAACAAACCAAGGATTTTGACTGTGAATGCTGGTGTAAATTTAAGGCATTTATCAAGGTATAGCCATATTCTGTACTGTCTACATCAGCAAAACAATACACAATTAGTATCATTTCTAATGAAAGGTCATCAACTAGAAGTATTGACTCACATCCTCTCTCCAAGGAAGCTACCTGATTATTTTCCAGGCATTTCTGGTTTGACTCCAATAATTATTGATTTTGTTTGCTTTTGGAAATGCAGGGTGTCCAATAATCCATCGTCCATGGGGACACTCCAATCATCAACTTGGCCTGAATTTTTTTAACTCTCTTCTCTGTGGGTCAGAGGTTCTGGGGTCAAATCTCATTCCAGGGGTAGCATTTTCCCTGCAGGATTCTGAACACCATTACGCGGGAAAGAGTCACTTGTTATAATTTTTGTCTCTATGACAAATTAATGGTCAGAGGACAGTATCTCAATTCATTGGGGTCTTGATGCTGAGAGGCTAGCCAGAGACTTTCCTTCCAGAGAGAAGTAGCAGCAGAAGTGGATATGTGAGAGAGAGGACACTTCAAAATGGCAATGTACTTTTTAAAATTTTTTTAAAATAATAGGCTTTACAGTTAGGCCAGCAATATGCAGCATGGACCTCTCTACAGGAAGGCCTGTGTCTTCAATAGGACCTGGGCAGAGAGGGACGGCCTCTGTTTTAAAACAGAGTGCTGGAGAAACTCAACAGGTCTGGCAGTGCCTGTGGAGAGAGAAACAGAGTTAGTGTTTTGAGCCTGATTTGTGGAAAACCATTTCCTCTTTTTCGCAACATTTATACTTACTTTACACCCCTGTCTCTCCTTTAATAACATTTTTACTGACTTTGAGTTTCACAATCTGTTCAACTTGCTCCTCCTCTCTGTCCACATTGTAAAAAATGTTTTCCTGCTCCTTTCAATTCCAAAGAAAAGTCATACCGAATTCTAATCAATAAATCTGTTTTTCTCTCTCCACAGATGCGGCCAGACCTGCTGAGTTTCTCCAGCACCTTCTATGTTTGTATCAGATTTCCAGCAAACACAATCTTTTGCTTTTGTGCAACAAGGGCATATCTGGATTGTCAAGCTATTAAGGGATGTGGAGAATTGAACTTTATTTGGCTGTAATTTCCCACGGAACCCTGTGATATTATCTCTGCTACTGAGGAGTCACACTGGATTTGAAATGTTTATGCTATCTCTATCTTCGCAGATATTGCAAGATCATCTGAGTTTCTCCAGTACTTTTTGTTCTTAGTCCAAATTCTCAAGCTACCATGGTGCAATGTAAACTCTGAATTATAGGTCCTGTGTTAAAATAATTACACGTTGGTACCTTCTAGTTAACACTTTTTTTGCATAGGGCTCACCATTCAGAAAGTGATCTGGGTGAGGTATTAAATCAATGGCTGATGCTAGCTGCACTTTCCCACAGAAGAGGGAATAAACATAAGCCAGGGTCCCACAAAGATGATCAATCCTTCGCTTATCCCTTTTATTTTTCTTTGCCTTTACAGCATGCAATTCTACACATGTGACAAGCTTTCACATCAATTCACGTGCTCCATTTCTAGTGCAGACTCATAGGGTTTCATTACGGTTACCATAGCAACTACCCATCAAGGGAAACTGTTGTAAAATGAACAAAATATTCATCTCTCAGCCATGCGGCTTGATTTGCTCTCCAGAAAGTCAAGGTCGAGGTTTTAATGAAAACTCTTTTTTTCCAAGCGACCTCTTTATTACTGACGCTAGTGTGCTTATTCATCATGATACAGGAATCTTGACTTATATTTGTACACCATCTGGTTACATCTTTCACAAACTATTTCGAAGCACTTCACATAAATTGAATCACATTGGTGGCTGTGGTCCTGGTGGGTGTGGCAGCCAGTCTGTAGCCTGACTTGATTAAGGATTGACAGCCCTCCAGGAGAGGCTTCGAGACTCTGGGAGAGGCCCGGAGACTTTGGGAGTGGCCTGGAGGCTCTGAGAGAGGCTTGGGCTATCCAGGACTTGAGGTTAATCTCCAGATCATTACTTCAGGAAAAACAAGGAGAAAAATAGACATTGGAAATTTACAAAAGGAAGTGTTTTTACCTTCAATTCTTATTGCATGGGTTCATTAATTAATTACAAAAAAAATGAAAATAAGGAAATAAAGAAGTGAAAGACTGGAGTTATTCTCCTAGATAACAAAATCTGTGCAGTTCGCAATCCACCTGAAAATGGATGTTATGACGATAAACGTATGGGATAGCTAATTTTTGCTCTTTGTCCACTGGATGTGAGCATTGCTGGCTGAGTCAGCATTTGTTGCCCTTCTTTAATTGCCCTAATTGGTGGCAATCCACTTTCTTGAGCTGCTGTGGTCTGTGTGGGTAGGGAGACACACAGTGCTGTTCAGGTGCGTAGAGTTCCAGGCGTCGGTTAGCTCCGTTGGCTGGATGGCTGGTTAGCGATGCAGAGTGACACCAATAGTGTAGGTTTAATACCTCTACTGGCTGAATCACCACAAAGGTCTCGCCTCCTCAACTTCTCCCCTCACCTGAGATGTGGTGACAACCATCACCATCTCTCTAATGAGAGAGCAGCCCTATGGTTTTCCACGACTATGGTGACTTCACCATAACTGCTTAAAATAACACTACGGTGCCAGAATAGGAGCATTGCAGAACTTGAGCCAACAACTGGACAAATAGAAAACTGTAACTGTTGAAAGTTAAAGTCATAATCCAGGGTATAGTTACACTCAGAGGTAGTATGAACTGCTGATGCTGGAGAATCTGAAATAACAAGGTGTAGAGCTGGATGAACACAGCAGGCCAAGCAGCATCTCAGGAGCAGAAACGTTGATGTTTCGGGTTGAGACCCTTCTTCAGAAATGGGGGAGGGGAAGGGGATTCTGAAATAAATAGGGAGGGGGGGGAGGCGGATAGAAGATGGATAAAGGAGAAGATAGAGTGAGAGGAGACTGACAGGCCAAAGAGGCGAGGTTAGAGCCAGTGAAGGTGATTGTAGGCGATGAGTTAGGGAGGGGATAGGTCAGTCCAGGGAGGCCGGACAGGTCAAGGAGACGGGATGAGGTTAGTGAGTAGGAGATGGGGTTGGGGCTTGAGGTGGGAGGAGTGGTTAAGGAGGCGGGGACTAGCGGGCTGGTTTGGGATGTGTTCAGGGGAGGAGAGATTTTGAAGCTTGTGAAGTCCGCATTGATACTCTGGGGCTGCAGGGTTCCCAAGCGAAATATGAGATGCTGTTCCTGCAACCTTCAGGTGGTCCCATTGTGGCAATGTAGGAGGCCCAGGATGGACATGTCGTCCGAGGAGCTGGGGTGGGGCGGGGAGGTGGAGTTGAAATGGTTCACGACTGGGAGGTTTAGTTGTTTGTTGCAAACTGAGCGTAGGTGTTCCCGCAAAGCGGTCCCCAAGCCTTCACTTGGTTTCCACGATATAGAGCAGGCCATAATGGGAACAGCAGATACAGTATATCACGTTAACAGATGTGCAGGTGAACATCAGTTTGATATGGAAGGTCTTCTTAGGGCCTGGGATGAGGGTGAGGGTGGAGGTATAGGGACAGAAGTAGCACTTGCTTCAGTTGGAGGGAAAAGTGCCGAGGATGGTGGGGCTGGAGGGGAGTGTGGAGCAGACAAGGGAGTCACGGAGAGAGTGGTCCCTCCGGAAGAAGAGTGGGGAGGGAAAAATGTCTTTGGTAGTGAGGTCAGATTGCGGATGGTGGAAATGTCAGAGGATGATGCTTTGGATTTGGAGGTTGGTGGGGTGGTACGTGAGGACGAGGGGGATTCTCTTTTGGTTATTCTTTGGAGTGGGTGTGCGAGAGATGAGTTGCGGAAAATGCAGGAGACGTGGTCGAGGGCATTTTCGATCACTGTGGAGGGGAAGTTACGGTCCTTGAAGAAAGAGGACATCTGGGATGTTCGGAAGTGGGATGTCTCATCTCGGAAGCAGATGCAGCGAAGGCGAAGCATTTGTGAATGGGGATCGCCTTTTTGCAGGAAGATGGGTGAGAGGAGGTGTGTTCCAGGTAGTTGTGGGAGTCAGTAGGCTTAAAATGGATATCGGTCTCCAGGTGGTTGCCAGAGATGGAGACAGAGAGGTCCAGGAAGGAGAGAGAGGTGTCAGAGATGGTCCAAGTAAGCTTGAGGTTGGGGTGGAAGGAGTTAGTGAAGTGAATGAACTGTTTGAGCTCTTTGTGGGAACACGAGGCGGTGCCGAAACAGTCATCAATGTAACGGGGGAAGAGATGAGGGACAGGGCCAGTGTAGGTACGGATGAGGGATTGTTCCACGTATCCTACAAAGAGGCAGGCATAGCTTGAGCCCATGTGGGTACCCATGGCCACCCCGCTTTGTCTGTAGGAAGTGGGAGGAATTAAAGGAGAAGTTGTGGAGGGTGAGGACGAGTTCGGTTAGGCGGATGAGGATTTCAGTGGAGGGGGACTGGTCAGGCCTAAGGGACAGGAAGAAGTGGAGGGCCTTTAGGCCATCTGCATGGGGAATGCAGGTGTATAGGGACTGGACGTCCATGATAAAGATGGAGTGTTGGGGACGGGGAATTGGAAGTTCTGGAGGAGGTGGAGGGCGTGGGTGGTGTCACAGACGTAGGTAGGGATTTCCTGGACCAAGGGGGAGAAAATGGAGTTGAGAGAGGTGGAGATAAGTTCTGCGGTGCAAGAGCAGGCGGAGACAATGTGTCGACCAGGGCAGTCAGGTTTGTGGATTTTGTGAAGGAGATAGAAGCGGGAATGATGAGGTTAGAGGCTGTGGGTGGGAGGTCACCTGAGGTGATGAGGTTGTGGATGGTTTGCAGATGATGGTTTGGTGCTTGGGGGTGGGGCCATGATCAAAGGGGCAATACGAGGAGGGGTCAGAGAGCTGGCGTCTGGCCTTGGCGATGTAGAAGTCAGTGCGCCATACTATGACTGCACTTCCCTTGTCCATGGATTTTATGGTGAGGTTGGGATTGGAGCGGAGGGAGCGGTGGTCTGCACGTTCTGTGGGGGAGAGGTTGGAGTGGGTGAGAGGGGTGGAGAGGTTGAGGCAATTGATGTCTCGATGACAATTAGAGATGAAGAGGTCAAGGGAGGGTAGGAGGCCTTGGGGTGTTGTCCAGGAGGAGGGAGTGCATTGGAAGCGGGAGAAGAGGTCAGTAGAAGGAGGGTTCGGCTCATGGTTAAAGAAATAAGCGCAGAGGTGCAGGTGGCAGAAAAACTGCTCAATGTCCAAACACAGTCAGTGGCTTTTTGACATTTCAAATGTCAGACCGACCTGCTCCAAGGAGATTGCTGAGAACCAGTGCATGTGCGAGAACTAAATGCAGCAGTTTATAAATCTCTGCCAGCTTCCCAATGTATTAGAAATTTTCAACAATCCCTTCTCCTGCTTCCTTTTATTTTCTCTTTCAGCCTCTGGGCATCTATCTGGACAAATGTTTGTGTAGAGTTTGCATTTTTCTCGAGCCCATGTGAGTTTCTTCCAGGTGCTCCAGTTTCCTCACAGTCTAGAGGTGTACAGTTTAGATGGATTGACTATGCTGATATACCCATAATGTAGCGCAGCACAGTGGCTCATTGGTTATCACTGTTGCCTCACAGTGCCAGGGACCCGGCTCTGATTCCACCCTTAGCTGACTATGTGTAAGTGTGTGTGTGTGTAGTTTGCACATTCTCCCTGTGTCTGTGCGGGTTTCCTCCGGGTTTTCCAGTTTCCTCCCTCAGTCCAAAGATGTGCAGGTTAGCTGGATTGGCCATGGGAAATTGCCCATAGTTGCCCAGGACGTGCAGGTTTGGTGGATTAGCCATGGAAATACAGGGTTACAGGGATAGGACAGGGGCATGTCTGGATTAGATGCTCTTTGGAGGGCTGGTGTGGATTCAATAGGCCAAATGGCTGCTCCCACACTATAGGGATTCAATACTGATTCTATTCATCTCGCTCCTTCCCCCAACCCCATCTCACTTCCTGTCATCTGCATGAATGCCACTCTTTCCCAGTTGCTTTCAGTTCTGATTAAGGGTCACTGGACACGAAATATTGACCACATCTCTCTCTCTCTCCTGCCACATCCGCTGAGTTTCTCCAGCAATCTGTCTTTGTTTTTGATGACCAGCAGTTCTTTGTTTTATGTTGTTATGTTGGAAATTTTTTTCTCCCTTATTACACCATCCAACCTCACAGACACTAACCTGGGCTAAAACTTATCCCCTACAACTAACCATGCTTGTCTCTGCCACAAGACTAGACAAAACAAATGTCATATTAACATTAAGTAAAAGTACATTGATATCTGATATTAGTTGCATTAGGTTTTAATGAAGTAAACTAGAATCAATAGTAAACTGAGTGTAGTGAACTATTGGTCAAACAACACCATCATATTAAGAAATGTCACTTTTTTTTGCAATTTTCTACAACTAAGCATGCGATATGTTTGGTTCAAACTACCTAACCATGTTGCATATAATCTGTAGTATCGACTGCTGTCAAATGCCAGAAGTCACTTTTTAAAGGGCATTGTGTTGATGGAAAATAATTGATGAATTGCTTTATCAGCACATGATTGACTAGTATAAACTCTGTCAGGACAAATAACATCACATGTTGTCACTACCTGCTCACAAACCTCAGGCACAATTTATCTTTGTGTGCTAACCTAGTCGTTAATTTTTATTTCTGATACAAATGGATGTCTTTCACAGTGGTCGCTGGATTTGTTAGAATCCCTACAGTGTGGAAACAGGCCCTTCAGCCCAACAAGTCCACGCCAAACCACAGACCATCCCAGACCCATCCCCCTATAACCCATCTAATTTACACTTCCATGAACACTATGGGCAATTTAGCATGGCCAATCTGCCTAACCTGCACATCTTTGGACTGTGGGAGGAAACCGGAGCACCCAGAGGAAACTCATATAGGCATGGAGGGAGTGTGCAAACTTGACACAGACAGTTGCCCCAGGCTGCCCAGTTACCTGGTGCTGTAAGGCAGCAGTGCTAACCTCTGTGCTGCCCCTAAATTACTGTTCATTTTAAATCTGAGATAGATTAACTTTTACCAAGCAAAGTTTTTAAGGGATATGAGCTAAAGGCCAAAGGGGTATGGAGTTTAGCCAGCAATCAGCCATGATCTCATTGAATGGTGGATCAAACCCGAGGGGCTGAATGGCCTACTCCTGTTCCCTTTGTCATGTTGCTTTTCTCTGTGCAAATTGGGCACCTTGTTTCAAACATTGCAACAATGACCATGCTTTCAACAGTACTTCTTTAATTGTAAAACCCTTTGGAAAATCCTGAAGTAACGAATTATTCCCTAAATACAAGTTTTTTTTTTCTTTTTCTAGAGCTCATAGTTCTCTTTCAAATGATCTGAATACAAGGGTCATTCAGCTGTTTGATCCTCAGCATGACCAGTGCAAACACGCTGCCAAATATGCTTTCAAACCAACGACTGCAGAGTTTCTGAAAAGTAATCTATTGTTTATGCTTGGAGATTTTATAAATTTTGGAATAGCTACAGGAGAGGCTAAGACTTAGAGATCATTAATGGAATGCTTGACTTCTTACCAGTCTAAATTCTCTTTTAGTGTGTGTTCCTGGGTTTTTCAGGTGTCTCCGAGAATCGAAGGACACATCCCTGACCAATGCTGCAAACAACTCAGGAAAGAAATCTTAGTCTCATTAAAAACATGTTGTTTTTGATTTCAGTGAACACATTTTGTGATCATCATAAAAATGTCAAAGGTAGAAAAAATTAGGCCATTTCAACATTTATAAAAATTCATTCATCACTGGCCAGGACAGCATTTATTACCTATTCCTAATTGCCCAGAGGGCAGTTAAGAGCTAACCATATTGCTGTGGGTCTGGAGTCATATGTAGGCCAGACCAGACAAGGATGGCAGTTTCCTTCCTTATAGGACATTAGCGATACAGGTAGTCTTTTCCTGACAATGGTTTCTTCGCCATCATTAGACTCCTAATTTCAGATATTTACTGAATTCAAATTCCAATACCTGCCATGCCAGGATTTGAACTAGGGTCCCCAGAACCTTAGCAGGGTCTCTGCATTAATAAGCTAGTGATAACACGACTAGGCCATCGCCTCCCCTGCACATCAGAGATCCGCTCATCTGCAATCATCCAATCAGTTTTCAAATTGGCGCAGGAAGGTAAGTGCATTGTTAGGACGGGAATGGTGAGTGACAAAAGGTGTGTGTTTGGGTCTCTCTGTCTGTCTATATAGATGTGTGAGTGTCTGAGTACAAATCTGTGTGCATATACAGATATACGCATGTGACTATGTGAGTACAGGTGTGTGTGTGAGTGCGTGTATATGCATGTGTGTGCGTGTGTTTTGAGCGGGTGTACAGTGCAGTTCTGAGGGCAGGCAGTCATGCAATGAAGTCTACAAGAATACAGATAGCCAAGGTTGGGACCCTGCCCAGTGGGACTTCCATTTATAAATATTTTAACTCCATTTGTTTGGACAAGGTATGGTACATCTGCAGAGTAGACGGGCCTCAAACCCAGACTGTCTGGCTTTAGACAGGGACACCACTGCTGTGCCACAAGAGCCCAGAAACATAGCTTTATTCATCAACAGTCAATAGCTTAGCTACCAACCTGGGTTTCATTAGCATGTGGAGTATTAATAAATCAAATGACTTCTTTCTGTACCAGAAATGATTCTGTGACTATATAAGGTGCTCCAACACTATCATTCATGGTTCAAGGGAGAATTGAAATAATGCTGCACTGGATTAACAGTTTCACATAGGTCACCGATAGCAGCAATTGACTGTTATGAAAAGAACTTTTTTGAATTATTGCCTTTCATATGCTCCACATGTGGTTGTCAAGAAGTACCTAAGAAAGGAAGTTTATGTGGGATTTTATATTACACTTCATAATCAGAATTCCAATGTTCCTCTCAAATATGCCAGTTTCGCGGGATTAATATTTGGATGCCATCAACAGCGAACCTAGTGTCCTATTCAAACAACATATTTTCAGTATTAATGAACTACATTTATCAGAATGAAAAATTTTTGCTGGCAGCACATATGCTTTACAACATGTGGAAATACACCCAGACTGTTTAGGCAGCACCTTACAAACCTGCAAGCACTACTATCTAGAAGGCCAAAGGCAACAGATACATGGGGATACCACACCTAGCATGTTCCCTTCCAAGCCACTCACCACCCTCTCTTGGAAATATATTGCTGTTCTGCCTGGATCAAAACCCTGGTTCAAGAAAGCAGCTGACCACCACCTTTATTGAAGATGGTCAATATTTGTTGGTGGAGCCCAATGGAGCCCAACTCCCCTGAAGGAATAAAAACTCTATTATGTCTCCTAAAATTCAGCTACTGTTGTTTTTTGACAAGTTCCACAGCCACTTTGGTAACAAGGAGTTGTTCAATGGGTGGATACAATGGGTTTCCTTTACAAATAGTCACAGACCATTTCCAAGTTCCAACCACGCATATACCAGAAAACCACCAGCTAATGCAATCTTATGGAAGGCAACCTCCAAGTGCAGTCTTCAGGCAGCAGGGATGTTCCTCAGGCTGCAGGCTCAGTCAGAAACTCTACAGCTTTGTCAGGTGGTGGCTCCACGATCAGAGGTGGGCACTGCACTTCTAGGAGCAGGAAGGTGTGGGCACCTCCCTTCAGAGCCCGCATCAGAGTGGGCTTGAAGTTGCAAAATGTTTGTCACCCAGAGTTGTCAGCTCAGCCTGCAGGGGGAAACCCTCCCAAATAGGATGGCTTAAAGTACCAGCTATGACTTGTCGATCCATGTGACTCTGGCGATAGAGACATGTTCAAGTCCAGAGATGTGGTGGATTGACCATGCTAAATTGCCCATAGTGTTCAGGTGAATTAGCCTTAGGAAATGCAAGGCGATAGTGTTAGGGGGTGGGCGGCAGGTGAGTCTGGGTGGGATGATCTCCAAAGAGTTGGTGTGGACTTTTTGGGCTGAATGGTCTGTTTCCACACTGTAGGGATTCTGATTTATGAACCCCCAGACTCCTGGGAACTTTGGCCCTCAGAGGCAAGATTACCCTCAGGCAGAAATGCATTGAACGCACACACTCAGAGCTCTCATTTCAAAGCAATCCCGTCACCCCAGAAATCCCACTATGCCACACGATATGTCCTTCAGGAAAGTGATTGCACCAATTTGACAATCTCATTCAGAAAGAAACGGAGAGAGTGGGCACTATTCAGAGATTGGGCAGAATAAAAACTGCCTTGTTCTGCAGTTAGCTGTGTCACTTTGATTGGACCAGAGGGTCTTGTCTGGGAAACATTCTATTTCCTTCCCTTAATACTCTGAACCTTGGTCATAAATAAACGCTCTGGCATGCAGGATAATAAAGCTAGACCAGTGGAAGGTAGTTTCTTTCTTATTACAGATGTTAGTACATTCCAGGATTAACAATGTTTCTCCCATTAGGATAAATGTCCTTTTCCCAAATTGTAGCCATTCATCACGTGTAATAACTTTACATCAAATTAAAATAGGAATGAGGGTAACTGAAAATTGAGATGGCTACAAAGCAATATTTATAAAATACTCTGGCATTTTTACAGGGAATGGAACAGAGGCACTCTATTTGAATGTAAATCTTATTGTTTATCTGTTCCAGGCTTGCATTTTCATTTCGGTTACAGAGGAAGCTTCTAAATATTAATGACAATATGAGTCACGTGGCTTCCAGACTGCAGACTATACATGTATTGTAATGTTATTATGGCTGGCTGAGAATAACTGAAGCTTGCATTGACTGTTCAATTAGGAAGGACAAAAGACATTTTAAGAGATTCATTAAAATCAGGAGGGAATCTTTTATGCTGCCAATTTTTACCGCTTATTCCTGCATGGAATAATTCCGTGCCTGTACGTTCTCAATCCAAGGAATGGCACAGAGCATATGCTGCAGATTTCTGAACTGTTATTTGGTAGATGTTTCAAGCCATTCATCATTTCATGGTGCTACTCCCTATGTGATGTCTGAAATGTGTATTAATCCATGCTTTTGACTGGGCTCCGCTCCACTCTTCAGAGACAGGTGACAGGCCATTCAACTGTGGAAGGGATCACAATTGCACCCAATCCACCTGAGAGTCATTCATGGAGACTTGTCAACAAGGGTCAATAAGATCGTGTGGATTCTCTTTGTGCTTGGAAGGATGAATAGTTTGAAAGGTCCTCTCTCTCTCAAGCAGCAGAGATCACAATGTATAATGTAGACAAAAAGTGACAAAGATCAGAAGAGGTGGACACCTAATTATAAAAAGTAAAAGAGAGCTGTCATGGTATCTCAGTGGTTAGCACTGCTGCTCACAGCGCCAGGAACACAGGTTCAATTCCACCTCAGACATCTGTCCATGTGGAGTTTGTAGGTATTCCCCATCCCTGAGTGGGTTTCCTCTGGGTGCTCCGATTTCCACTCACAGTCCAAAGATTAGTTTAGGTGGATTGGCCATGTTAAATTGCTCATGGTGTCTGGGGGTGCGCAGGCCAAGTGGGTTAGGTAGGGGGTAGAGGGTGGATCTGAGTGGGATGCTCCTAGGAGGGATAGTGTGGGCTCAATGGGCTGAATGGCCGGCTTCCACTCTGTAGGGATTCTATGAAATCTTGCCTAAGCAATGTTAGATGTGTCTAGTAATATAATGCATTCTTCCTCATGGTTGTGATTAATTAAGGTCAGAAATCACATGACAACAGATTATAGTCCAATATGTTTATTTCAGACTCTGACAGCTTGTGTTTTCAAATAAAACTGTTGGACTATAACCTTGTGTCATGTTGAGAGTCTGAAATTTGGGCCCAGGCACAAGATGGCTGCTGGTGCAAGTTAGCAACAAAATGGCTTCCAGCCTGGGAACTGTATATTCTGCTAAAGCTGCTCTTTTAGCCTAGGAACTCTGAGTTCTGCTAGAACTGAGTCAATAGTCAATACTGTATCAGTGATAATGGGAACTGCAGATGCTGGAGAATCCAAGGTAACAAAGTGTGAAGCTGGATGGACATATAACATCGTTCTCGTTCTCACATACCACCCCACCAACCTCCGGATACAACGCATCATCCTCCGACACTTCCGCCATCTACAATCCGACCCCACCACCCAAGACAATTTTCCATCCCCACCCCTGTCTGCCTTCGGGAGAGACCACTCTCTCTGCGACCCCCTTGTCCGCTCCACACTCCCCTCCAGCCCCACCACACCTGGCACCATCCCCTGCAATAGCAGGAAGTGCTACACTTGCCCCCACACCTCCTCCCTCACCCCTATCCCAGGCCCCAAGATGACCTTCCATATTAAGCAGATGTTCACCTGCACATCTGCCAATGTGGTATACTGTATCCATTGTACCCGGTGTGGCTTCCTCTACATTGGGGAAACCAAGCGGAGTCTTGGGGACCGCTTTGCAGAACACCTCCGCTCGGTTCACAATAAACAACTGCACCTCCCAGTCGCGAACCTTTTTAACTCCCCCTCCCATTCCTCAGACGACATGTCCATCATGGGCCTCCTGCAGTGCCACAATGATGCCACCCGAAGGTTGCAAGAACAGCAACTCATATTCCGCTTGGGAACCCTGTAGCCCAGTGGTATCAATGTGGACTTCGCAAGCTTCAAAATCTCCCCTTCCCCCACTGCAACCCAAAACCAGCCCAGATCTTCCCCTCCCTCCCACTGCATCACAAAACCAGCCCAGCTCTTCCCCTCCCCCCACTGTATCCCAAAATCAGCCCAGCCTGTCTCCGCTTCCCTAACCTGTTCTTCCTCTCACCCATCCCTTCCTCCCACCTCAAGCCGCACCTCCATTTCCTACCTACTACCTCATCCCGCCTCCTTGACCCGTCCGTCTTCCCTGGACTGACCTATCCCCTCCCCACCTCCCCACCTATACTCTCCTCTCCACGTATCTTCTTTTCTCTCCATCTTTGGTCCGCCTCCCCCTCTCTCCCTATTTATTCCAGAACCCTCTCCCCATCCCCCTCTCTGATGAAGGGTCTAGGCCCGAAACGTCAGCTTTTGTGCTCCTGAGCTGCTGCTTGGCCTGCTGTGTTCATCCAGCTTCACATTTTGTTATCAATAGTGAATACTATTGGATTATGTAACTGTCAATGGAGCAATATCATGTATTGATTGGTAATTGTTTGAATACACTATGCAATCACATCATGTACCCTGCTTTAAGAAAAGTATAAAAATGTCTTTGTATTAACCTATGATGTGCAGCTCTTCCGAGGAATACGGAAGTGCTCAACTTCTGTGTTTTCCGGATGATCTGCACCCGGCGGATTGAAGAAATAAAGAGTAAAGTCTTAAACAGCCAGACCGACTGCAAGTGTTCATTGACTGAGCACGGAATCGAGGGACCCCGCTGGCGACGGTCAAGATTTACAATGTGACTACTGACCTTGTCCACTCCAGTCCAGCAACGGCACCTCCACGTGGTGATTAATTAAAATCTTTGATAAATGCAATGGGATGAATGTATTTATAAGCGGGCATAAAATCAGTGCTTAATTATGTTAAATCTCTAGGACAATCTGCACTGAACAATCTTCCACTGAAATAGACAGCAATGGGAAATTTACAAAGGAAATATGCTGTCATCATTCAACTGCAATGGGTGACTGGCCCTTTTAATTCTGTGGGGTGACATCACAGAAGAATCTTTACTCAAGCCTCCTTGCCACTTCAGCAGGTTCCAAATTACCAAATGGGGGCAAAACGAAATCTTATTGGCACATAGGATGGACCCACTTTCTGTTACCTCGGCTCATTGTGGTGACAAGATTTTAAGCAGCCAACACTGTCTGGAAATTGATGGAATGCTAACACAAATATTAAGCCTAAATTGAAGTTAATTAACTGCCTCAAAACATCAGATGGGCAGTCGTCACTGAGTTGAGTCTATGCTGGGAGTGTGAGACAATTGCTGGTATGCAGTGGTCCTGGTAATGAAGCCATATTGCAAACTGCGCAAAGCATCCATCTTGGTGTCTAATAAATACCAGTCTCTTTTTGCTTCTTCCAAAAGGAACAGAGCTTGCCCCGGATGCAGGTGCAAGCAGCATTATATGGTGTAGATGGTGCTACAGTGAGTATATTTAATTGGGAGAACGCTGTTCAATTTTGGCTTCCTTGTTATAGAAAGGATGTTGCTCAACTTGTTGTTCAAGTGTGCAGAAGAGATTTACAAGGATGTTGCCTGGGTTGGAGAGTTTGAGCTATAGGGAGAGGCTGAATAGGCTGGGACTAATTTCCTTGGAGTGTCGGAGACTGAGAGGTGACCTTATAGAGGTTCATAAAATCATGAAGGGTGAATTGCAAAGGTAATTTTCTCAGTGTAGGGTGTCCAAAACTAGAGGGCACATGTTTAAGGTGAGAGAGGGATGAAATGAAAAGAAACCTGAGGAGCAACTTTTTCATGTGCAAAGTGGTGCGTGTATGGAATGAGCTGCTGGAGGAAGTGGTGGAGGCTGGTACAACAACAACATTTAAAAGCCATCTGGATGGGTACATGAATAAGAAGGGTTTAGAGGGTCAAGGGCCAAATGATAGCAAATAGGATTAGATTAATTTCAGATATCTGGTCGGCGTGGATGAATTGGTCTGAAGAGTTTGTTTCTGTGCTGTACAGCTCTGTGACTCTCTGGCAACGCACTGAACTATGGGAGAGGGAAGAGACCATACTTAGATTACTTGAGAATCTTTTAGCCACTAATACTTCAAATAAATTATGAGAGGCTTTCGACTAACAAGGCACAATTGTGCATTTGTCATCTCTGAATTAATTTAAATAATTGCTGAGTACAACCCACACTTTCTGCCTTGTTAGAAAATGAGGATATTTTTCTTCAAATGTACCTGTTATGCAATACAACACATGAGAGGAATGTGAACAAAGTCATGTTGCAGCTTAGGGTGTCACGATGGCACATTGGTTAGCACTACAGCCTCACAGCGCCAGGGACCCAAGTTTGATTCCCGCCTTGGGCGATTGTGTGGAGTTTGTACATTCTCCCTGTGCCTGTGTGGGTTTTCTCCACGTGCTCTGGTTTCCTCCCACAGTCCAAAGATGTGAGGCTAGGTGGATTGGCCATGCTAAATTGCCTCTAGTCTTTAGGGGGATGGGTCTGGGTGGGGTGGTGCAGACTTGTTGGGCCAAAGGGCCTGTTTCCACACTGTAGGGAATCTAATCTATTGCTGTTGGAGCACTATCAGCTGCACCAGGATTGTACTTCTTCAGGGGTCACTTAGTTCAGTTGGTTGGAGTGTAGAAAGGAAACGTGCCAACAATGTGTTCCACCTCAGTACCAGCCAAGGCAGAATTTGAGGCTGGCATCCTTGTTTTGCCCCATCTATCATACACCATGGTGCTGTAGCAGCGAGAGTGATTACAGCGTTCACTGCAGTGTGTAATGGAAGAGTGCAAAATGTCAATCATACAGAATTAAGTGGCACAGCCCAGGTTAAGAAAAATGTGTTTAAAATGAATTGATGTCCCTACTTTTCCCAAAGTACACACTGTTTATAAATCACAAACCCCAAACTATCTCTGTTATCAATATTGGAAGAAAAATGGTTGATTTCACCTCCTATAACTTTTCCCAGGTTAGAAGGATTCTCCTTCTCAATCTCTCCCCTCGCATAAGGTATCGTGATCATCAGGTCAGACCACCAGCAGTTGTCTCTCTCTAATGAGAGAGCAATCCTTATGGTGATTTTGATCTTCCCAGAGTTAGGATTTGCACTCACCCGAGCCAGGAACCTTAGAAAATCCGCAAATTGGCCTTTCCTGTACAACCACTCTGCACTTGAGAAAAGAACCACTTCATCAGCCATAAGGGAATTTTGGACCATTCTGAGTTTGTCCAAAGCATTGAATCATCAAGTTATACAGCACTGAAACAGACCCTTTGGTCCATCTTGTCCGCGTTGACCAAGTTTCCCATACTAAACTAGTCCCACCTGCCTGCGTTTGGCCCATATACCTCCTTATTCATGTACTTATCTAAATGTCTTTTAAAAGTTGCAACTGTACCTGCATCCACCACTTCCTCTGGAAGTTCATTCCACAAACAAACCATTCTGTGTATAAAAAATATTGCACCTCATGTCTTTTTAAAATTTTTCTCCTCTTACCTTAAAAATAAGCCCCCTTGTCTTGAAATCCCCCATACCTTATCTATAGACCTCTATAAGGTCAGCCCTCAACCTCCTGCGCTCCAGAGAAACAAGTCCCAACCTATCCAGCCTCTTCTTATAACGCAGGCCCTCCATTCCTGGCAACATCCTGGCAAATCTCTTATCTTGGGCGTTATGTCTTGGCAGTTGTTTCATTCATAACAAAGTTTCTTTGTCTAAAGCTGCTAATGTCTTTGCTATTAATTGTGGGCAATAATTTTTTATCTTGAAGTGAAAGCACATGACGAACGTTGAGTATGGTGTGAGATTTACCATCAAAGTCCCATCACCCTGATGAGTTCCTCAATCATCTGGAGGAGGTTAATCATTCATAGGAAAATTAACAATTTGATTAAAGTAAAATAGATTTGGTGAAGCTGAGGAAATATCTGGTCACGAATTATATTATACTGCAAGTTTTTTTTTCTATTTTTAAAATTAGCTTCAATTCCTCAGCTTTGTATAGAATTGACAACTCTCAGATGTTATAAAAGTCTTTTGCATTTAAAGGGGCACAACCTTAAGGGAGGAATATTTGGTGAATCTTACATTTGCAGATGGAAATGAGCCTGAATACTCTTACATAATTCTTCATGAGAAATTCTGGAATTGAAAAGATCGTAAACGATTGCTCCACTGGAGACTGTGAACCATAAACATGGATTTCCGAATAATTGTCAGTGCTACTTGTCTTGTCTGCAATCATATATTTAATTGGAATGAACAGCGTCAGTATTGCTTCAATAAATGTCAATCCACTAAAGTCAAAAGCAACAGTAATTCACTTGATCAAACTTTATGAACTCTCAGCAACACGAGACACTCTGTAATAAACATTAACAATTTAACTGTGTCATTGATGAAAATGTTTTTCTGGCCTCTATGTGAACAAGACTGGAAACACTTACTGAAATGTAGGATTGGGAGCAGACCATTCAGCTCTATATATGCTGATGTGTACCTCTCTTCTATTTTCATGGTTTTGCTACATATTTTCAATGCCTTCCCCATCAAAAACACACCGATCTCAGTGTTGAAACTTGTAATTGATCTTCAGCAGCCATAGCCTCTTGGTGTCAGCTCTAGAATTATACTATGTTTTGTATGGAAAAATGCTTCCTCAATAGACCTTGGGTCTAATTTTAAAATTACTTGTATAATGCACTCCCCACAAGACAATGAAAGCAACATAATCTGGATGCTAAAAGTCTGAAATAAAAGAAAAGTGCAAGCAAATTTCAATGGGTACTGAAACATCAGTGGAGAGACAAATAGACTTAATGTTTCAAATCCAATACAACTGTACTTCTTGATGGGATTTTGACTCTAGCAGTGTACTTTACCTGATGCAACAATACTTATGTCATTTTCAGTACAATAAGAAACTGTGTATGGACATTATTACATTGAAGACTCCAACAGGCATTTTCAACCTTTATAGCTAACAATTATGCATAAACATTGCATTTCCAGGCATATAAGTGTCTGGGCTAACATTTGGCTTTGAAGTTACACGGGGCAGTAGTATGTCATGTTTCAGTGGTCCTGGAGTAAGGTGGAGTAATGAGATCTTTATACCCTCAGGCCAGATGCTACGATACGGTGGCAACATCTAAGCGTGACTCTTAAAGGTATACTGACATACTAACCATGAGACATTATACAATATTCCCATTTTACCAAACAGGTATATATGGCTGTACACGGACACATTTGTCAATTCAGTAATTATACATAGACAAAATAGAGCTTACAGAGCAAATATATCAAATTTCAAATTTCACCAAAATGCTTTGGAGGTTTAATACGTCATCCTGATTAATTGACCATTTACCTGTCTGGAGAGGTATGTGCTGTTTCTGGCACACTTGCTTGACAACTTGGTTGTCTCTCTGCTGGTTCCTGTCACTCAATATCATCAAACAATCGTTGTCATCGGAGCCTTCTTCCTCACCCTCTTTTTGCGTGTTTGATGTGTTATACATTGGTTTCAGTTCCTTCACAATGTAGCACCATTATTAGGACAACCTTTGTACAATCTTGGTGAGGTGCATAATCTACAGACCTTTGCTGGTATCCAAGGGTTTGTGTTTGGATTTCTGATTCGCACCCTCTGTTCAGTGCGCAGATGTGGTGGTTCATTACATGCTACTCGTCATGAATTCTTACACTCTCACTCACCTTCAAAGAAAAATGTTTTGTCTCTCAGAATGGTTAGATATTTGACTGTTGGGCTGGGCCATTTGCAGCAAACTTCCAAGCACAAGTTGAATGGACTCTAGCCTCAAATAATATAACCTGTATGCCTTGAAGTCTTTTTGATTTGTATGTCCTTTGTTTCCTGTGATCTGCCTGTACCACTCATAAACAAAGCTATTCACTGTATTTCAGTACACATGACAATTAATAAATCAATCAGCCGGAAATGGTAACAATTTTTCAATAGATGTTGCACAAAATGCGTTAACAGAATGCAAAAACCTATTGTTTTCTTGCTTGACAATGATCTACAATTTGATACTACATACCATTTGATCCACATGAACAGTGCAGCTACAGCATGTTATGGGTCAATCCCCATTTAATATACATGTTAAAATGGTTTGCTGGTGTACTATGTTACAATCTCAGGCAATACTCAGGACACTGAGTAAATTGAAAATAGCTGCAATTAAGTCAGCGATGGTCATAATTATTGTATTTCAAAGTTGTCCAACAATGAGAAATCGTCTGATCCCATAGTTTGCACAGCATTCCAAATTCCCTGATGCTTTCAGAGCTCAGTATGTTTGGGAGGCCAAAGCAAAATGTTCTATTTTATCCTGTTGTGTCCTTTCAAGAACAAGTGGCAAATATAAAATGAATGAATTCTATTTTTAGATACTTACAAGAGGGCCCCAGCAAATCCTGGAAGCAGGTACAGAGATATTTTCCTATTGTAGGCTGGTTACCATGTTAAGTGCTTACAATTGCCTTAATATGTACAGTTTTGTCTTAAAACATGTGCATTAATAGAACTTTGAATGGAAGCTTAGTGAAGCATCACAGAAGAAAAACATGAAGCCAAGCTGTTAATCTCCTTTCCAAATGAACGCTCTATTGTTGCCATTTCAATGTATTTGTCCCTCAGGCCCATGAAATATGGCATGGAACAAATATTAAGCATACAGCCAGCACAAGGCACCAGTTTGCTCACAGACTCGTGCAGGTAGCTGGAGAGTTCTGCCATCTCCGGATGAGGTTTGTTTTCTCCTCTACCTGATTGAAGGCTTTTGCAGGACAAGGTTAAGTCAAGCAGATTGTGTTGCCACCATAACGACCTTTTGCAGCCAAGGCTGTGTTCTTCTCCAGTTTTTCTCCTTGATCCTTTTCAGTCTGTGATCAGTTGCTGTGGAAGCAAAGCTGAAATACAGCTGGGCCACAGTTTTGAGGAACAGCATGTAGTCTACAACCATAAAATCCAAGGATATTATGAAATAATTCCGAATGTGAAGGGGTCAGATATTGATATTTGACACAGTTTCCAAGCAAAATCATGTTTAAAAGAAATGAAAGGCTGCATCTTTCCAGCTCTTTCCATGACCATCAGATATCTCATAGTTCCTCACAACCCAATGAATTATTTTTGAAGTGTGCATAAGACTATAAGATATAGGAGCAGACTCAGGCCATTTGGCTCTTTGAATCTGCTCCACCATTCAATCCTAACTGATGTGTTTCTCAACTCCATTCTCTTGCTTTCATCACGTAGTTCTTGATCTCCTTACTAATCACGAACATATCTATCTCTGTCTTAACTCTCAATGACTTGGCCTTCACAGTGCTCAGCAACAACGAGTTCTATAGATATACCAACCTCTGGCTAAATAAATTCCTCCTCATCTCAGTTCCAAAGAGACATCTCTTCACTCTGAGGCTGTGTCCCTGGTCCCAGTCTTTCTTACTGTTGGAAACATCTACTCCATGCTCACTCTATCCAGGCTTCTCATATTCTGTAAGCTTCAATGTGATCCCCTCCTCATCCTTCTAAACTCCATCTAGTGCAGACCAAGATTCCTCAACCACTTCTCATTTGACAAGTCCTTCACGCCCGAGATTATTCTTGTAAACCTCCTTTGTATCCCCTCCAATACCAGCGCATCTTTCCTTTGATACAGTGCCCAAAATTACGCACAATATTCTAAATGCAGTCTGACCAGAGCCTTATACAGTTTCAGCTGTATATCTCTGCTCTTGTATTCTAGCCTTCTTGAAATAAATGCTAACATTGTGTTTGTCTTCCTAACTGCCAAATAACCTGCATGATATTCTTAAGAGAGCCCTGAATTAGGACTCCCGAATCCCTTTGTGCTTCAGATTTCTGAAGCCTTTCTCTATTTAGGAAGTAGTCCATATCTCTATTATTCCTACAAAAGTGTACAACCACACATTTTCCCGCATTGTATTCCATCTGCCACTTCTCTGTCCACTCTCCTCACCTGTCCAAGGCCGTCTGCAACCTCCTCACCTCCTCAACAGTATCTGTCCCAATCTTGTGTCATCTGCAAACTTAGCCACAATGTCCTCAGTTCCTTTGTCAGATTGTTACTGTCTCATGTAAATATTTGTGGTACCCACATGAACCCCTGTAGAACTCTACTAGTCAGCAGATGCCATCCTGAAAAAAAACCCCTGTATTCCCACTCTGCCTACTGCCGGTCAACCAATCGTCCATCCATGCCAGTACCTTGCTCCTAACAGCATAGCTTCTTATTTGTTTAGCGGCCTTCTAGAAATCCAAATTGATCATATCCATTGTCTCCCCTTTGTCTAACTTGCTCATTTCCTCCTCAAAGAAATTAGCAGATTTGTCAGACATAAGGTCTCCTTGACAAAGCTGTGTTAATTCAGCCCTATTTCATTACACAGACGTGATGGTGTATTGGTATTATCACTGAACTGTTAGCCCAGAGACCAAGATAATGTTCTAGGAACCCAGGTTCCAATCCCGCCACAGCAGACGGTGGAATCTGAATTCAATAAATATCTGGAATTAAGAGTCTAATGATGAACATGGATCCATTGTCAATTTCCAGGAGAAAACCCTATCTGGTTCACTAATGTCCTCTCAGGAAGGAAACTGCCATCTTTACCTGGTCTGGCCTACATGTGACTCCAGAGCCACAGCAATGTGGTTGACTCTGAACTGCCCTCTGGTCCATTAGAAATGGGGAATAAATGCTGCCTAGCCAGCGATGCCCTCACCCCATTAATTAAATAAATGCTTTCAGGTACTACCACTGCGGTGTAGAATGGCAGCAGCCAATTTGGGCATAGCAAGCTCTCACAAACAGAAATGTGATTGTTTCCAGATAGTCTGTTTTTTGCAGTTGATGGAGGGATAAGTATTCATCAGAAAACTGGAATAATCTTCTTCAAAATAGTCCCATGGGACCTTAACATCTACCCAAGCAGGCAAAGGCTGAGGGGCCATTATGATGGAATGGGCTAAGCATTCAGTCCAATGTCAGATGGGAATTGACTTCCTGCAGTATTTTTCAAGTCTTCGATGTAATTTTCTGCAGGCTTTAATTGAGCACTTCACTCAGGCCCTCTAAATTATATTTGCCTCTCTATCTCAATATCCTGTCATATTGCACATGTATGTGGACCAAAGTGCCAAACAATATTATCATCTATTCCATTTGTACCAGGGCCCAATAAAGCCAAAGATACTTAACAACACAGAGGTGGCCATTTGGTCCATTGAATCCATGTCCTCCCTCCTGGGAACGACCCAGTCAGTCCTCTTCTTCTCCTCAATCCCTGTAGCTTTGGAAAGATAATTTCACTCACGTGTCCATCCAATTGCACTTTGGAATCATCGATTGGGTCTACTTCCAACATTATCAGGCGGTGAGCTCCTGGTCATTACCACTCGTTGCATAAGAAAGGTTCTTCCTCACATCCCTTGATTTCATTCCAATAGGTCTGTGCCACAAGCCCTGGAATTATCAGTTAGTAAGAATAACTTAGCTCTGTCCATCTTCTCCAAACCTGCCGTAATCTTATGGACACCTCTGATCACCACTGAAGGAGCAAGGGTGTCTAAATTAATTACTCAACACCCAAGGTTTTACCCCAGTGTGGAGAGGCACCCTGGTTAGCCTGGACACTGCTCCACTGAACAAAGGAATACATATGCTTTTTATATATTTACTTTTAGACCACCTTGGCTGTCGCAAATCAATTGTATTATTAACTGGTTACATAAATATCCAATCAAGTCCATCACCCATGGACAGCTTTGGATTATCCATGATTTCATAATGTTTACTGGATACCCTACTTGTGCTCGTCAATTCTCCTTTTGTCCTCATATTACATCTTGTTCAACCGCTTTCCAGACTTATCTATGGAACTCCCCAGGTGATGGGAGGGCATCTCTTCTTAGACTGAATACCCACAGGAATGCAATTAAATCCCATAACGTCTGGATACCTAACACTCCATTTTGATACATGACATGTAGCTATGCTTTGTTATACAAGATTACACATCATTTTACTTTGCTCCACCACACAATATGTAGCTGTTTCTGCCATAAATTGCCCCAGCACTGCGATAAGGATCACCATCTCACATGTGTGGCTATTGAGCAAGAACAGGATCACCTGTGGCAGTGATACATAACTAGACAACCCGTCTAAACAGACAGCTGAACAATGGATACTTGGGAGGATGGATAAGGGGCAAGCTGGTAACTGTGAAACTGTATTGTAAACAGAACAAGCACTTCAGGATGAAGAGGTGGAAGCTTGTTAAACACTAGAGTTGCATTTGTGATGAGCTTTTCATCAATTGCCAATACCTGGCACAAAATTATCAGCCGTTACTATTAGCTGGTGCAGTCACTTGTGCCATTTTAACATCTAAAATCAGATGCAAGACTAAAAGGATAAAATCGAGGAACTTGGTTTGACACAATTCACTGACCCATCTGTTGACTTTCTATCCAACTAGGTTGTTGCTATAGCGACGGTTGGATTAGTTCTCAGACTGACAGTAGTATTCTGTGGCAGATGATCCAGAGATTAATAAATATATCACCGTTTCTCTGGAGACCAAGCCTCAGAAACTAAACAGATATAATGATAATCAAACAACAATTGCCAAATTCAGTTAAAGCTGTCATCTTGAAATACCACACCACATTCAGCTTAAGCAATAACTTCTATGTACATCTTTAGAATTGTAACTAACAAGGAAAGTATAAGTGCTTTAAAATTCATGTCCATCACAGAATATTTGCTTCAGTACCACTTTAAAATGATTTTTTATAATTCAGAAACAGGCTCCTCAGTGTTCTGTAGTGTGTGATTGCCCCTAATGGCTCAGTTGATAAATGCAGCTCTCCTTCTGGCATTAAATAATACCAGGTAAGGAATTTAAATACTACTCGACCTGATCAGAAGTTGGACATTCTGCTGCAAATATAAAACAGTGGTTCAAGGTCAAATAGAGTATTGCTTACATTCTGGGAAAGATGTAAAGACTTTGGAAAAAGTGTCAATAAGATTTATTAGGATGGTTCTAGTGCTGAGAAACTGACAGGTTGGAACTGTTGAAACTATCCTTCTTCAAGAGAAGGTTTAACAGGACATTTGAGAGGGGTGTTCAAAATCATGATTGGCCCAGGCAGAGAAGAGAGGGAGAACATGTTCTATTGTTGGAAGGATCAAGAACATAGAGTCATAAAGGCATACAGCATGGAAACTGGCCCTTCAGCCCAACACGCCCATGCCAACCAGGTTTCTTAAACTGGACTAGTCTAATTTGTCTGTGTTTGGCCCATATGCCTCTACACCTTTCCTATCCATGTACCTGTCCAAAGATCTTTTAAATGTAATTGTACTTGGCTCTATCACTTCCTCTGGCAGCTTGTTCCACATACACCTCACCCTCTGCGTGAAAAAGTTGCCCATTAGGTCCCTTTTAAATCTTTCTCCTCTCACCTTAAAACCATGCCCCCATTCCCCTATCCTGGGGAAAATACCTTGGCTATTCACCTTAAATATGTCCTTCATGAGTTTATAAACCTCTATAAGGTCACCTCAACCTCCTATGCCCCAGGGAAAAAGGTTTCAACTTACCTAGCCTCTCCTTATAACTCAAACATTCCAGTCTCAGCAACATCCTTGTAAATCTTTTTTGCACCCTTTCCAGTTTAATCACATCCTTTCTGTAACGGGGTGACTGGAATTGTATGCAGTGCTCCACATGTGGTCTTACCAATGTCTTGTACGGCTGTAACATAATGATCCAGTTCCTGCACTCAGTGCTCTGACTGATGAAGGCAAGCGTACCAAACGGGGTAGAGATTGAAGGAAGTTGGTAAAGGAGAAATGGAGACATGAGGAGAAATGTTTTCACACTTCGAATGCTTGCAGTCTGAAGTGTGCTACTTGATATTGTTATGGAGTTAAGTTCAATCACGGGTTTCATGAGTAGATTGGATAAGAGAAAGAATGTTTACAGTTACAGGCAGCAGGTGGAGGAGTGGCACTTCAGTGGTTGGTTCATTCAGAGATTCAGTATGGACAAGACCCCTTGTGAGCTGTATTGACTGTGAATCAGTGATTTGTAATGTGCCGTCCCATACAACTCCCCTGAACCTATGAAGCATGTCAGGAGTGAGATGGGTGCAGCAGCAATGACACTCAGGAAGATCAACCCTTTCGAGGACAAAGCATTCTGCTTAATCTGCAGCCCTTCAGCACCATGGGTGAGATTATGCTCTCAAAATATTACCATTTAGCTAAGCACCCAGGGAATATTCTGGGACCCAAACTGAGAAATATTATACTTTTGCTGCATTAGTCAAGACTTAAACACAATTTTCTATACCTTCCCTTTTACACCACCTTCTTCTTTAGATGGTTCCAAAAATAATTCTCTTTGAAATTTTTCACCTTGCAAGTCTGATGTTCAGATGGTCAGATAACATGGCGCTAACTGTAATCCTTCCCAAACCAGGGGCTGATCCTTGATTCACGGAGGATTTTTCTGATTTCTCCCAAACCCACTATGGACTGTAGCCCCCATCACTTGCAGTGAGTTCTCTGTACAGACTGCCCACGTCAGCATGAATGTTAGTTTATAACTTGTTCAGTTTGTTAAGATTTTATGAAGCATCTTAGCTGTTAATGTGTGATTTCTTTCACACACTCCATTACCAAAGAGATTTTCTTCTGCTGTATTCATGACTACAATGTTTATATCTTCACATACATATATAAATTCATAATTGCCAAACTCTATCCCCATTGCCAATTCAGAATGTAGCTAGTGCCCTCAGGCAAGTCTCTATCCATTTCTTCATTACGTTATCACCTATTACTCTTTTCTCATTACTATATGTTGTATGACTAAATGTACTTGCCAAGTGTGTTGATAGCCAGAGACTTTTCCCCAGGGCATGATTGACTGCCATGAGGGGTCATAGTTTTAAGGTGCTAGGAGGAAGGTATAGAGGAAACGTCAGAGGGAGGTTCTTCACCCAGTGGAAGTCGTGGAAGCAGAGTCATTAGTGACATTTAAGGGACTGCTGGACATGCACATGGACAGCAGTGAATTGAGGGGAATGTAGGTTAGGTTATCTTATTTTTGGATTAGGATTATTTCACGGCACATCGTGGGCCAAAGGGCCTGTACTGTGCTGTACTTTTCTATGTTCTATGTTCTAAGTCGACAATGTACAAGATATTTTTATGCTTTATCCTGAAGTTTCAACCTTTAGTAAAGTCTCTTGTTAACGGTTGACTGAATGAGGGCCAAGATTGTGTCTTACATTATTGATACATATCACATTTAACACTAATTTCCTCTGTAAGTTTAGTGCACTTATCATCCCTGACCTCAGCCTCCTTTAGAAGATTTTTAACCTTTGACAGGATGTGTAAACTGCAATTGCAGTGTTAGAATAGACTTTCATGTTTACTGGATTAAATTTGCAGAAAGAACCTGTTAAGCTGATGTCAGACGACTTTAAAGATTCTGTCCCCTGAAGCTAATCATACCTCCTTAATATTTTGATTAAAGAAAGTAAATCATGTTAAAGGAAAATAATATTGTCAAGATTTCATTAATGGCATATGCACTGACTTCCCAAAAACAATTGCCTTGTTGTGTTTTAAATCCAGTTTCATTTCATCCTTTTTCATAGACAGCCTGGTCAACAGTAAGTGCATTTCAGACACTTCATCTGAGCTGATAAAATGATTCGTCCCAGCTACTTTACAGGGAATCATCACTTTCTTTTAGTGATTAAAGCACGTTGTCATCGCCAAATCAGAAGCAGGTAAAGCTCTCAAGTTCCTTAACTTTATTTCAGTTAAACTAACATTTACATAACCTGAGTAAAATTTTATCCAATCTGTGCCACACTGTGAACATGCATCTACCATCCATCACAATGCAATGGAGTAAGTGCAAACAAAATATTCATCACTGAGCTGAAGCTTCTTGTAACTGGTACAAATCCCTCTGCCTGAGCAGTATCACTGTCTTCTCCTGTTGAACATATAGTGCTGCGCATAATATTGAAAACTTGTTGTTCCATTTGAAGTTATTCACGGAATCACAGAAATATTAGGGCTTAGAAGGAAGCCATTTAGTTCATCACGCCTGAACCGCTCTTCAAATGAGCATAGTGTCAGTCTTATCCCCATACCTTTCCACAAAATTCTTATCCAAGTATACATTCAATGGTTTTTTAAATGCCTCGATTGAACCTGCTTCCTCCCATTTAAACCTGTGCCTTCTTGATATTGATGGCCTCTAGTTTAGGATCCCCCCACCCCCAACCTGGGGAAAAGACCTTGTCTATTGTCCCTATCCATGTCCCTGATGATTTTATAAACCTTTATAAGGTTATTTCTCAGCCTCCAACACTCCAGGGAAAATAGCCCCTGCCTACTTATCCTCTCCCTATAGCTAGAGGTTTCAAAGAGGGTATCACAGCTGTGCTGAAAGAGGGCACTATGGAGAACTCGAGCAGTGAGGCAAAATGGGCAGAGCTCAGAAATAGGAAGGGTGTGGTAATAACGCTGGCACTGTACTACAGGCCTCCCAACAGTGAGCGTAAGATAGAGACACAAATACGTAGACAGATTATGGAAAGATGTAGGAGCTACAGGGTGGTGATGATGGGAGATTTGACTGGGATTCACTTAGCATTAGGGGTTCAGATGGAGTAGAATTTGTAAGGAGCATCCAGGAGGGTTTTCTAGAGCAGTATGTAAATAATCCAATTTAGGAAGGGGCCATACTGGACCTGATGTTGGGGAATGAACCCAGCCAAGTGGTTGAAGTCTCAGTAGGGGATTACTTTGGGAATAGTGATCCCGATTCCATTAGTTGTAGAATACTGATGGGCAAAGACGAGAGTGGTCCTAAAGGAAGAGTGCTCAATTGGGGGAAGGCCAACTATAGCAAAATTCGACAGGAGCTGGGGAATGCGGAATGGGAGCACCTTTGAGGGTAAATCCACATTTGATATGTTGGAGGCTTTTAAAGAGTGCAGGACAGACACATCCCTATGAAAATGAGGGATAGAAAGGGCAAGACTAGGGAAATATGGATGACAGGTTAAATTGTGAGACTAGCAAAGAGGAAAAAGGAAGCATACATAAGGTCGAGGCAACTGAAAACAGACAAAGCTTTGGAAGAAAATTGGGAAAGTAGGGCCAATCTGAAACGAGGAATTAAGAGAGCTAAAAGGGATCATGAAACATCTTTAGCAAACAGGGTTAAAGAAAATCTCAAAGCCTTTTATTCATACATAAGGAGCAAAAGGGTGACTACAGAAAGGTTTGGCTCCCTCAAAGACAAAGGAGGGAAGTTATGCAAGGAGTTAGAGAAAATGAGTGAGATTCTTAGCGAGTACTTTTGTAATGAGTCAGTATTCACTGAGAAAAAGGACATGATGGATGTTGAGGTTAGGGATAGATGTTTGATTACTCTAGGCCAAGTCAGCATAAGGAGGGGGGAATGTGTCGGGTAGGATGGACAAGTCCCCAGGTCCAGATGGGATCTATCCCAGGTTACTGAGGGAAGTGAGAGAAGAAATAGCCGGGGCTTTAGCAGATATCTTTGCAGCATCCTAGAGCATGGGAGAGGTCCTGGAGGACTGGAGATTTGCTAATGTTGTCTCCTTGTATAAGAAACAAGGATTATCCAGGTAATTAGAGACTGATGAGCCTGACGTCAGTGGTGGGGAAGCTGCTGGAGAAGATGCTGAAGGATAGAATCCATTCACATTTGGAGGAAAATGGGCTTATTAGTGATAGGCAGCATGGTTTTGTGCAGGGAAGGTCATGTCTTATCAACTTGATAGAATTCTTTGAGGAAGTGACAATGTTGATAGATGAGGGAAGTGCTGTAGATGTCATATACATGGGCTTCAGTAAGGCATTTGATAAGGTTCCCTATGGTAGGCTGATGGAGAAAGTGAAATCACATGGGGTCGAGGCTGTACTAGCTAGATGGATAGAGAGGGCAACAGGAGACAGAGAGTTGAAGTGGAGTGAAGTTTCTCAAAATGGAGAACTGTGACCAGTGGTGTCCCGCAGGGATCTGTGTTGGGACCACTGTTGTTTGTGATATACATAAATGATCTGGAGGAAGGTATAGATTAGCAAGTTTGCAGATGACACTACAATTGGTGGAGTAACAGATAGTGAAGGAGACTGTCGGAGAACGCAGCAGAATATAGATAGATTGGAGAGTTGGTCAGAGAAACAGCAGATGGAGTTCAATCCAGGCAAATGCGAGGTGATGCATTTTGGAAGATCCAATTCAAGAGTGAACTAAACGGTAAATGGAAAAGACCTGGGGAAAATTGATGCACGGAGTGATCTGGGTGTTCAGGTCCATTGTACCCTGAAGGTGGCAACTCAGGTCGATAGAGTGGTCAAGAAGGCATATGGCATGCTTTCATTCATCGGATGGGGTATTGAGTACAAGAGTTGGCAGGTTATGTTACAGTTGTATAGGACTTTGGCTCGACCACGTTTGGAATACTGCGTACAGTTCTGGTCGCCACATTACTAAAAGGATGTGGATGCTTTGGAGAGGGTGCAGAGGAGGTTCACAGGATGTTGCCAGGTATGGAGGGTGCTAGCTATGAAGAGAAGTTGAGTAGATTAGGATTATTTACATTAGAAAGACAGAGGTTAAGGGGGACCTGATCGAGGTCTACAAAATCATGAGAGGTAGAGACAGGGTGGATAGCAAGAAGCTTTTTCCAAGAGTGAGGGGCTCAATTACAAGGAGTCATGATTTCAAGGTGAGCAGGGAATAGTTTAAGGGAGTTAGGTGTGGAAAGCTTTTTCCACAGAGGATGGTGAGTGCCTGGAACGCGTTGCCAGCAGAGGTGCTGGAGGTGGGCATGATAGCGTCATTTAAGATGTATCTAGGTAGATACATGAATAGGCAGGGAGCAGAGGGATACAGATCCTTGGAAAATAGGTGACAGGTTTAGATAGAGGCTCTGGATCGATGTAGACTTGGAAGCCTGAAGGACTTGTTCCTGTGACGTAATTTTTTTTGTTCTTTGTTCTTGGTTCCTTGTCATTTGTTCAAGGTGAGAGGGGAAATATTTAAAAGGGACCTAAGGGGTAAGTGTTTTTTACATAGATGGTGGTGAGTGGATGAAATGACCTGCCAGAAGAAGTGATGGAAGCTGGTACAATTACAATATTTTAAAAGCATCTGGATGGGTACATGAATATGAAGGGATTAGAAGGATATGGGCTAAATGCTGGCAAATAGGACTAGATTTATTTAGGATATCTAGTCAGCAGGGACGAGTATGACTGAAGCGTCTGTTTCCATGCTGTACATCTCTATGACAATACGGCAAAGACTCTAAGCTCCCCATTCTCCGAACCAATCTTTTAAAGGATTCTGCTCTAATTCCAATGCATTCACATCTTTCCTATAATGTGCGACCTACAAATGCACACAGTACACAGCTGAGATCCAGCAGTGTCTTGTACAATCTCAATATCATCTCCTTGCTCATGCACCCTTTGCCCTTATTTATAAAACCAAGAATACTGCTTGCTGTACTTACTGCTCTCTCTACCCGTCTTGCCACTTTCAATGATCTGTAAACATATGTCCTGATCCCTCTACTTCTGAACCTTTTTTAGAACTGTACCACTGATTTATTTCATCTTTCAATGGCCCTCCAATGAAAATGCAACAGCTCAATTTTTCTTTTATTCATTTGTTGGATGTGGGTGACGCTGGCTGGCCAACATTTCTTGCCCATCCCTCATTGCTCTTGAGAAGGTGGTGGTGAGCAGCCTTTTTGAACCACTGCAGTCCACCTGTGGGTTGACTCACAATGCTATTAGATAGGGAATTCCAGTGTTTTGACCCAGCGAATGTGAAGGAATGGTGATATATTTCCGAGTCAGGATAATGAATGACTTGAAGGGGAACTTGGAGGGTGGTGGTGTTCCCAAGTATCTGCTGCCCTTGTCCTTTTAGATGGAAGTGGTTGTGAGTTTGGAAGGTGTTGTTGGAGGATCTTTGGTGAATTTCTGCAGTGCATCTTGTAGATAGTACACACTGCTGCTACTGAGCATCAGTGGTGGAGGGGGTGTATGCTTGTGGATGTGATGCTAATCAAGCGGGCTGCTTTGTCCTGGATGGTGTCATGAGTGTTGTTGGGGCTGCACTCATCCAGGCAAGAGGGGAGCATTCCACCGCACTGCTGACTTGTGCCTTGTAGATGGCGGACAGGCTTTGAGGAGCCAGGATGTGAGTTACTCGCTGCAATATTCCCAGCTTCTGGTCCGCTCTTGTAGCCACTGTGTTTATGTGGTGAGTCCAGTTGAGTTTCTGGTGAATGGTAACCCCAATGATGTTGATAGTGGGGTATTCAGTGATGGTAACACCATTGAGTGTCAAGGGAAGGTAGTTAAATTGTCTCTTATTGGTGATGGTCATAGACTGGCATTTGTGTGGCATGAATACTACTTGCCACTTGTCAGCCCAAGATTGTCCAGATCTTGTTGCATGTGAACATGGACTGCTTCAGTATCTGAGGAGTCATGAATGGTGCTGAAAATTGTGCAATCATCAGCGAACATCACTACTTCTGACCTTATGATGGAGGGAAGGTCATTAATGAAGCAGCTGAAGATGGTTGGTCCTAGGATACTACCCTGAGGAGCTCCTGCAGAGATGTCCTGCAGCTGGGATAATTGACCTCCCATAACCAAGACCATCTTCCCATGTAAGATAACAAAGTGTGAAGATGGATGACCTTGGCATGGTGGTAATATCCCGACCTCTGAGCTGGGAGGATCAGGTTCAAGGCCCACCTGCTCCTCAGGTGTGTAATAACATCTCTGAACAGGTTGATAAGAAAGTAGCAGGACTCTAGCAGCACCGTGGACCTACCTCTAGGTCAAAAGGCCTGGGCTCAAGTCCCACCTGCTCCAGGAATGCGTATTGTTTTTATTAACCTATATTTCCTAATTAGCCTGTTCAGAGATGTTCTTTCACACCTCTGGAGCTGGATGGGACTTGAACCCTGACCCCCTGGTCCATAGGTAGGGATACTACCACTCCACCACAAGGCCTAGGGATCTGTGATAACAAGTCTGAACAGGATGATTTATAAAATCTCAATTAGTCTCTGAGACCTTCTTAACAACTTTCTATAAAACAGGTTCCTAAATTAATTAATAGCAAAAAAAGTGGAAGTTCCCCGTGTCTGGGTTTAAGTCACATCTATTCCAAAAATGTGTCACAAAAAGTCTGCAAATGTTGATTCAAAATACTTTCAAAGAACTTGGAAAGGTTTACGGGGATATAGGTCAAACATGGGCAAGTGGGACTAGTTTTATTTCAGAACGTGTTTGGTGTAGACTGTTGGGCTGAAGGGTCTGTTTCCAAGCTGTATGATTCTATGGCACCGATCCATCCTAATGTTCATGACCAATGCTTGGAAATGATTCCTGTCATCGGAGTAGAATTTTTCTGGCTGCTTGTTGGTAATTCTATATTGGACAAATTTTTTACAACTTAGCCCTGGACTCAGAACATTAAATCGAAAGAATCTTCTACTTTTATCTGAAGAAAATACTAACATATTCAGAGATCAGCAGTTCCCTCTGAACAACTATGCAGCATGGCTATTAGAACTCCAGCAGTCGAAAAGCATTTTCCTGTGCCATTGTCAGGATTGGGCACACTGCCCGGTATAGATGTGCTGACTGGGCAAAATTAGCAGCTTGTTCTGCTCTGGAGTAACATTCAGCCTGGTTTCATGTCATGCACCACAATGCTGGCCCATGATCGACTTTGGGGCAGACTTGCAAGTAGGTCAACTCAATGCTGCATGTTTTCAGCTCCACTGTCTCAGGTGATCAGCACAGAAACCAGCATTACTGCTCACTCTACCGACTGCATTCACTGCTTTATCATTTTTCATTGGTCGGATGTGGGCATCACCAGTAAGGCTGGTATTTATTACATTTCTGAGGAAGGGTCACTGAACCGAAAATGTCATCTCTAATTGCTCTCAGCAGATGCTGCCAGACCTGCTGAGATTTTCCAGTAATTTCTGTTTTTTTTATTACAAGTGTGGCATGGTGGCTCAGTGATTAGCACTGCTCCCTCACAGTACCAGGGACCCAGGTTTAATTCCAGCCTCAGGCTGTGCGTAGAGTTTGCACATTCTCCCTGTGTCTGTGGGGTTTCCTCCAGGTGCTCCAGTTTCCTTCCAGTCCAAACACGCGCAGGTTAGAGGCATTAGTCATGTTAAATTGCCCATAGCATCCAGGATAGATTAGCCATAGAAAATGTAGGATCACAGGGATAGGTTAGGGGTGGTGGATCTGGGTGGGATGCTCTTTGGAAGGCCAGTGTAGACTCAATGGGCCAAATGGCTTAATTCTACACTGTCAGGGTTCTATGATTCTGTTATCATCATGGCCCCACAGTGGCAGCAATCCAAGACAATCACTTGTAGTAATCTCTGCGTCACTTGAAAAGCAAAATCTTGTCCACACTGGAGATGTGAAATTAAATAAGAAAATGTTGCAAAAGTTCAGCAAGTGTGTTAGCATTTTCAGGGGGAGAAGCAGACTTTCAGTTTCTAATCTATAAGATTATCATCAGATTTATTATACAACAACAGTTCCATTCATTTTTCAATGGATTTCCTCTTACACACTCTATTTGACCCTCAGAGAAGGGCTGCAGTGTCAAACAGTTCCTTCCACTCTCAGAAATGTTGTCTTTTACTGTGCCTGGGCACTATATATGAGAGAAGACTTCTTCAGCAATTTGACATGTAGAAAACTTAGATAACTGAAGGAAGTCTTTTGTGCCTCTCTCAACTGAGAAGGAACTATTCAACCCAATCCTATTTTCCAACTCTTGTTCCATACCTTTGTAGGTAACGACATTTCAAGTGTGAATTCATTTTTTTTAAGTGAGCATTTCTGCCTTTACTACACTTTCAGACAACAAATTCCAAACCTGCACCATACTCTGGGTTGAGAAAATTACTTTCATAGGAATACTACCATTATCGATTAACTGTGGCTACAACTGCTGGTACGGCTGGGAATTCTGAGATGAGTAATTCTTCTCTTAACTCCCTAAAGCCTGTCTACCATTTACAAGATGCAGATCAGGAGTACAGTGGAATACTCTCCATTTCCCTGAACAAGTGCAGCTTCAGTAACACTCAGGAAGCCTCACACCATCAAGACAAAATAGCCCACTTTATTAGCACCCCATCCATCATCTTAAAGGTTCACTCCTTCTAGCACTGATGCACATGGCAGAAGTATTTATTAAATACAAAGTGCACTGCAATGACACACCAGGGGTTAAGCCAGCACCTTTTTAACTGCACTTTCCAAACCCCCGACCTCTACTACCTACATCCCTTGATGGACATAGGCAGCCATTGCATGGAAACTCTACCACCCACAAGTTGTCCTCCAAGTCACACGCCATCCTGACTTGGAAGTATATTGTTCGCCCGTTTCTGTCAACTGGGTCAAAACCTTGGTATGCCCTCTCTAATGGCATTGTAGGCAATCCAATGACTGCAGCACTCCAAGAAGGCAGCTTACCAAAACCTTCTCAAGGGCAATTGGGGGTGGGGAATAAATGCCAGTGTAGCCAGCTATGCCTGCATCCCATTAAAGAATAAATAAAGAAGAAATTTTCCCTCTAATTCTTTCACCAATTTATTAAATTTATGGCTTCCTGGCTTTGCTTATGCCTAAGGACTAACATAGCTAACAAAATATTATAGGAACATAGGAACTAGAGTAGACCACTCAGTCCATTGAGTCAGTTCCATCTTTCAATGAGATCATGGCTGATCTGCGGCCCAATTCCAAGTATGTGCCTCAGACCCATACCCCTTAATATGTAAACTTGTAAGAGATTCAAGATGTCTACTGCAAAAGAACCAAAGGTAGCTCATGGAAACAATTTTTATTTGCAGCAAGTGGTTGTAATTAGGAAGGGTCTTCCTGTCATGGTAATGGGAGCTGACCAAACAGAAACACTTGTAGCCGAATTGGATAAATATTTGAATGGAAAGTGTTTACAAGGAGATGAAGAAAGGATGGGGGTTTTATGATTAATTGGACAGTTCTGATGAAGGGCTGGCGCAGACATGTTGATCTGAATGGTTCCCTCTGCATTATATCATTCTATGATTCCCTGACATTTACTGTCCTCTTGATGGTGGCTTTGCAACCCTAATTCTGACCAACTCCAGTTATTTATACAGTGAGAGAGAAACAAGAACAGTACTTGATGGAGGCAACCAGAATCTCATCCATTGGCTGGAGAACCAGCAAGAGGCCTATGCCCCGTCAGCTTGGAAAGGGTGGCCATGCCATGTGTCACTCAGGCACTTGGCAGGTGCCCACCCACTGCCTCCACTTGACCCCCTGAAAGCTGCCAGCAAATCAGATGCCAGCAGCTCTACTAAACAGGAGCAGCACTGAGAAGACACTGGTCACTGCTGGTGTAATTAAAGCCTATGTATTAAGAGCAGGAGAAAGCCATTCAGCCCCTTCAAGCTTGCATTGCCATTTCATAAGATCATGGCTGATCTGAATGGGCCCTCAATTCTTTACTTATCAATTCCTGATCTTCATTAACTCCTTTGTTATTCACTAATCTATTTCCCTGTGTCTTAAATATATTCAATGAAACACACTATTGCTCTCAGGAGAAGGGCTCCAAACATTCATGACCTTTTGAGATAAAAAGAAGTCCTCCCCCTCTATACTTAAATGGGAAGCCCATTATTTTTAAACTGGGTCCTCTGCTTCTAGTCTTTTCCACAAGGAGATCCATTCTCTCAGCGTTCACCTGTCCATTTACCTCGGGATCTTACATGTTTCAATAAGATCACCTCTCATTCCCCTAAACATTTCCTCAGAAGACAACCCTCCTGCCAAGTGTTAATCAAGTCAGCCTTCTCTGAAATGCCCCTGATTTGTATCCTTTTATGTTCTTTCTTTAATATGAAGACCAAAGTTGTACACAATACAATCTCACCAACAGCAAAACATTCCTACTTTTATATTCCAAGCCCCTTCTTTTAAATGGCAATGCCCCCATTGTATGAATCCCACCCAGGTCTGGCATTACCATGGGATTCCAGGCCACAGGTGAGAGATGGCAGGGGCGATATTGCAAGCAGCATCACAGACAGAGTGAGTGGCAGGATTGGCTCAGTAGCAAAGACAGAGGGTAACTCTCAGCAAAACCCTACTCCACGTTTTCAATGTTTGGCCCCTTGATGAGACAATGAGTACTGCGAACCAGAGACCATCAGCTTCCTACCAGATCTCACAAGCAGCCCACATACACGGCATAACCCCATGCCCACCACACACACACACACACACACACACACACACACACACACACACACACACACACACACACTCAAGCACAAAGCACACACACATTACACACAAAACACACACACACACAAAAACGTGCACATACACAAACACACACACACATACACAAAACACACACACACAAACAGCATTCTGAAGGCAAGCCCTTTTTCCAACAATGGGCTAATACTTCTTCCTGAAGCATGAAGCCCTTATGTAGTCAGGAATTGGTGAGTGTTGAACCTGAGTTGGCATTGGGATGGGGACCCCATTCCTGGCTCAGATTTAATGGGGTGGAGATGGGAGGGTAGTAGCATTTCCAGCCACGACCAAACTCGCCTCGGGGGAGGAGCATTAAATGCCATCCCATATCCACCTGTCGAAAATAGCATCCCCTTAGTGTGACACAGCCTGCCTCAAACACTTAATTACTCTGTTGAACAGCCACGCTGTTACCATAGAATCCCAACCGGCAATTCCCTCACTAAAAGAGGATGAGAAACAAAAGGATTTAGAGCACAAATGCTGGCAATTAACCCAGAAAAGGTAGGATTCAAAAATCCAAATTGTCTAGACAGTGTTAAATGTTAAGATGATTCACTGTCCCAGTTTTAATTTAAGAAACAAAATTCACTAATTGTACACGTAATTACCAATTAGATGAAAACTGTAATCACTGAAAATGTTAATCACATTCACTGTGAAAGAGTCCCAGCGGTGACACTACTCTGCAGCCAGTGTAGTAGTGATAATGAGATTGTTAGTGCGTGCTTCATTTGTTAGAACTCTGATCGGCATGGTGGAGTATATAAAACTTACCTTCTAATATTCTCTTGGTCACACTGACTCTTGCAATGTCAGTCGCTCCCTCTAGTACATCATTCAAGTAGCTGTTCATCCCACGTAAATTCAGAGAGGGAGTGTTGAGAAGCTATTTCACTGTAGAAGTCCATTAGAGCCTCACCAAACATCTGCACAAATCACTTCGCAATGAGAACAAGGACAGAAATTGCTGGGAAAAATCAGCAGATCTGGCTGTATCTGTGGAGAGGAAGCAGAGTCAACATTTTAGGTCCAATGACTCTTCTTCAGAATTAGACCTGAAATGCTAACTCTGTTTCTCTGTCCATTGATGCTGCCAAACCTGTTGAATTTTCCCAGCAAATTCTGCTTTTTGTTTTGATTTACAACATCTGCAGTTCTTTGGTTGTTTGTTTAGCAATTTCAATATAGTTTTTCTCCTCTCCCGAACCCAGTCCTGCTTGAGATAATTGTGGAGATTCCTGAATCAATTCAACCATGAACTGCTGAATCAATCCAATTTGGACTTGAACTCCCCTGATCTGTAAACCTGGCACCACACTAAGAAATGATTATAGTGCCTTTTATGTCCTTCGCATAAACAAGCTTCTCTGATAGAATCATTGAGTCATACAGCATTCTTCTATGAATCATGCCTTGTACTGAACTAGTATCTTAAACTCAGTTTAAGATCTCAATTCAAAGGCAAAATCAGGATACATTGTGCCTAAAACTGGGAATGGGATTTGGACTCACAATATGGTGTAACAGCTTCTTCTTTGAATAATTTACAATAGCGGGATGGCAGATGGTGTTTTGTAGTTTGCAGTGCCATAACACACTGTGCGGGACGCTGCAGGGTTTATGCTTGGATCGAGCCCTTGTTTCCCAAATCAAGAAGTTTACAAGCAAAATATTGAGCCTAATTGGTTTCTCAGTCAGCGAGTTATCCAATATGGAATGTCCGTTAGAATCGGCGCCCAGCTGCTTTCTCATCAGCCCAACGCTGCCCAGAAGGAAAAATCAGTCAAACTTGGAAATGATGTAAACTGGTCTGACTGATATTTAGAAAAGGAAGGTTCAACTTGCTTGAAACATAAAAGGTCCTGACGGGTATTTACAGGTTGGATGTGGAGACGATGTATTGGAGAGTCTAGAACTTTGAGTCATTGTTTAAAATGTAGGGGCCACCCAATTCTAACAAAGATTAGCCAAGGTCTTCCTGTCTCAGAGGCTCACGAGTCTTTGGCTCTCTCAAACTGAAAAGCTGGGTGAAGTAGGGGGCTTGAATATGTTTAAGGCCAAAGTAGATGGATCCTTTGTTAAGGAAGGGGTTGAAAGGTTATCAGGGATAGGTGGAAAACAGATTTGAGATTAAAAAATCATATCATCCATGATCTTAATGAATAACGGAGTAGGCTCAAGGGGTTGTATGGCCTCCTCTTGGTGTTTGGTCATATGTTTGACTTATTCATACACCTATCCTGTAAGATCGGGTTCCTGCATTTTTAATTTAATTCCTGCTGTTATTTTCTTTTAGTACAGTTCGTTTCCTTCTGGACAAATGTTGAAATTCATTACCAGTTCATTCAGCTGCTTCTCATTGCCAGTCCAGATGCTGGAACTTGGCTATCATTGTCATCAGCCTCCTCATGTTTTGAGCTGGATTAGTTAAGAGTCCACTGAAGTTATCAGTGATTCCTGCTGGAATACTTTAGAAGGGTGAAGTTGGCCTTTGAGTGGTAAACTAGTTTTATACTAGACCTGATTTCTTTTTCCATTATGGAAGCTACAAGCACCAGTTAATTCACTGTTGCTGTGCTAGTGGTGTAATCTCACACCAACACTTGTGTGTGTGTGTGTGTGTGTGTGTGTGTGTGTGTGTGTGTGTGTGTGTGTGTGTGTGTCACGTATGTGGGACCAAGGATGGGCTCAGTTATTTAATCATGATAGAATCCCATCATTCCCAATGGCAAATCCACCCAATGTCCACATCCCTGGGCATAAATGGGCAATTTTAGCTTGACCAATCAATCTAACATGCACATCTTTGTACTGTGGGAGAAAACCCACGCAAACATGGGGAGAATGTGCAGAATCCACACTGACAGTTGCCCAAGGGTGGAACCGAATCAGGTCCCTGGTGTTGTGAAACAACAATGTTAACCACTGAGCCACTCTGCCACCCCAAAGGCTGAAATGTTAAGAATGAGCACCACTGTCATACTGGAAGAATTACTGTATCCCAGGAAGGAAATAACAGCTTGATGGAAAGGAGGAGAAATGCCAGGATGGATAAAGGTAAAGTGATGGAGATATTAATAAATAACAAGAGTTTGAATTAAATGTAGGTGCTGAACTGCTGGGCAGAAAACAGGATAAACTTTTCAATTCCGGATAATTCCAGGTTAAAATGGCAGAGTCTATCTTCACTTTATTCCTCAAATTTTAACACCAAATCCTGCGCTTTAATAAAATGTAATTGCACCAGGTAATAATTGTGTGATCTGTACCAGCACTAGGCAACGGGGGAAAAAAAAACAACAGCAGCGACATATCTAATGAGGTAGAAACACAATGCAGAGAAATAAAGTGGAAGAGAATTAAACATAATCCACTGTAAGTACAAGTGTATGCATTAAGTTTAGTAAGTGCTCAAATTATATTAATGCATTTGACTATTCCTCACTGACACCATGTGACAAAAGCAATTTTCATATCTCTTTATACAAAGTATGAAAGTATGTGCTTTTTATTTATTTTTTAAAAATGGGAAAAGATTGCCTATCTGAAAAGGCACAGCAAAAATGAAAAATGCTAAAGATACAGGCTTCAATTATAAACACTCTCACCTTTAGATGAGGAAACAATGGATATGAGATCCAAGAGGGACTTCAGCATATAATTTAAACTGACAGTCCAGTGCGGTACTAGTGATCCTTGTCTTTCAGATGAGACAATAAATTGAGGTCCTGTTCTGATGATTTAGATGCACATTAAAGATTCCATTATTTGAAGAAAAGCACAAATTTTCTTCCTTCTCGTGCCCTGTCGAATGGCTGTTGAATTGACACATTAACTCTTTCCTTTCCTCTCCCTGCAAATGCCTCTTGATTTGCTGAGTATTACCAGCAAATTTCTGCATCAGTCAAGTTCTCTGGGTTCCCTGCCCAAAGTTTATCACTCAAGCGGCATTACCAAAAGCAAACATCACAAACCTATTCACAGGAACAGTGTGGAACGGCTATCACTGAGCAACAGTCTTTGCAGTTCAAAGTAATTGATTGTATCTGTAGCACTTCGAAAGATTCTTGAGAGCTATGAAGATTTAATTGAAAACCCACCTCAAGGCCATAAGATGTCTTCTGTGTGGAAGAAATTTATCAGAAGGAGCAGCAGAATCACTTCAGAATTTAAGTTCATGTGAACTGTCAGCTAGGAAAACTTAACTTCGGACTACTTTATGTGGATGCAAAAAGAGAAGAAAATATCCATGTAAAATCAATCATCAAATAAGCACAATTTTTGTTTTGACCGAGACAAAAATTAATTGTCACTCACTTCACCTCTCATCCTATAGAAATGCCCATGGTGGGGCACCTTCACTGTGCAATAAATACCACAAATTGGATGAGACAGTCACTGTGTACAATACACAAGATCCACCTCAGATTATGAGGACGACATATCAAAACAGGACTATGTGAAACAATTGACACCTCGCTCATAAAATCAAAACTTTTCTCAATGGGCATTGGATAACTTCGTTGAAAAGAATAACTTGGATTGAATCTAAGTAAGAAAGAGTAGGGAAAGATGGGGGTGAAGAGCAGTAAACCAAATTGCTCTAAGGAAGACAAGGTCTAATCCTTCCACCAAAGTATAGTCAATTCAGGAAAATACAAGCCAGCTTTGAATAAGAGAGGTTTGAGATTCAGAGACATTTTGTAGAACCTTCTCCCAGGACATTAAGATTGTAGTCCTGCTGGAGAGGTCCTCATTACACGGCAATATTGCAAATTGAATCATATCCAGCATGGCTCCATCCCGCAGACCCTCCATCCCAACTTAAGAAAATGGAGGCAGGTGGATCTGCTTTATCCTAATCCTCAAAAAAATACACTTCCATGTCAGCAATCTACAAAACATAATGGCAAAGTATTATAGGAAGCAAATATGACACTTTAATAAGACTTAGATTTATATAGCACATTTCAGGATCTGAAGACATTTCAAAATCTTTTACAATAAACAAGGTATTTTTGACATTGTTATAATGTAGGAACAATGCTGCCAATTTGCATAAATCAAGATGCCACAAATAGCAACATACAATAACTACATAATCTGTTTTCTGTGATGTTATTTGCTGGAAATAATGGGTTTCAACTGAAAAGTTCAAATGTAAGTTTCCAATTGTCCGTCCAGCGCATAGCAGCATTTAAAAATGAACATGGGTTTTCTCCTTGACATCCTAGCCAACAGTTATCCCACAAAGGCAGCTTCCCTCCCCATCTTATTAGAGTGTCAGTCTATATTTTGGTCTCAAGTTCAGCTGGAGCAGGACATGAGGCCACAACTTTCTGATTCAGAAATAAAACAACGGACTGACAGCAGGATAGATCAGATGGCCCATTAATAAGAACTTCTGGCTGCCCTTAACCTCCTTTTTAATGCACACTTCTCATCACCATAGAAAGGTGATCCACAGTGGGTTAAGCCCAACCTCCCCAATTCAGTGATTGAAGGCAGTCAATCAGTTATAAGGTCACTACAACCGAAACCAGAAAAATAACATTTGACAGATGAGGAGGTCAAGGTCAATGGAGTGCAGACAGGAAGTGGAACTGAGATTACAACTAAATCAGCCATGACCTTATTGATTAGTAAAGAAGGCCTAAAGAGCTGAATGATCCTATGCTCCTAACTGAATCACTAGCATGGACACCGGTAGGTGGGTAGTTGATTTTAAAATGCTTGGATTTATAGGTCAGTCTAAATTCTTTTGTCCTGTTTTTCTTCCACAGTGACTGCCTTGTGGCAATCAGAGCAACAGACTGTATTTTCCTTTTCATCTGTAATACAAAGGTACTTAAGCTGTGACATTTGCAACATCCTTGTCTAAAAACACACACACACAGACCAGGGTTGCTGTTGTTTTTCAAGCTTCCTAGAAGGGTACATTCCTAGAAGGATAAACGCAAGCATGTTTTTGACTGATGTTCCATCAGCCTGGAATATACCCACTTGAGGTGATGCCCCACTGAGAGAAGGTAATTAGTTCACTTTGCATTTCTTCACTTGAAATCTCACTCATTGAAACTTCTTAAGAATCCTACAAGGTTTGACATTCCAGAAGTTCACACAGAGAATCTTTCAGGAGTCAGTGTATTCCATGCTGAGAAGTCATTTTATCAGCCAGTCTTAGATTTCAATCTCAGTTTTTAAAAATTCTGTTTTCCACAAGAACATTATATACTTACTGTATGTAAAGCTTTTCAATGTAATTCGGTGTAGGTGATGATAAATCCATCAATCGCTAAATCTACTTCGGCAGTTTAATCCACCGTTATGACCCAGGAAAGAGCACCCATGCTCTATGAAGTTGAGGACTTAGACCATAAGACCATAAGACATAGGAGTGGAAGTAAGGCCATTCGGCCCATCAAGTCCACTCCGCCATTTAAATCATGGCTGATGGGCATTTCAACTCCACTTCCCTGCACTCTCCCCGTAGCCCTTGATTCATTCTGAGATCAAGAATTTATCGATCTCTGCCTTGAATGCATCCAACGTGCCGGCCTCCACTGCACTCCGTGGCAATGAATTCCACAAGCCCACCACTCTCTGGGTGAAGAAATGTCATCTCATTTCAGTTTTAATTTTACCCGCTCTAATTTTAAGTCTGTGCCCACGGGTCCTAGTCTCCCCGCCTAACGGAAACAACTTCCTAGCGTCCACCTCTTGGGGCCTAGTGACAAGTTACCCATCAATATCTCTTCCATAGCTATGCAAGCCTAACAAGTTCCACTAATAACCATATACAGTACAAATATTTACTGACAAGAGGCACTTAAACACTAAAGATAATCTATCATGTCTCGTTCTCCTCTCTATCACAAAAAGCTCCCTTCCCATTCTGTGGTGCATTATGTAATTTGTTTTGTATCCCTTCAGTTTCCTGACTTCACAAGTCTTGAAGTACCATGAAAAACACAGTAATGTGGTAAATTGGCATCATAAACGTCATGGATCATTGAGTCACTCAACATCTGAAATCTACTATATGGGATTGCAAAGAGATCTTGATAAATTCATTGGGTTGGGGAGTGGCAGATGGAGTTTAATTTGGATAAATGTGTGGTATTGCATGTTGGTCAAACAAACAAAGGCAGGACTTATACAATAATGGTAGAGCCCTGGGTAGTGCAGGTTCTGCTATAACACATGTTTCTTCAACATGAATTGGCTTTATTGTGATTGAAGAATTTAGATCGCTATTTGTAGAATGCAAACATTCCTTACCTGCATTGGTTGTAATTCGATTCAGACCCCGTTAGTTTAACTGGTGCAGCTATTGCACGATTTTCATATAGTGTGAGATCGGACAAGAATGAAACTATTGTGTTATATCAGAACCAACCGTGTTGTAGAACTGAGAGACAAGAAGTTCAGGTACATAATTCTCTACAATTTGCATCACAGGTAGACAGGGTAGTTAACAAAGCATTTAACATGCTTGCCTTCATTGCTCAGACCATTGACTATAGTAGTTGGAACGTCATGTTCAGGTTGTACAGGACATTGGTGAGTCCTTTTCTGGAGTACTGTGTGCCGTTCTGGTCGACACGCTATTGGAAAGATATTATTAAACTGGAGAGGGGTTCAGCAAAGATTTGCCAGGATGTTGCTGGGAACAGAGTGTTTGAATCATAAAAAGAGGCTGGGACTTTTTTCACTGGAGCGTAGGAGGCTGAGAGGTGACCTTATAGAGGTTTATAAAATTGTGAGGGGCATAGATAAGGTGAATTGCAAGGGTCTTTTCCCTAGGGTGGGGGAGTTCAAAACATGCAGGTATACCTTTAAAGTGAAAGGAGAAAGTTTTAAAAAAGACATGAGGGCAACGATTTTGCACAGAGAATTGTTTGTGTGTGGAATGAGCTGCCAGAGGAGGTGGTGGATGCAGATACAGTTACAGCATTTCAAAAACATTTGGATAAGTATATGAATAGGAAAGGTTTAGAGGGATATGGACCAAATGCTGACAAGTGAGATTAATTTAGTTTGGGAACATGGTCGGCATGGACTGGTTAGACCGAAGGATCTGTTTCGCTGCTGTATGACTCTATGACTCTCAACTCAAATCCCAACCTCACTAAATTCAGATTATCCCAGCATGAACAACAACAATTTCCATCTTTGTAGTACCTAAACACAGAAAGAAAATCCAGTAAAACCTATGAATGATGCACATTGGTCTAACTCATCTAAAGCTCCAGCACAACCAATAATATTCACATTTCTCTGGCTTTTGACTGATTTTCTCATTGAAAATGAAGTAAAACCCCTCAAGGTTCTTCACAAGCGTATTATCAAAAATAATTGGCACAGAGTCCACAGAAGGAGTTATCAATATTGTTTTAAGGAGGATCTTAGGAGATGGTTAATACAACGACTCTGTAATCTAGGACCTATGTGCAGAAGACATGACCATTAATGGTGCAGAGAGTAAAAGGAGTTCATACTTGCAGGAGTACAGATATGAGGGAAGGTTGGGATGGTAAAACTCTAACATTGGGTTGGGATAATCAACTGGTTTGGGGCTTCTCAGAGAAGGGGATTGAAAACTTGCTCAGAGGCTTTGCATCTGACCTTGTGCTGGAATTGTGAATGCTCAGGAAGACAGCATCAAATGTATTTCTCAAGATCCTTTTTCCTTACAGTCAAATAACTCAACAATCAACCCTGAAGGCTCACAAGAAAGGCACTTTGGCCAAGTCTCCAGGTGCCAGCTTGTGTCATATGACTGTAACTCGGCACTGGTTAGTGTCTTCAGGAGAATATAGGAGAACAAGCAAGGAGGAATAATGTCAACAGACACTATGAGGGATCTTCAATGTGTTTTAGTGATAAATAAAAACCAAAAGAACTGCGGACGCTGTAAATCAGGAACAAAAACAAATTTGCCGGAAAAGCTCAGCAAGTCTAGCAGCATCTGTGAAGGGAAAAAATGGTTAACGTTTCGGGTCCTGAGATGCTACTTGGCCTGCTGTGTTCAGCCAGCCTCACACTTTTTTATCATGGATTCTCCAACATCTGCAGTTCCCATTATCTCTAACGTTTCGGGTCCGGTCCCTTACTCGAATAATGCTGGCCCAGCCAGTGAAACCCACATCCTGTGAGAGAATAAAAAAGACAACGAGATTGGTTTGAGTTTAAAAATAGTTATGATGAGGTAAAAAAAATTGCTCTGTTCGCAGTTTAGCGTAATCCCTCCTAGTAACAGCGCCATCTTTTGATGCAAACTTCCTGAGCAGCTGTTAAACTGCTCAGTGTGTTCAGGTCGGTTTGTCACTTTCAGCTCATTTACAGTTCAGGCAAATCACACAGATCGCTGAACGGAATCGGTAGGGCCAATCTGTTCAGCCTGTTCCTTGTTAGTCATCATTCTTGCTGTAGCGTAGGCACTAGATAAGTTTCTGCAATTTGGAAAGCTGCACTTTTTGAAATTAATGAATTTTTACACTTCCTGTAAATTGATTTCCAGGTCCTACCGAATGTACATCCCTGTACTGAATGCAAAAAAAAGTTATTTAGTTTAAAAATTGCGCATGCTGAATAGACATTTTAATCAGCGCGCGTGTGATATTTAACCAACTTTATTGGAACAGGAAGTATTCAAAATGTGTGCGAAGATTGTGAAACGTTACCTTCAAAAGTTCCAATCTCTACACATTGGCAATGTTATATTACCCACCCCAATGACTAGCTCAACACGAGCATTAGATGGAGGGGGCGGATTCTGCAGAGAGGAAGGAGTCGGTGTTATTCAGGAGCTGCCTGAGATCGCTGCCTCATCTACATAGAACCTCAAAACCCAAGATTCAGTTTAAGTAGCGAAAATCTAGCTAGGACAGCCACACACTCTGACCACGCAGTTAAATGATGCTGAATATATCCAAATAGATTTTCTGCAGATGACTTTTCGAACCATTGACTTTATAATAGATCACTTGAGCTTTTTTAAAACTTAATTTTGGAATGAAGTTACTGAGTGATTCATAAAATGATATTTTGTTACAAACAAACAATCTCGAGTCCATTCTATTTAAATATTAAATCAGAAGACACGGTGTCAAGGATGCGAATTAATAGTTGAATAATCGTCTGCACTATCTTTATCGCAGTTGCAGATTTGAATGCTGCTGTCTTTGAGGAATGTGCAAATCTTTGGTGTCAAACCTCGATTAGACCAGACCAGGAACCAGGATTATAACAAGGCGTGTGTGTGTGTGTGTGTGTGTGTGTGTTTAAAAGAGTGCATCTTTAACCACAGTCGTTTTCCCCTGTCTCTATCTCTGCCTCTCTCCGTCTCTCTCTCTCTCTCTCTCTCTCTCACACACACACACACACACACACACACAAACACATACACACTCCCTGTCTGTGTCGGAGGAGGGTAGAGAGGAGAAAGCTGTCCTCTCTATACGGGCATTTATCACACAAGAGAACTTCCCCTGTCGCACAGAACACTCGTCTTACAGGTGAATGTTTTATCTGTTTGCTGGGCTGCAGCGACAATTGTCTGTGTGTGTGTGTGTGTGGATTGGAGGATTAAGGAGCAGTGATGGAGCCTGACGGCCGATCTATCCCCAGCTTCCAGTGGAAAAGCAGTCTAGAATGAGCCAGCCCAACGGCCTGCCGCTGGGCTGTCAAAACGCCGGTGCTCTCGCCGTCAATGCGAGACGCTTTAGCCCCCCCCGGGGAAGGGCTAAGTGAGAAAAAAAGGGATCGTTCCTGAGGAAGAGAGCGTCCAGTCTGCTGCTCACTCAAACACAGGAGGGTGGGAGGTCCTGACTGAGGTGACAATGGGAACTGGACTGATGAGGACAGTGATGAGGAGCAGAGTGCTGGAGCGTGTCTTGCTGAAGACAAGGAGGATGGTGAGATAGAAACAGGGTCTAGGCTGACAACTCCTACACCTGTGTGTGTGTGTGTGTGTGTGTGTGTGTTTCTGTGTCTCTGTCTGGCTGAGGGGGAGGCACAGAAGGTAAAGAAGAAAGAATGCAGAGCGGACAACCGCGGAACAGCGGCGCCAGTAACGTCCAGCGAGACGAGAAGAAATCCTGTTTTTCCAACATCAAAATCTTCCTGGTATCAGAGTGCGCGCTGATGCTGGCACAGGGAACCGTGGGGGCTTACCTGGTAAGGCGAATCTAGTACTTTTCCACTGAATCTTTACTGATTAAAGCCGGATATTAACGAACCATTTAATTCCAATTTTCTTACCAAGTTAATCTTGGCTGAGACTTTGAGACTGTAAATACACCGCAGTGTGATTTACGATGTACATGTTACGCATTTCCTAGGCAAATACGGATTTTGTAAATGCATCCAGTACCCTGTCAATTTGCATTAATCAGCTGAGGTCACTGGCCGTGTCCAGATGGAAATTAAATGATAAGTTTTCACTATAGTAAAAAAATGTGGACAGAAATTGACCTCTGCAATAATTGGATATATTATTTATGTGTGGACTGCAGTTAAATCCTATTATTAGCCCGCCTGTGTTGCACTTCAGTGATTGATAAGACATGAAGCTTCTGATTGTATTATCTATCTGGTTTCTATATAATACCTTTCACATAGATTCACCCCACCACCGCCCCCTCCCATAATTTATACGAATGCATGGAAATTTGATTTTAAGTCATTTTGTTCCCAGTGCGTTACTGCAGTGAGCGGAGAGGCAGAACTGATTTACTTCACCTCGTGTTGGAAATGTGATTCTAGCAGATTGTTACTGTATTTGTGTGTGGATATGTATTACAGTTAAAGCCTCCATGCGTATGTGCACTAGCTAAATACATGCGTGTTTACATACGTGCAGAAGCACAAGCATTTTGGAACAAAGAATCAGAATAACCATGAGCTAAAACATGATAGATTGCTGTTTCTATGGAAACATACAGTGGTTGCTGGGGACTCTTGCATAACTATTATCAATCACTTACTAAGTAGGGTCTCAGGATTGTGTTTCATCAGTTTGTTCAATCTTGCTCTCTGTTTGCCTTGCCTCAGTTCGCAATATACACTGGGAGAAGGGCCAAATATTCAGATTGCGTCAGGGTCATTCACCAACTTTGTGTTCAGATTGTTATGAGCCTGTTTGCCTGACTGTCCCTGTTCATGTCTTTCTTGCTGTCCCTGTTTCTGCCTTTCCACTTTTCTGCTTTTCCTTTGCTTCTCCCTGTCTTTCTGTGTGTACCTTTTATTGTCTGCCACTGTGTCCATCTCTCTGTGGAAGCTGTTCTGGAGATACATGAAGGGTATTCACTTTTGTCTAAGTTTGTCTGCTTCATCCTGGCAGCAGAATTAGAGACCAGTTATTAATTTTTGCATCTCAAAATGTGACACCAGCTTAAAGCTATTGCATTTAGCAATGTTCTAGCCTAATGTTGGCCTCCCATTTACTCTGAACTAATCAGAACCCTGCATTAAAAAATGGAAGCAGTCACCAGTGAGGAGGTGGTAATTAGCAATTAGCCTTTATGTTGTACTTTGCTTATTCCTCCAAATGCACCCAGCAGGTCTTTTCATGATAAATAAATTTTTCTTTATCAAGATTGATAATTTCCCTTGGCTATGAACTTTTGTTTTCAGTGCAGATTTATGCACAGAAAGATCACTTTATACAGCTGTTGTGGAGAGATGCTGCAGGGCTTATCATTAGCAGATGTATGTTTGGGTAATGTGTCTACTCCTAATGCAAAGGAAAACATGATGCTATCATGCTCAATATAAACTGTAGGAAGTTCAAGGAAATCTCAGAGATAGTAGGAACTGCTGATGCTGGAGCCTGAGATAACAAGATATGGAGCTGGATGAACACTGCAGGCCAGGCAGCATCAGAGTAGCAGGAAAGCTGACGTTTTGGGTCTGGAGCCTTTTCATTTTCTAAAGAAGGGTCCAGACCCGAAACATCAGCTTTCCTGCTCCTCTGATACTGCCTGGCCTGCTGTGTTCATCCAGCTCCACACTGATTATCAAAGAAATCTATTTGCTTTGTGCTTCTCTTACTGGCTGATGGTCCTGCCTGACATGTGCAAATCAGAAAGATTCCCACGCTATCCTTAATCTCAGCAAGAGTGGTGTTGGAAGTACTGTCCAAGACCAAGAGATGCCAAGAGATGAAAAGTGAACTTCAATTCACTGCACCATCCAGTAGCCATTGTACTTAAAGTACTCAGCTTAGAATTACAGTCATTGAATCATTGAAATACAAGTAAGCTAGATGGGACATCATGCCTATACCAACCTTCTGAAAGACCTAACAGTAAAGTCCCAGCCTCTTGTTCTTTATTATCCTGAAAATCTTTGCACTTTAAGCGAAGAATAAAGTCCTTTTGGAAGCTCAGCGCCTTGTAAATCATTAAAACTGACCAAGTTACAAATAACTTCTTCACATTTCACCACAGTGTGAGACTCTATATGCATTCACTTCAACACACAGATTGGGAAATACTGTTCCCAAGCCTGCACTTCTAGCATAGGTCAGAATCAGAAAACCTCAGCTAATGTTTGAAGATTTTAGGTTTCACTGTTCATCACCATCAGTTCTGGCCCAAGATCATCCCTGAAACACAAAGCAGTTTTTTGGATGTTCATTTGCAGAATTTGCTGATTTTCTCTGAGGGCTATGACTTTTGTGAATCATGAATCTTGGAAAGTTACAGCACAGGAGGAGGCCATTTGGCCTCTCAGATCTGTGTTGGCTCTGAGCAAATGCCCCTCATTGAGCCTGACTCATCAACCCGTTCCCTATAGCCCTGCAATATTTTCCCCTTCAAGAGTTGATCTAATTCCTTTTCAAAAGCCATAACTGAATTTGCCACCGTTTTGGGCAATGCATTCCAGATCATAACTGTTCAGCACACAAAACAATGTTCTCTCGTATCACCATAGATTCTTTTGCCAATTGTAAATATTGTGCACATAGTAATCAGATGCAGCTCAAGGCAAGTTAATGAGGACAGATGCTGTCCCAATAAGACCTGGTTATTGTGAACACACAAAGACTTATCTTAAGGAGCTTGGATTTGGAAGTGAGGTGATGATGGTTCCAATGTCTTGGCAAGGCTCTGCCTGGAGTCCTGCTTTCAGGCACCAAGCCTCCATATTGCCTTTGATAGTGTGTTCAGCATGGATTCACCAGAACAATAGCAGGTCTCAAAGGGTTAATTTATGAGGCAATTGCTTGAATGTTTTCTCCTCTCTTGCAGTTGCGACTTATTTAAATTGATTCGTGGAATCAATAGGATAGATACAGAGCAGTTACTCCGACTGACGGATGTATCCATAAAAAGAACACAGTCTTAAAAGCAAGGAGACCATTTACAAGTGAATTCAGCAGCATCATTTCACATGATGAATAGATGAAATCTGCAACTCACTTCCAAAAAGAATATGAAAATTGTGTGAATTTAAAAAAAGTTAAGTCTGAGATCATTTGAGTTTGTTAGGTGAGGATGTCGAAGGAAATGGAGCAAAGGCAGTGAGTGGAATTTGGGCACAGACCTGCCATACAAACTTACGGTGTGTACCTGGTACAGAAAGAGGTCCCTTAGCCAATTGTTCTGCGCCAGCCAAAAGATGGACCACCCAGCCTCATATCCTTTCCCACCATATAGTGTGTAGCAGATCGAGGCACTTCAGGTGCATATCCAAATACCTTGTAAAGGAGATGAGGGTTTCTGCCACCCTTTTCAGGCAGGGAGTTCCAGATCTCACGATGCTTAGGATTATAAAAACTTTTCTCAATTCCCCTCTAACCTTTCCGCCAATCACTTTAAATCTACAGCCCCTAGTCACTTACCTCCCTGCCAATCCATTCTATCCAAGCCCTTTACAAACTTGTACATCTCAAACAAAGTTCCCCTTAGATTCCATCCAATTTTCCCTCATAGCTACAATTTTCGAGTCCTGGCAAGATCCTTGTAAATCTACTCCATAGCCCCTTTAGTAGAATTACATCCTTCCTGTAATGAGATGACCAGAATTGCACACAGTACTCTAGTTGAAGTTAATATAATTGAATTGTAAAACGGCATCAAGAGGCTGAATGCCCTACACTTTTTCCTATGTTTCAGGCAAATCTGGTACCAACAAAGCACTAGCTCATGAAATTCTCGTAATCAAATGAGAGTCTTTATTACCTTCTAGCTTTCACAAAAAAAACACAGAAGTCCAGGTGGTGAAAGTTTTTGGGAGAGTGCTGCAGTGAAAAGAGATACCAAAAACTGACTGAATTTCACTACCAATATTGCATGTCGATTTTTCTGATGAATGGAGAGTGCTGAGTTGCCTCTGAATCAGCACTTGTGTTCTTAATAAATGAACAGTGAAGCATTGCCAATGTTTGTGGATTTCTGTTCATAACTAATGATGGTCTAGCAGTCTGGCTATCTCCAACAAAAGATTGGCCAAGACCGCCAGCGCACTAGAGGATGGATTTTGGTGCACTAGGTTCTTCTCGGCATGTCAAATAATCTACTCAATTGAACAATCCAGAGAGAAAACCACGTAGAAAAACAGCAACACTTGAAAATTAATATACTGGTTTTACTGGAGCATTGATCCATTATGTAATAGACACATTGCAAAAAATGTCATAGAGTCATAGAAATGTACAGCACAGAAACAGGCCCTTCAATCCAATTCATCCATACAGAGCAGATAGCCTAAATTAATCTAGTCCCATTTGCCAGCAATTTGGCCCATATCCCTCTAAACACTTCCCATTCATAGACGGTGTAATATTCTATTATTGAGAGCTTTTTTGTTTTGTAGCATCCTGTAGTATTGGCTTGGGAATGACTGTTGTTCTACCAAGGGCTTATTTGTGTATTGTTTATGAAAATCATCCAAACATACAATTTACAATTCTAAGCTTTGATTTCGTTGATACACGTTGCTTGAGAACTTTTACATTGATACGAAATAGGTCATCAAATTAGCCATTTATTTAATAGCAAATTCTGGCCCAATGAAAGCAATGTGGTCACAAGCAGCATAGAATTGGAGCAGTGATCCATCCCAATCCATTCAATCAAGTTGACTTTTAAAAGATCAGAAGACGTCTAAAAAAATTAGCTGAAACTATGTTTGTTTCCTATGACTAAACAGCAACAAAATTGATTAAATGGGTTGGAACCTACAGAAAATATGTATCCATGACATTAAGGCTGACTGGAAATTAGGACACAAAATTCTCCTGATACAGGATACTGTCTCTGTTAGCTCCCTCGCTGAAACGGGTGAGCAGCTAGTGGTTATGGTCCTGACTCCATTCAAATCAATGAGAAGGTGAACTGGTTGAATTAACATCAGAGTTGCAACAGATTGCTGCAGAATTGTGCTGGTAGACTGAGTGTACAGGAATTATAACAGCGACGCATTTAAATGAGACAATGTTACTTCTGGGCATCAGTCATCAGTCACTATCATCTTTCAAGAGTTTCTTCATCAGATTCATTAAGGCAGAGTACAGGTTTTTTAAAAAAGATTCAAGATGGCAAATGCTATTCATGATTATTCTCACGTTACTAATTGTTGATATCAAGCAAAGAAAAACATTGGACAGTCCTTGAAACTGTGACACTGCCTCTTGGGGTAATTGTTTGGTGAATTACTTCCGGTGTCAATCACTGGTGATCTATTCTTCAAATGTATGGTTCCCAGGCAGAGTCCTGTGATACAGTAAGGGAAAAATTATTTATTTTTGCAGCAATATTTATTCAATATTTATTCCTGTTTCTATCTTTTTAGTGATTGACTGTCAGCTGTAAATACACATTGGCTCAAGGCTGCAGTTTAAGAGAATTAGCTTCTGCTTTGTTCTATAAAATCATGAACAATTAAATCATGATTTGGTCCTAGTCACAACTACCAGAGTCAAAATGCAACTTTTCAAATGATTTTAATCAACTCTGTTTTGAAAACAGACAATATGTTGGGATTAACAACTATTTAAAATTATCACGACAAATATAATTTTCAGTGCACTCCTACCGAGTGCTTCAGACTGAAAATTGCAAATCTGGAGTAAATCAACACTAGAAATGTAATCTTAACTATTCAGTGCTCGCGGTTATTGCTGCTCCCACTAACCCCTAAAACTTTCTCCCCCGCAGCGAGAGAAAGAGAATATTATTTTGCTGCACTCTGTGGGCACTACCACATTATTTGTGCCTTTTCTGTAAAGTCATCATGTTTAGAGATGCTGTGACACACCTCTGGAGCAGTTTGGGATTTGAACCTGAACCTTGAGCCAGAAGTAGGGCAACATACCACTGCACTACAGCTCACATTATTTAGCAATAGACTGGTGGTGTGACACAATTCATCTGTCTTCATTCAGCAAATTCAAGTGTTTGGCAACATTTTCCACAAAGCATCGACGCCGTGAACTATTCATGCTTCACATTTCTACAAATTGCTGAATTTTCATCTTATCTCGCCTTCTCAGGCTCTGATTTCATGCAGACCCCCTTTTCTAACCCACAGGTTCATAAAGATAAAGCTTTTTATTACCTGATCACAGCTTTTATTGAGGTGGCTGTGGTTCTCTCCATCTTCAGTCCGCCTCCTCCTCTCTCCCTATTTATTCCAGAACCCTCACCCCATCCCCCACTCTGATGAAGGGTCTAGGCCCAAAACGTCAGCTTTTGTGCTCCTGAGATGCTGCTGGGCCTGCTGTGTTCATCCAGCCTCACATTTCATTATCTTACAGCTTTTATTGAGTTCATTCTTGAAATATGTGTGTTTCTAGTTCCTAGTATGTCCAAACCTAGTTAGGATCACATGGAAAGGGTTGGGGATTCAATCCCTCAAATCTATTCTGCTGTTTGAACTCCATACTTCAACTGTACGTATGTGCCTTGGTCCCATAAACTTTTGTTGGCCAAACCTTATGAAAGGGGTGCTCTTTAGAAAGTGGTGATGGGTAGAATCTTCTATGTGATGAAGGGTCTTTCATAGTACTGTTTGATCAGAAGTTCCCAAATTTGATACAAGATAGATGGAGCAAGAGATGTAAAGGTTCAAGTCAATGTATGACTAGGGAGGGAACTTGGAGAGAGTGGACTATTCAGGCAATGGCCATACTTATCTTTCTACGCAGTGGAGATCACATTTTTATTGAAAATTTCTTGGTGCGTGGCTGCATTGTATTGTGCGAAGGTGACTACTTGGTGCTGTTTGGGGCAGGGTTCAAGTCCCGACTTACTTCTTTCCCGATTTCCTGATTTCCTGCTTTCCTGCTCCTAAGATGCTGCTTGGTCTGCTGTGTCCACCCAGCTCCATATCTTGTTATCTCAGATTCTCCAGCATCTGCAGTTCCTATTATCTCTGACTTACTTCTTGTTGCAATCTAGAACTCATCTTATGCCCAATTTTTGAATAGTCATATTAAAAATAAATAATACTTCTGGATGTAAGTTTGCTCGTTGAGCTGGAAGGTTCGTTTTCAGACGTTTCGTCACCATTCTAGGTTACATCATCAGTCAGCCTCCGGTGAAGCGCTAGAGTTATGTTCCGCTTTCTATTTATGTGTTTAGGACATTGGACAAACAGGCAGAAAGCTAGCCACCAGGATACATGAACATCAACTAGCCACAAAAAGACGTGACCCACTATCACTAGTATCCTTACATACAGATGAGGAAGGACACCACTTTGATTGGGACAACACATCCCATCCTAGGACAAGCCAAACAGAGACACGCACGAGAATTCCTAGAAGCATGGCATTCCAACCGGAACTCCATCAACAAACACATTGACTTGGAGCCAATCTACCATCCTCTGAGAAAAAGAACAGGAAATGACATCACCAACACAGGAAATGACATCAACACAGGAAATGACATCACCAACCCAAGGAAACCTAAACACATAAATAGAAAGCGAAACATAACACCAGCGCTTCACTGGAGGCTCACTGATGATGTTACCTAGAATGGTGGTGAAACGTCTGAAAACGAACCATCCAGCTCAGCGAGCAAACTCACATCTGGAACCTCAACCTGAGCTACAAATCTTCTCAAAACTCGATAAATAATACTTCCATGGCACTTTGGTTCTGGAGATTGATAAAGATTGTTCTGCATCATTTTGTTGCCAACAGGTTAGAGACATTTATCAGATACAACTTCACTTTATCAATTCATTCAAATCAGCACCTCAAAATAGCCTATTTTGCCATCATTATATTGTTGTCTGAGGGAGCTTGCTGGGTGCAAATTGGCTGCTGTGTTTCTAATATTATATCCGTGAATGCACTTCAAAAAGCACATAATTTCCTACAAGGCACATTGAGACATCCAGTGACTGTACAAATTGCTAAAGAATTGCAAGCCTTTCTTTTAAGGCTACTCCACACTACCTTATTCCTCAGAGATGGCAATAGATACAGCTGCTGGATTCGGAATCAATACAACGTGGAGCTGGAGAAACACAGCAGGTCATGCAGCATCAGGGGTGGAGAGTCAACGTCTTGGGTCGGGACCTTCATCAGGAAATCTGATGAAGGGTGCCAATGTGAAACATCAACTCCCTTGCTCCTCTGATGCTGCCTGACCTGTTATGTTCTTCCAGCTATACACTGTATTGATTGCCTTATTCGTCGCCCTCACATGTATTACGGCCACAAGTTTCCTTTCCTTCCACAGTTGATGGAATCATTACAAGTCAAGGATCAAACTCAAGACCTTTTGGTTCACTTATTTTAATATCACTTCTGAGACAAACCACAGACAAATTCTGTTTGCTCCCTGTTTGCTCTATTTACACAGTTGAAATGAAATGTTATCGATTGCCCTAATGTAAGATGAAAACAGATCAAGATATGGGTCACTGCCATCCTTGGAGGTGCACTTTCATTTTTATTTAGTTATAAATCTCTGCTGGTATCAGTTACAGTCTAATTATGTGAGCTGATGCATTCAAGGCTCCAAAACAGAAGAGAAAAGAATCATAAATGCCCGCAATCTGAATTAACGAAAGATGTGGTGCTGCCTTCTGAAATTGTTGGTAAAATTGCGGTCCATTGGGAAACATGGACGAAGAAATTTCAGGGTTAGATAGTAACATTTTTAAAACCGAGTTCCAGTTAGCAAGCTGCAAGTTTAACCGTGTATTTGCTGTGGTTGTTGGGCTTGCTCACCGAGCTGGTAAGCTTGTTCACAGACATTTAGTCATTGTATTAGGTAACATCATTTGGACAATATACAAAGGCATGGGATTGAGGGAGATTTAGCAGTTTGGATTAGAAACTGGCTTTCTGTAAGAAGGCAACGAGTGGTGGTTGATGAAAAATATTCAGCCTCGAGTCCGGTTACTAGTGGTGTGCCTCAAGGATCTGTTTTGGGACCACTGCTGTTTGTCATTTTTATAAATGACTTGGACGCAGGCATAGGTGGATTGGTTAGTAAGTTTGCAGATGACACTAAAGTCGGTGGAGTGGTGGACAGTGTGGAAGAATGTTGCAGGTTGCAGGGACACTTGGATAAACTGCAGAATTGGGCTGAAAGGTGGCAAATGGAGCTCAATGCGGATAAATGTGAGGTGCTTCACTTTGGGAAGAATAATAGGAAGGCAGAATGCTGGGTCAATGGAAAGATTCTTGGTAGTGTGGATGTGCAGACGGATCTTGGTGTCCATGTATATAGATCCCTGAAAGTTGCCAACCAGATTGATAGTGCTGTTAAGAAGGCTTACAGTGTGTTAGGTTTTATTGGTAGAGAGATTGAGTTCCGGAGCTATGAGGTCATGCTGCAACTGTACAAAATGTTAGTGCGGCCTCATTTGGAATATTGCGTGCAGTTCGGGTCGCCCCATTACAGGAAGGATGTGAAAGCATTGGAAAAGGTGCAGAGGAGATTGACCAAGATGTTGCCTGGTCTGGAGTGAAGGCCCTATGGAGAAAGGCTGAGGGACTTGGGTCTGTTCTCATTGGAGAGAAGAAGGGTAAGAGGGGATTTAATAGAGACATACAAGATGATCAGAGGATTAGATAGGGCTGACAGGGAGAGTCTTTTTCCGAGGATGATGACGTCAGCTTGTACTAGGGGGCATAGCTACAAATTGAGGGGTGATAGGTTTAAGACAGTTGTCAGAGGCAGGTTCTTTACTCAGAGAATGGTAAGGACGTGGAATGCCCTGCCTGCCAATGTAGTCAACTCAGCCACATTAGGGGCATTTAAACAGTCCTTGGATAAGCATATGGATGATGATGGGATAGTGTAGGGGGATGGGCTTAGATTAGTTCACAGGTCGGCACAACATCGAGGGCCGAAGGGCCTGTTCTGCGCTGTATTGTTCTATGTCCTATGTTCTATCATTAGTGCGTCTCCAGTGAAGTGTAAGTGTTCTGTCCCACTTGTTATTTATGTGTCTCAGTTTGTTGGGGTGAGTGGCATCACTTTCAGTTTTGTTTCTTAGTGGTTGGTATATGGGGGCCTAACTCTACATGTTTGTTAATGGAGTTCCGGTTTGAGTGCCAGGCTCCAGGGATTCATATGCATGTCTTTGCTTGGCTTGTCCTAGGATAGCTACATTGTCCCAGTCGAATTGATGTCCCTCTTTGTCCATGTGTATTCAAATGAGTGATAGTCGGCCATGTGTCTTGGTAGCTAATTGGTTTTCATGAATCCTGAAGGCTAGTTTCCTTCCAGTTTGCCCTACGTAACGTTTTTGGCAGTCTTTGCACAGTATCTTGTAAATAACATGACATGACATGAACAGCTACGCTACGACAGCTGCTGGTGAGAGTATAGGACCCAATAAGCACAACTACCAGAGCCAACATTATTTAAAAGATACAATGCAAAGACCGCCAAAAACATCACTTGGGCAAACCGGATGGAAACTAGTCTTCAGGATCCATAAACACGACTAGCTACCAAGAGACTGACCAACTATCATTTATTTTGATATGCATGGACGAAGAGGGACAACAATTCGACTGGGACAACGTAGCCCTTCTAAGACAAGCCAAGCAAAGGCATGCATGAGATATTCAAACTGGAACTCCATTAACAAACATGTAGAGCTGGACCCCATAAACTAACCTCTAAGACACAAATCCGGAAGTGATCGCACCCCACCTCAGCAAACTGAGACACACAACTAACAAGCAGGATAGAACACTTCCGTTTCATCGGAGGCGCAGTAATGATGTTACCTAATATGGTGACTAAACATCTGTGAACAAACTTACCATCTCGGCAAGCAAGTCAACAACTGCATCAAAAATCCGAACTACAAACCTTCTCACAAACCTGTGTATTCCCTGCATTAGACGTCCGGTGACCGAACTTCTGCACTACCATGCTTTCAAATAGAGTCATAGAGAAACAGAGTTATACAGAATGTAGGCAGACCCTTCAGTCCAACTCATCCATGCCAACCAGAGATCTTAAATTAAACTGCTCTCATTTTCCAGGATTTAGCCCATATCTCGCTAAACCTTTCCTATACATGTACGCATCCAGATGCCTTTTAAATGTTGCAATTGTATTAGCCTCCATCACTTCCTGTAGCAGCTCATTCTGTGAATGCACTACCCTCTGTGTTGAAAAGTTGCCCCTCAGGTCTCTTATGTATCTTTCAGGTAGGATAGCAAACTGCATATTAATAAGTGAGGTAATGAAGCCAATAACAAGCAATAATCCCAATTCATAGACATCTCACCACCGCCTAGCAAGAATCCCATCCAAAACATTGTTGAAAAATTTGATGTTTGTAAGGTATTAAAAGAAGCAAGCAAAGTAAACAGAAAGATTATTTAAGCTAGTTTCAGGAGTACAAGGCTTGAAGGACACCCTAAAAATGAGTAATAACACTAAATTTTGCCCTCCAGTCATCTTGGAGAGGTGATCCACTAGTTGGAAACAAACATTTGACATTCAGGTAAAGAGGTCTGCAGGGTACATTGAATTTTTTTTGTCCCCATAATGTTAGCATTTCTCCAATACTATCTCCAGTTCCTGCTCTGGAATTAATAAAATCCACACTCTGGAGTATAGTATAGTATATGCTTGAAATTTGACATGAACAAAAGGGCCACGGTGGTCATTTTCTGCACCTACGCATTTCCAAACCATGTCTCCCTGGAAAATATCAACAATGATTTTCTTTTGAACATAGAACAGCACAGCACAGTACAGGCCCTTCGACCCACGATGTTGTGCTGACCTATTATCCTACTAAGATCAAACTACCCTGTGTACCCTACATTTTACTGTCCTCCGTGTGCTTATCCAAGAGTCGCTTAAAAGTCTCTAAAGTATCTGACTCCATTACCGCTGCAGGCAGCACATTCCACACACCCACCACTCTCTGTGTGAAAAACCTACCGCTGACATCTCCTCTATACCTTTCTGAAACCACCTTAAAATTATGCCCCGTCATAATTGCCATAAATAGTTTGATTAGTAAGGTTGCAGATGATACTAAAATTGATGTAGCTGTGAATCTTGAAGAATGTTGTCAAAGGATACAGCAGGATATAGATCAATTGGAAAGTTGTGCAGAGAAAGTGCAGTTGGAGTTTAATTCAGACAAGTGTGAGGTGATGCATTTTGGAAGGCCAATTGAAGTGTTACAGTAAATGGAACTTATGTTATCTGTAAGTTGAGAGAACTCTCCTGGCACTTTGCAAAATTTGATAGTGCATGAAGTCCAGAAATTTTGGAAAGCGACCAAAAGCTTGATCTGAGAGGTAGAGGTTTTGGGAGAATACCTTAAAAGAGGAGAAAGTTAGGTAGAGAATTGAAGAAATTTTGAGAGGGAATTCCATGTTAAAATTGGATGACACCAAATAAATGTGAACCAAAGAAGTTTTTTACTAAAAATACAGGCCACATGTGCCTGGAATTCCCTGAGCTAGACCATTACCTCATGTCTGGGATCAATGACCCAATCCTATGGCCTTTGCGTTCTATTTAACATTTCAGAATCTGAAATCAGCTAATCTAATTATATATTATGCAGTTCAACAGTACCTTTGCTCGATATCAGAAGTTGCTCCTATAAATCCTATAATTGTGATTATTAGAGCAATATGAAATCTTCCATAGGTTAAAGCGGAGAATTAAAACCCAAGATTGCCAGGAATTTAAATAGAAATGCATAGCAGGTCTGTTCACATCTTTGACCATCAGCTGTAATGAAGGACCACACTGTATTAACTTTAATAACCTGAATCCCAATATAGACTAAGAGTTGGATATGATAAGGAAGATTACTTAGCTGACCCAGTTTAACTATTCGGACAGTACCCTCTCAATCACATCATTCAACTGCTTCTTAAACGTTCTGAGGTAACTGTAGTTGTGGAATTTGAATTCAATGGAATCTGGAACTAACGATCTAGTGATAATAATGAATCCATTGCCAATTGTCAGAAAAACCCATCTGGTTCATTAGTGTCCTTTGGGGAAGGAAACTGCCATCCTTACCTGGTCTGGCCTACAGGTGACTCCAGACCCACAGCAATGTGGTTGACTCTGGGCAATTGAGGATGGGCAATAAATGTTACCTAAAAGTGATGTCCTCATCCCATGAATGAATAAAAAGAAAAAAGAAAGTGAACGTAATGTTTTTTGCCTCCAAAGCCCTAGCTTGAGATAAGTTTGTACTGAAGGGGGATGAAGAGGGTGAGAATGGGGAGATGCTCATTAATAATTCCTGGAAAGTGCAATTTACTTTTATCATAATACATAATATACAATTCTGGTCTTCATTTTACAGAAGAGATACAGAGGCACTGATGATACAAAAAGAGTATAGAATACAAATTCCTAAATAAGAACTTCAGACAATCAGAAAAGACCAAAAATCAAATATTTTTAAATGACCCTCCCATTTAAGATGGAGACACAAACTTTTTTTCTCTCTCAGAAGCTTATTAGACCTTGAAATCCCTCTATCCCAGGACCAGTGGAAGTTAGATTATTAAATGTATTTGAGACTTTGAGCTAGACAGATTTTTGATCTATTAGGGGGTCAAGGGTTATGGATGGTAGTCAGGAAGGCAGTGTTAAGGACATGATTGGATCAGTCATGATGTTATAGAATGGTGAAGCAGCCTCAATGGGCTGAATGGTCTACTTCTGTCCCTATTTCATATGATCCAATAATCTTGAGCAAAGGGAAGGTTGAGGAGATGACCTAATAGAGGGCCTTAAATGATAAATATGCTCAATAGCATCAATATTTGGAAGATATTTCTAATTATTTATATAAAGGGTGAAAAATGCAAGGAAGTTGCTATTAAATCCAATTACAAATTCAGTAAAATCTTCTTGACTCAAGACAGATAAGGATGTAGAAGGGAAGGTACTAAGCTGAATAAGTGAGAAACAAAGACAAGGAAGGAGTTAGGGAGATAGTGTAGACTGGGACCAGACTTATATGGAGCATCACTACTAGTATAGACCAGTTGGGCTGAGTAGCCTGATATTGTGCTGTAAATATTACGTAGTTCTTTGCAGCAGAACTCATACAGCTTACGGTGATGGAAAAGCAGCTTCTTGTGCTCTTTGAGTTCTACTTAAAAGGCATGTTTGATTCACATAGACAATTTAAAACCAGAATTGTTTATTTATTCAAAACCCTTGTTCGTGAAAGGCAGCTCTACATTCTACCAAGGTACATACATAATTAATGACAAATTTCCTCCCTTTGCAGTTATCATGTTTAAGTAATTATGAAATGGTTATTGCTGTAATCTGATTGATTTGTTAGGTCATGGGAAGAAATGTAGCATTGTTTTGGTGAGCAAGGTTTTATCTCCACAATCCATGAAAGACAGCACTGAGATCTCTTGTGAAATTCCTGCTACTGAGCAGCTAAATGTAGAATTGACACTGTAGCTCCCATTGGCCCTTTAATTGATGAGACATTTAAAGGCAAAGCACTTGATTCCTTTTCATCTCACTTCTGCATAATATTTTTTATGCAGCTTGTGCCATATTTGAGGTTGAACATCAGAAGCAAGATCTCAATCCCAGAGATAAAAGTTTTCTTTTGATGTTCTGGTTGGGAGCAGGTGATAATGCTGGTAAATCAGTTGAACACTGGCTGCCTACAAATTTGCTGAATTATTCTTTGCATTTAACTTTGACTTACATTTTAAATTTCCTTTGCTGATGTGCGTATCCATGATGGATAAAGTTCATTCTTAGTTTTTAGCATTGCTTATGATACTAGCCCGAGCTGTTGGAGTCACTGGTACACTCAGCTGTCTGACCTTTGAATGATGGCAATCATCATTAAAGGATTATATTAAATTTTAAAGATGGGAAAGAGGCATTTGGGCCAATGACATGTGTCATTCTTGCTTTGCTACTCAACATCCTTGCATGTTGCTTTAATTTGTACATTCATGGATTTCCTGATTCACTATTTAACCTGATAAATCATTTCAAACATTTATCAGCCTTTGAGTTTAGAAGAATTTTTGTTTTAATGTAATTGAACCTTGCAACACAGAATAAGACCATTTGGCTCTTTGGCAAAGCTAACAATTTACTTCACATTACAAGTTATTTACCAAAGACTGTGCAAATTTGCCCATTTCAGATATTTATCAATTTCCTTTTTTAAAAATACTGCCAAGTCTGCTTTTGCCAAAATTCTGAACTGAGTTTTACAGACCATAAGAAAGCACTAGCATAGAAAAAAAACTGTTCATCTTTCCCCAGCTCAAATTTTATTCTTGTTTTTCTTGAAGTTGCACTTATATGTTACTTCATCAGTGACATTTATTTCTTTAAGTATATCGGTGATGTTCCTCACTTGTTCCAAACCTCCTCCAAATACTCATCAACATTTTTTCACAGACTATAAAAGCTTTAACTTTGTGAATCTTTCCTCATGAGGAAAATAGTGTTCATCACCATAGCAAGCACAGACTAGGGAAGCCATTTGGTCATCTGTGTCATTGTCCTGAGAGACCAGTGGTCTCAGAGTATTCTCCCCTCACCAACTCCACAATATCCCCACACTCTCAATCTCTGATTATTACTCAGATTTTTTATTCATTCATCAGACATGTGGCATTGGAGACATTGATTCCTGCCCATCTGGGGTGGCACAGTGGCTCAGTGTCTCAGTGGTTAGCACTGCAGCCTCACAGCACCAGGGACCCAGGTTTGATTCCAGGCTCGGGTGACTGACTTTGTGGAGTTTACACATTCTCCCCGTGTCTGCGTGGGTTTCCTCCGGGTGGTGTAGTTTCCTCCCACAGTCCAAAAATGTGCAGGCTAGGTGGATCCGCCATGCTAAATTACCCATAGTGTTCAGGGGTGTGGAGTTTATGGGGGGATGGGTCTGGGTGGGATGCTCCAAGGGGCTGTGTGGACTTGTTGGGCCAAAGGGCCTGTTTCCACACTGTAGGGAATCTAATCTAATCCCTGATTGCCTCAGTGAAGGTGATAGCAAGCTGTCTTCTTGAACTACTGCATCCCTTGACGTGTTGGCCCATCCACAGTGTTGTTCAGAAGGCAATGACAGTGAAGGAATGGTAATAGATTTCCAGGTTTACAATTTCACAGGATGAGACTTTAGCACTTAGCATCAGAACGCGTTTCTGTCCATGTATCAAAATATTGTTTTTTCTGCTTTATTGACCCAGTTGAAGTACAGAATCTAAAGGTGAGGAGTATTGAGACCACCCTGCAACTTCCTAACAATAAATCTGCCAAAATTCTTTATTTGAATTTCCACTGATCTGTCCATTTTGACTTGATGCCTTCTCAGATTAGGGAAGTTTACCACCAAACAATTTTTCATAAATATAACATAGTTTCAAATTATATATTGCATAAGTTGCAGCCCTGTTCACCTTCTTCTTCCTCTGGAAGAGAGATTGTTGTTTAGAATACAATAATTGACTTAAAGGAGACTTTACTCTACAAAAAAATCTCTGGTTTTCATGTAAATTTGGCATTAATTGAAGTATTCCCAGTGCCTTTTACATAAAAACTGGAGTGTGGGTGAGCCATGTCCTTAACATTAAGGCGTGCCCAGAGTGCAGGGCCATTAGTCACACCCCAAGAGAAATGAAAGATTTGCAGCTCTATACCACCTGGCACAACAGCTGGGCATTCCAACATATGTCAGTTGCATATTAATTATTTAATTTTAATTCTGTTTCTGACAACATTGTAAGTGCTCCAGTGACCCGAAGACCGTAGTCATTCAAGATGGCCGCCTGCCACTTTCTGCAGTTAGGATGCCATTTTGGCCCTGGGTTTTGTGAGATTATCACTGATTCTTGTGCAGGGGGCTTTGACGTTGAAAAATCTGGATTGAGACAGCTGAAAAATATAATTTCACTCTTAATCCCATACATCATTTTACATGGAGTTCCACAGAGGGCAATTTGGAATGTGTAGGTGTCGGCTGGAGGTTGCTTCATTTTTATTTTAGCCTAGCCTGCCATGTAGAGTTTGTCTGATTGTATGATGACTGATTTAACATCTTGCTGTTGAACGATCACTTCTGTGTAACCCTGGGACTCGTTTCTTTACGCAGGTTAGCGTGCTCACCACTCTGGAGAGGAGATTTAACTTACAGAGCGCTGACGTTGGTGTTATTGCCAGCAGCTTTGAGATTGGAAATTTAGCCCTGATATTATTTGTGAGCTACTTTGGGGCGAGAGGGCACAGGCCACGCCTCATAGGATGTGGGGGCATCGTAATGGCCCTGGGGGCTTTGCTTTCTGCCCTGCCGGAGTTCCTCACTCACCAGTACGAGTATGAATCTGGGGAGATACCCTGGGGACTGGAAGGCCACGACCTGTGTGTTGGGAATGTATCAGCAAGCACCCAAGAACAGGAGGCCAAGATAATCTGCAGGAACAGGACTTCTACTAACATGATGTACCTTCTACTAATTGGAGCTCAAGTCCTATTGGGTATTGGTGCTACTCCAGTCCAACCTCTTGGCGTGTCTTACATAGATGACCATGTCCAAAGGAAAGATTCCTCCCTGTACATTGGTAAGATATTACTAAAGTATTCAATTTAATGATGTTCTAACTACTTTATATTTGTCTGGTGCAGTACTTATGAAACCAGTGATTAGTAGAAGCTTCTGTCTCTCATTTTGCTCACGGGATATTGATGCTTCCTAACTGAGAAATGAAGTCAGTTTTCTCAGTTGAAATACAAGTCTATTATTTTAAAGAACAGTCTTCTGAATCATGTCCTCTTTTAAACAATGAGTTGGAGCTCTGTAAGAGATTAACATGACTTCATACCATATTAATTTGAGACCAGTTGAATCATTATGGCATTCCATTTGTACATTTTGGCTTTTTAAATTTCTGTCATAAAAACATGTGACTTATGTTGAATTTACAAAAATAGACTGCTCCCTGGTGTTAGTGATAATGGGAACTGCAGATGCTGGAGAATCAAAGATAATAAAATGTGAGGCTGGATGAACACAGCAGGCCCAGCAGCATCTCAGGAGCACAAAAGCTGACGTTTCGGGCCTAGATCCCCCTCGTTCTCACACAAAGAGGATCCCCCTCGTTCTCACACACTACCCCACCAACCTCCGGATACAACTCATCATCCTCCGACACTTCCGCCATCTACAATCCGACCACACCACCCAAGACATTTTTCCATCCCCACCCCTGTCTGCTTTCCGGAGAGACCACTCTCTCCGTGACTCCCTTGTTCGCTCCACACTGCCCTCCAACCCCACCACACTCGGCACCTTCCCCTGCAACCGCAGGAAATGCTACACTTGCCCCCACACCTCCTCCCTCACCCCTATCCCAGGCCCCAAGATGACTTTCCATATTAAGCAGATGTTCACCTGCACATCTGCCAATGTGGTATACTGCATCCATTGTACCCGGTGTGGCTTCCTCTACATTGGGGAAACCAAGCGGAGGCTTGGGGACCACTTTGCAGAACACCTCCATTCGGTTCTCAATAAACAACTGCAACTCCCAGTCGCAAACCATTTCCACTCCCCCTCCCATTCTTTATATGACATGTCCAACATGGGCCTCCTGCAGTGCCACAATGATGCCACCCAAAGGTTGCAGGAACAGCAACTCATATTCTGCTTGAGAACCCTGAAGCCCAATGGTATCAATGTGGACTTCACCAGCTTCAAAATCTCCCCTTCCCCCACTGCATCCCAAAACCAGCCCAGTTTGTCCCCTCCCCCCACTGCACCACACAACCAGCCCAGCTCTTCCCCCCCACCCACTGCATCCCAAAACCAGTCCAACCTGTCTCTGCCTCCCTAACCTGTTCTTCCTCTCACCCATCCCTTCCTCCCACCCCAAGCCGCACCTCCATTTCCTACCTACTAACCTCATCCCACCTCCTTGACCTGTCCGTCTTCCCTGGACTGACCTATCCCCTCCCTACCTCCCCACCTATACTCTCTCCAACTATCTTCTTTTCTCTCTATCTTCGGTCCGCCTTCCCCTCTCTCCCTATTTATTCCGCAACCCTCACCCCATCCCCCTCTCTGATGAAGGGTCTAGGCCCGAAACGTCAGCTTTTGTGCTCCTGAGATGCTGCTGTGTCTGCTGTGTTCATCCAGCTCCACACTTTATTATCTTGCTCCCTGGTGTTTATGTTTTGCATGATGGTGCTCTCATTTTCTTTCCCCTAACCTCATTGGTGTGATTTTCTGATCCGTAACATTCATCACAATTCATTATAGCAACCAGTTCCAAATTTCCTGTTGGATTTAATGGTGTTTCTCTTTTGTTTATGACTACTAGTTTTGGACTTTCCCACAAATGGAAACATTTTTGCTTTTACACCCATTGAAATCTCTGAAAAATGTTGCCTACTCCATCAGATTACACATTCATTCCCCTACTTCTAATCTCAATCCAATCTTCTCTTTTTTGAGGTGTTTAATGAGATTTTGGGGTTTTCTTCCATTTTCCAGAAAGGAAATTTCACAGATGCTGTGAAAGGAAGAAAGGATGAGATAAATCATATTGCCAGAAGATTTCAAGTTTGGATTGAGTTCTGAAGCAGGATTAAAGTTTATCTGTCACCATGGCAAATACCTCATAAACTTAGACCAGCTGGTAGTATAGGCTAAGTGACTGACCGATGACCCCTGGAGGATGTGTACTCAGTAGATTGGACATTAGTGACAGGAAGATATCACCCGAGGCTCAATTATTCAATTCCCTTTGAGCTAGGCTGTCCTCTGGTGGTGCAGGATCAGTGAATGTAACCTCAAAAGTAAAGTTGAATTTGTAAAGGTATTTCTTTATATGGAAAGGTACTGCTTACAATGATAAATGAGTTAACAGGAAGCCATGGTCTGGGAAATGTTAACAAGCAAACTGTTGAAAACTTGGGACCAAGCTTCAGTGACAGCATTGCACAAAGGAGCATCATAAAATTGATGATGCGTGGCATCATTGTAATCAAAGTGGACTTGCTGGAATCCCTTTCCGGTCATTTTTTAAGAAGCTGTTGTTGGGCGTCGCACCAGTGAGATGCATTATTCGGGTATGTGGCCAAAACCAACATTTATTATCCATCATGAATTGACTTTTGGAAGATGGTGGCGAGCTGCTTTCTTGAACCACCGCAGTTGTTGGTGTTTTAGCATACCCATAGTGCTGTTAGGGACAGAGTTCAGGATTTCAACCTATGAACAGTGAGGGAACAATGAGATACTTATAAGTCAGGACTGTGCTATCTCTTCGAGGAGTACTTTCAAGCAATACATCTACTGCTTCTGTACTTCTTGGATGGGGAAGTGTTGTGGGTTTGCAGGGAACAGGTGAATAAGGCTTGATGAGTTGTTGCACTGCATCTTGTATGTGTATCAATGTTTGAAGGGCATGAGCTGGTGCAATATTGCTAATTAAATGGATGCTCATCTCTTCAGCTGTGACTAAGTCAGATCTAGGAGGCCATGTGAAAATTCATTCCTATGTCATTGAAGAAATTCGAGAAAGGTCTGCAGGGCTAAATTATACACTGGTCTGACTGAGCTGCTGGGAGTGTTCTTTCCATTTTTAATTGGTTCCCTTTCTTTTCACCCCTCCATTTGGTCGGAGGTGTCGTTGACAGTATAGAGGGCTGTTGTAGGCTGCAGCGAGACATTGACAGGATGCAGAGATGGGCTGAGAGGTGGCAGATGGAGTTCAACCTGGATAAATGCGAGGTGATGCATTTTGGAAGGTCGAATTTGAAAGCTGAGTACAGGATTAAGGACAGGATTCTTGGCAGTGTGGAGGAACAGAGGGATCTTGGTGTGCAGATACATAGATCCCTTAAAATGGCCACCCAAGTGGACAGGGTTGTTAAGAAAGCATATGGTGTTTTGGCTTTCATTAACAGGGGGATTGAGTTTAAGAGTCGTGAGATCTTGTTGCAGCTCTATAAAACTTTGGTTAGACCGCACTTGGAATACTGCGTCCAGTTCTGGTTGCCCTATTATAGGAAAGATGTGGATGCTTTGGAGAGGGTTCAGAGGAGGTTTACCAGGATGCTGCCTGGACTGGAGGGCTTATCTTATGAAGAGAGGTTGACTGAGCTCGGTCTGTTTTCATTGGAGAAAAGGAGGAGGAGAGGGGACCTAATTGAGGTATATAAGATAATGAGAGGCATAGATAGAGTTGATAGCCAGAGACTATCTCCCAGGGCAGAAATGGCTAACACGAGGGGTCATAGTTTCAAGCTGGTTGGAGGAAAGTATAGAGGGGATGTCAGAGGCGGGTTCTTTACACAGAGAGTTGTGAGAGCATGGAATGCGTTGCCAGCAGCAGTTGTGGAAGCAAGGTCATTGGGGTCATTTAAGAGACTGCTGGACATGCATATGGTCACAGAAATTTGAGGGTGCATACATGGGGATCAATGGTCGGCATAACATGGTGGGCTGAAGGGCCTGTTCTGTGCTGTACTGTTCTAAGTTCTATGTTCTATGTTCTATCTTTCTTTGATTTTTTTTCTGACAATTCCTCATTAATCTTTATTCCTGGTTGGGTCATTCAATGAGAGAAAGGTTAACCTCTTACTTGACCTTTCAGATGGACCAGATCAATAAATGTTACCGGAGGCATTGATTGAAAAAGAAATAAGACTTCAGCTGAAGCCACAATCAACATTGATTTTAGTATAACCGTGGTCAAGCAGTCTGCTGGCTGTCTCAGCACCTCTTGTTTCCTCTCACACAACGTTCATGCAATTGAGGGAAGGTGGGGATTGAAATAAATAAGAAAAAAAATCACTGTACTAGGCCAAATTGACCTTCCCTACGTCTAAAAATTCTGAGGTTCTATCTTTTGCATCTTTGCACACCTGCAATTAAGCATTGGACAGCAACAAATTTAATTACCTTTCTGTCAACTGCATTATCCTCTTAATACCTGTGGTAAGCAATAATTGTTGAATGTTTCACATTCTTTCTGACTTAATCTGAAGTGCACAAAGCCCATGTTTATGTGAATATTTCCAACGACAACAAAATAATACAACAGGGCATAGTAGATTATCATCTAGGCCCAAACTAACAGGGCCAAGGTTTGGTTTGTGAGGCACATACATAATCAGGAAAAAACCACCTTCACTTATCGAAGAGAAAGGGAATTCTGTGTCTCCAGCCTCACTGGCAATGATCTTGAAAGTTGAGGCTGGCGTCGAGCACTTATTTGCCAGGACAACGGAATTGGGAATTATGGCTAGGGACCCCTTCCTTACAACTCTGATCTCATCCCTTTGGTAACATCACTAATCCATAACCATCTATATTCAATGTCATACATAATCCCAGTTTTGGTACCAGGGACTAAGGTCCAGGGTAGGAAAGCCTTTGTCTCTCCATTATAACATCCATAATTCTTCTTTTTAATTCATTAATGGGATGAGGGCATCACTGGCTAGGCAGCATTTATTACCCAGAGGGCAGTTTAGAGACAACCACATTGCTGTGGGTCTGGAATCACATGTAGGCCAGGCAAGGATGGGAGTTTCCTGGCATCAGTGAACCAGATGGGCTTTTCCGACAATTGACAATGGATTCACAGCGATCATTTGATTCTTAATTCCAGATATTTTTACTGAATTCAAATTCCACCATTTGCTGTGGCAGGATTCAAACCCAGGACGCCAGAACAATATCTGGGTATCTGGATTAACAGTGCAGTGATAATACCACTAGGCCAGCACCTCTCTTTACTAAGATTGCAACAACAAGAACACAGTCTGCATTTGTCTTGCATATTTAACATAGTAAAGCAGCACAAGGCATTTCCCAAAAGCACTATCAAAACACATTTGAAGACACAGCCACCCTGATTAAAATTGTACAAGTGGGCCAAAATCGAAAAGGAACAGCCCTGAAGGGCTGGAGGTGGCCTCATAAATAAAACAGGGTAGTTTTGGAAAGGTATTTGAAAACGTATCTAGGAATGAGGAGGAATTTCATCTCCTTGAGGGCAGTGAGTCTGGAATTATTTAGCGGAGAAAGCTGTTGAGACTGGGTCATTAAGGATATTCAAAGTTGATCAGAAAGGGAATCAACGGTTATGGGGAAATTGAAATTGAGGATTATCAGCCAAGATCTCATTGAATGGGAAAGTGGACATGACAGGCTAAATGATCTATTTCTACTCCTCTGTTTTATGATAGTTTTAAAATTAAGGAACCGGTGGGTTCGGAGCCAGTGTTGATCACTGTGCAGTGAATGGTGGTTGATATGGCACTTGGTTCATGTTAGAATACAGGCAGCAGAGTTTTAGATTAGTTCAATATTATATTCGGTGGAAAACAGATATACCAGGCAGGGTGGCTTAGCGTTAGTAATGTTTAGAATATATTGTTACGATTAGCAATAAATAAGCTGAACTTTACATGTATCCAACACGTAGCTCGGCCGAGATACAAGCTGCACAGGACACCAACACTGAAACTCTATGATTAAACATTTGTAGAATTTTATTTTAACTTTAAAATTAGAACTTAATTCAGATAGATTTTGTGATTTTTGTGATCCTAATCTTTATCCAACCCAACTTCCACCCTTACATGTTTCTTCAGTGGAATGTTGAATCACTCTAAGGATGTCATTACAATTTCAGATTCTGAACAGAAATTTTATTGATGCCAACCTTTAGTGATATTTTGTGTTCTCAGTTGCTTTTATAGGAATGTACTGCAACTTCAAACATGTAGCACCGAATAGGTTTGTGAAATGTTTCCTTCACTCCACTGGTGCCCAGGAGTGTACTTCTCTCATCAGGAAGGTTGAAAGTTCAGTTCCCATCTGTGATCGCATGGTTAGTTCCGGCCAGTTTGATGGTGACATTCCTCCAGAATCTACCTCAGCAATCCTGCTCGGAGAGAAGGAAAATCCACCTGTAGCCCTGTTATCTGGCATCCAATGCAGGCGGTGTGGATATCAAATAAGTAGGAAATGAGAATTGACTTTGAAGTCCCTTATGTTTAAGAAGCCTACTGATTCTCACAAGAGTGATAGGTAAGAAACTGGAAGGAGCCACTGTGAGGAACTGCAATCTTAGATAATCATAGAATCCCTGTAGTGTAGTCATTTAGACCATTGAATCCAAATCTTCGCTCCAATGAGCATCCCACCCATACCCACCCCACTACCCTGTGATCCTGCATTCCCCATGGCCAGTCCATCGAACCTGTGCATCTTTGGGCTGTGGGAGGAAACCAGAGCATCCAGCAGAAACCCACGCATACACAGGGACATGTGCAGACTCCACATGGACAATTACCTGAGGTACAAATAAACCTGGGTCCCTGGCGCTATGAGGGAGCAGTGCTAACCAATGAGTCACTGGGCCACTGCTCAAATGAGGGGAGAAGAAAGTCAACTGCACGTGCAGGCTATTGAAATTCAAGTTGCCATCTTAGAGTCACAGCCACTGAGCTGACCCAGATTGAAAAAAAAAGCAGGAAAGAAGGGATCTCAGTACATTGGATTTTGACACTTCACCTAGGCTTCTCAGTCATTTTGAAGGACCATAATGGAGCTGAGATAAATGCCTGAAGTGCTGCATTCTCAAAGGGTTTGGTGTACACAGAAAGATGCTTAATTTGATGCTCCAGTTCCTGTACATTAAATAGCTGAGAGTCTTCTTTATGGCTGCATCATTTCAACTTGATTGTGTCAGCCTGCCACAAAGAATGCTGTGGTCAACTAATGAATGATTAAATAAAAAGAAATCAAAGTAATGAAATGGAACTGGATATAATCCAATGTGCTATTACATAGTCTATTTAATTCAAGCATGTTTTGTGATCACTTAGTCAATGATTTCAGCACAGTAATGCACTGAACTGAAGCTGCGATTGGATTTCCCAGATGCATGTTTACATTGATATGGTTTTCCCATTTGAACAGCTTCAGTCAAGTATTTAATGCATTTGCTTCTTTCTTGCAAATGCACAGGTTTGATGGACTGGCCATGGGGAATGCAGGATCACAGGGTAGTGGGGTGGGTATGGGTGGGATGCTCGTTGGAGCGAAGATTTGGATTCAATGGTCTAAATGACTACACTATAGGGATTCTATGATTATCTAAGATTGCAGTTCCTCACAGTGGCTCCTTCCAGTTTCTTACCTATCATTCTTGTGAGAATCAGTAGGCTTCTTAAACATAAGGGATTTCAAAGTCAATTTGCAAAAGTCAAAGAGCAGTGGGCAGGATGTTAGAATCAGGGACACACTAAATTTTGAATGCTCAGTGTCAGGCTGAAGCATCCTGAGATCTCAGTGTGTGTTTCGATATTAATCATGATCGATCAGTGCCTTGTACTCCTCTGGGACAGTATTGAGAGTATCTCCTCCCCTTGATTAACTGGAAAGCCTTTGCTCTCTTGTTATTTGCTTGAGCAACTGTAGCACTGGCCCAACCTTGGGCAGAGTGCCATTTGCTTTACCAAACTGATGTCTTTTAAGTGGCACCTTACCAACCTGTGGCCTCTCTAAGTGAGGTTTCAGATTGATGACAGTCTTGTGTTTTGAATCTGTGAAAACTTGGAACTAGATCTAGAATAGTGAGAGGCTGGGGAGGGATTTAGAATTGAGTGCCTGAAAAGGTGGTAGAGTCAGAAACCCTCATTGCATCATGAAATATCTCCATGGAGACTGCTATCCGGTCACCAAGTTACCCTTTATTTACACATACACTGTACATAGACTCTGACCAGCTAGCTTAGAACCAATCCGGCAGACTTCTGTTTATATTTGTCAGCAAGGGCACACTAATTGGCCCAGGTTTACAAACCCAATTAGGGATCTCATACCCAATGGCCTTCATTCCAATCCTGACATATTGAGAAAGGCACTTGATTAATTGACCCATTACCTGCAAGGCTCTATACCAAGGCAAAAGATGGAATTAGGCTGTGAAACTCTTTTTGACTGACATGGACTTTATGGGCCAAATGGCTTCCTTCAGTAACATCAATCTTTCTATATTCTCATATTGTTCTGTACCAAAACCTCACAGTCCTATGATGGGGTGAATATCAACCTATTTACTGATATAAGTGTGACAGTGCAGCGAATGTTCAATATGGTCTGTAGGTACACATTTTCAGTTTTGCTCCTCATCATTCCACTCTGGAGAGGTTGAGAGGTGACACCAAGGCATTGTCCACAGGAAAGAAAGCTCTCCTAAAAGAATACCTGAACTCCAAATCATTCTTGCATTCCTTATTCCAATGAGTTGTGTTGAGGACATGAGCAAAACATCGGGAAAGGGAATGGCACACCAACATGGACACACATGGTAAACACACCAAAGAATACAATCACAGTCAAAAGCAGATGGTATAATTGAAATGCAACTTTGTATTGATGGTATTGAAGTGAAAATGTTACTTACGCTTTGGTTCTTCTCAGGTATATTAAGTGCTTTGCAAATCTATTGAACTCTATTAAAATAGTGCCTATAATTTTTCAAGATAACAAGGTGTAGAGCTGGATGAACACAGCATGCCAAACCGCATCAGAGGAGCAGGAAGGCTGACGTTTCGGGCCTAGACCCTTCTTCAGAAGAAGTTCTAGGCCTGAAACATCAGCCTTCCTGCTCCTCTGATGCTGCTGGGCCTGCTGTGTTCATCCAGCTCTACACCTTGCTATCTCAGATTCTCCAGCATCTGCAGTTTTTCTCCCAGTTTTCTCCAATCTGGGATGGCCAATGATTAAACAGTTTTCAGTACCTTTCATAAGACTCACATAAAAGGCAGTCTGAGTTTTCAATTTTGAAATACTGGGGAGATTTGACCCCTCTGCTTGCTCTTCTCAGTGTGTGTTTCGATATTAATCATGATCAATCAGTGCCTTGTACTCCTCTGGGACAGTATTGAGAGTATCTCCTACCCTTGTTAAGTCTGACACCTATTCCTAAATTATAACACCCAGGGCAAACAAAGTTAATTGTTTGTGAGGCTGGACGAACACAGCAGGCCAAGCAGCATCTCAGGAGCACAAAAGCTGACGTTTCGGGCCTAGACCCTTCATCAGAGAGGGGGATGGGGGGAGGGAACTGGAATAAATAGGGAGAGAGGGGGAGGCGGACCGAAGATGGAGAGTAAAGAAGATAGGTGAAGAGAGTGTAGGTGGGGAGGTAGGGAGGGGATAGGTCAGTCCAGGGAAGACGGACAGGTCAAGGAGGTGGGATGAGGTTAGTAGGTAGCGGGGGGTGCGGCTTGGGGTGGGAGGAAGGGATGGGTGAGAGGAAGAACCGGTTAGGGAGGCAGAGACAGGTTGGACTGGTTTTCGGATGCAGTGGGTGGGGGGGAGGTGCTGGGCTGGTTGTGTGGTGCAGTGGGGGGAGGGGACGAACTGGGCTGGTTGAGGGATGCAGTAGGGGAAGGGGAGATTTTGAAACTGGTGAAGTCCACATTGATACCATATGGCTGCAGGGTTCCCAGGCGGAATATGAGTTGCTGCTCCTGCAACCTTCGGGTGGCATCATTGTGGCAGTGCAGGAGGCCCATGATGGACATGTCATCAAGAGGATGGGAGGGGGAGTGGAAATGGTTTGCGACTGGGAGGTGCAGTTGTTTTTTGCGAACTGAGCGGAGGTGTTCTGCAAAGCGGTCCCCAAGCCTCCGCTTGGTTTCCCCAATGTAGAGGAAGCCGCACCGGGTACAGTGGATGCAGTATACCACATTGGCAGATGTGCAGGTGAACATCTGCTTGATGTGGAATGTCATCTTGGGGCCTGGGATGGGGGTGAGGGAGGAGGTGTGGGGACAAGTGTAGCATTTCCTGCGGTTGCAGGGGAAGGTGCCGGGTGTTCTCCCACCCACCCTCCTGCAAAAATTCCATCCCCTATTCCCAATTCCTCCGCCTCCGCCGCATCTGCTCCCATGACAAGACATTCCACTCCCGCACATCCCAGATGTCCAAGTTCTTTAAGGACCGCAACTTTCCCCCCACGGTGATCGAGAACGCCCTTGACCACGTCTCCCGCATTTCCCGCGACACATCCCTCACACCCCGCCCCCGCCACAACCGCCCCAAGAGGATCCCCCTCGTTCTCACACACCACCCTACCAACCTCCGGATACAACGCATTATCCTCCGACACTTCCGCCATTTACAATCCGACCCCACCACCCAAGACATTTTTCCATCCCCTCCCCTGTCTGCTTTCCGGAGAGACCACTCTCTCCGTGACTCCCTTGTTCGCTCCACACTGCCCTCCAACCCCACCACACCCGGCACCTTCCCCTGCAACCGCAGGAAATGCTATACTTGTCCCCACACCTCCTCCCTCACCCCCATCCCAGGCCCCAAGATGACATTCCACATCAAGCAGAGGTTCACCTGCACATCTGCCAATGTGGTATACTGCATCCACTGTACCCGGTGCGGCTTCCTCTACATTGGGGAAACCAAGCGGAGGCTTGGGGACCGCTTTGCAGAACACCTCCGCTCAGTTCGCAAAAAACAACTGCACCTCCCAGTCGCAAACCATTTCCACTCCCCCTCCCATTCTCTTGATGACATGTCCATCATGGGCCTCCTGCACTGCCACAATGATGCCACCCGAAGGTTGCAGGAACAGCAACTCATATTCCGCCTGGGAACCCTGCAGCCATATGGTATCAATGTGGACTTCACCAGTTTCAAAATCTCCCCTTCCCCTACTGCATCCCTCAACCAGCCCAGTTTGTCCCCTCCCCCCACTGCACCACACAACCAGCCCAGCTCTTCCCCCCCACCCACTGCATCCCAAAGCCAGTCCAACCTGCCTCTGCCTCCCTAACCGGTTCTTCCTCTCACCCATCCCTTCCTCCCACCCCAAGCCGCACCCCCCGCTACCTACTAACCTCATCCCACCTCCTTGACCTGTCCGTCTTCCCTGGACTGACCTATCCCCTCCCTACCTCCCCACCTACACTCTCTCCACCTATCTTCTTTACTCTCCATCTTCGGTCCGCCTCCCCCTCTCTCCCTATTTATTCCAGTTCCCTCCCCCCATCCCCCTCTCTGATGAAGGGTCTAGGCCCGAAACGTCAGCTTTTGTGCTCCTGAGATGCTGCTTGGCCTGCTGCGTTCGTCCAGCCTCACATTTTATTATCTTGGAATCTCCAGCATCTGCAGTTCCCATTATCTCTATCCCCAAAGTTAATTGTTTGTTGATTTTGCTGCGGGGGAGAAAGTGGTGGTGGGAGGATGTGTTGCAATCATTCTCCGTGTGCCTTTGATTATTTGTCAAACCCTGGCACACCTCAATCAGGATTTCTCCAGTTCATGTGTAGGTCATTACCTTAGTTCAGTCAGAGGCCAGCAATATTTTGAATGATGGTAAATGGCTTTGATTGCATTTCAAATGGTCCTCTTAGTTTGATTCTGTTGAAGTGATCTTATGAGCTGTCCAATTAAGGAGTAATTCGGACTGACATGTTCACTCTTTATACCGTTTGTACAAAAGAATAAAGAAATGCTCATCGCTCACAGTTTGCGTGATCCCATCCAGTGTAGTTATGGGATAAGTGTGATTGGTTTCAATGTTTCTAGGTTCAGGAGGGAAAGACAACCAGTTAGAGTCATTATGAGCATTAGCAAATGTAGGGTCCTATAGTTTGCATTTAAAAGAGGGCTTATAAATTGTTATGCTGTTAGGATTCATAATTTGGCCCCCAATTCTGCTCAACAAGTCAATACGGAGACATAATGTGCTGAAGATAGGTTGGACATTAATCAAGGGTGATCACACTGGGCTATTTTATACACAGCCCAGTTGCGGTTATAGGAGCAAATATTCATATACTGTGTGCCATATGAACATATAAGATAGAAATAAGCCATATGGCCCCTCAAGCCTGTCTTTGTCATTCAACAAATTTGATGGTGGTGTGATAATGGCACTGGACCAGTAATCCAGAAACACAGGCTAAATAAACAAATGCAGAAATTGTTGGAAAGTTTCAGCAGGTCTGACAGTATCTAAGGAAAGAAATCAGAGTTTATGTTTTGGGTCCAATGACCCTTCCCCAGAACTGATAGTAACCAGGAAAAGGATGGGGTAGGCGGTGGGAGGAGGGGTGGAGTGGTATTTTGTTGAGATTAAACAATAGGTGGAGATAGAGCCCAAAGGGAGAGAAAATCTCTTGGACAGACAAAGAAGTGATTAAAGGTCATTCTGGGAGAATGAATAGCTGCTAATGGGCTCTATTAGTAACTTACAAGGAATTCTTTGTGGTAGTAGCCTGTGTGACAAGGCCTGGTGTGTGGGGGCGAGGGAAAGCATGGGGAATGATGCTCAAGCCTGAAAATTGGTGAACTGAATATTAAGTCCAGAAGGCTTAAGGGTTCCCAATGCAAAATGAGTTGCGATTCTTCTAGTTTATGCTCAGCTTCACTGGAGCACTGCAGCAAGCATGAAACTCAGATTTTGACCAGGGAACATGGTGGTGTGTTGAAATGACAAGCAACTAGAAGCTCAGAGGCTTTTTTTGCAGACCGAACATAGGTGTTCTGCAAAGCAGTCACCCAGTCTGTGTTTTGTTTCCCTAATGTAGAGGAGACCACATTGTGAGCAGTGAATGCGGTAGACTAGAGTGAATGAAGTGCAGGTGAATTGCTGTTTCTCCTGGAGGGAATGATTGCAAAGAGATCTTGATCAATTGGGTCAATGGGCTGATGAGTGGCAAATAGAGTTTAATTTTTATAAATGCGAAGTATTTCATTTTGATATAAACAAACACAGAAAAGAATTAGACAATTAAAAGAAGGGCCCTGGACAGTGTTGTGGAACAGAGAAACCTAGGGTTTCAAGTACATAATTCTTTGAAGTTTGCATCACACACAGATAAGGTGGTTAGAAGGCATTTAGCCTGCTTGCCTTCATTGCTCTGACCTTTGAATATAGGAGTTAGGATGTTATGTTGAGGATGTGTAGGATGTTGGTGAGTCCTCTTCTGGAGTACTATGTCCAGTTCTGGTTGCCCTGTTATAGGAAGGACATTATTAAGCTGGAGAGGGTTCAGAAGAGATTTACAAGAATATTGCCAGGAATAGAAAGTTTGAGTTATAAAGAGCGACTGGATAGGCTGGGACTTTTATCACTAGAGCACAGGAAGCTGAGAGGTGACCTTATAGAGCTTTATAAAATAATGAGGAGGATATATAAGATGAATGGCAGGTGTCTTTTCACTAGGGTAGGGAGTTTCAAGACTAGACAACCTATTAAAATGAGAGGAGAAAGATTAAAAAAAAAGAAAGGCAATTTTTAAAATCTTTCTCCTCTCATTTTAATAGGCTGTCTAGACTTGAAACCCCCTACCCTAGTGAAAAGACATCTGCCATTCATCTTATCTATCCTCCTCATTATTTTATAAAGCTCTATAAGGTCACCTCTCAGATGTTTAACAAAAAACATGAAAGGCAATTATTTTTTCACACAGTGTGTGTGTGGAATGAACATCCTGAGGAAGTGGTGGATATGGGTGCAGTCACAATGTTTAAAAGACATTTGGATAAGTACATGAATAAGAAATATTTGGAAGGGTATGGGACATATGCTGGCAGGTGGGACTAGTTTAGTTTGGGATTCTGGTTCGTATGGACTGCATGGACTGACTGGTCTGTTTCTGTGTTGCATGACTCTATGCTCTGTAACGTCAAGAATATATTTAACTCTGCTTTTAATATAGTCAAAGACTCTACCTTGAGGAAGAGACTTTCAAAGACATACAACCAACTGAGAGAAAAATAGTTTCTCCCAATCTCTGCCTTAAGTAGATGACTCCTTATCTTTAAATAGTGAACCCAAGAGGACTACAAGAGGAAAAAAGCCTTTGTCTTCCCATGGTCCTCAGATCCAGCCACAATAAGTCACTTTTCTTTGGCCCACCTCGCAGGATTCTTTCTTTGATAGTCTCTTCCATGTACTTTAAAAAGTTCCTGGCTTTTTTTTTACATCCCCATGGCAATGTATCCAAGATGAGAATTTTAGAATGGGCTCTGAATGCTGAAAATCCACCTAACACCTCTCCATTACAGCAAACAGGCACAGTGCAATTCAATTCACATGCAAATATTATGGAACAAATTGTTTAAACTCTCAGATGGAGACGTGAGGAAGCATTAGGTTACCTGGTACATTGGACTCTAGCCAATCTCAGCTGTAGTTAAAGCGTCCAACGAAAAGTGCACCGTTGTGAAATACTGCAGGCAGAAACGTAACATTTTAAAGAACCTTAATGTCAAATTCTGATATTAGGTAGCGTCACTGAGAAATTGACCAAATAATAAACATACTCCTAATCCAAAACACATAATCAAATTACATCATTACAGTGCAGCACAGGTTACAAATAAAGTTGTTTCCCATGTAAGAATGTTGTTAGGAGTGCAAGACACAAAGACCAGACATAAGACATTGATCAACAAACACATTGATTTGGAGCCCATCTACCACCCTCTGAGAAAAAAACAGGAAATGACATCACCAACCCAAGGAGACCTCAGCAGATAAATAGAAAGCGGGACATAACACCAGCGCTTCACCGGAGGCTCACTGATGATGTTGCCTAGAATGGTGACGAAACGTTTGAAAACGAACCTTCCAGCTCAGCGAGCAAACTCACATCCAGAACCTCAACCTGAGCTACAAATCTTCTCAAAACTCGATAAGACGTTGATCTTTATTGCCAATTAACTACATACATAAACACAATTGAACAGAGATTAGCTGGAAGCATCTTCTATCAGATCTCAATCCCATTTAATCTGACATCATGAAAACATAGCTCGTCATGCACATGCTCAGTAAGCAATGTCAGTGTATCAGTTTTGTTAACCCTTTACTCCACACACCCACCCCATTGTCATTCTCCCTGAAGGACTGTGTGTGTGTCAGCAAAAGTAAGGACAGAGAAAGCAGGAAGTGTTAAAAAGGAGACAGAGAGCAAGAGGAGTGTATTGTGCAGGATGCTTGCTCCTGACAATGCAAAATCATCTTTCTCATTATTTCTAAAGCACTGCTATCAGACCATTTTGATTAAGGACAAACTTTACTTATGGCATAACCTAATCAAATTTTAGAAAGCAGCTAGCTGAAATGTTAACAGCTCTGTCCATTTCCAGTCAACATTATTCCACCCCATGCCACTTTCCCTGCCCCAGGTTTTAGATGCAGTGGGCTGTTATTTGCAGTTTTCCCACAGTGGGATGATTTATTTGCTTGAATTTCTTTTTAATTTGAAACCATGCAAAAATATTTAGTCAAGTTCTTCCCTCTAGGTCTCTACTGGTGCCTGTTATCATCAGTTTTCCAGCTTTTTTGTATCAGACATACAGCCCTAGCCTTAGATTCTCCATGGTGAAAGCTAGTGCTGTTGTATTTATATGACTTGCATGAGGAGTGTGCAAAGGGTCAACATTGGCCTATGTTATGTCCTTGGTGCAAAAGACACAGACACGGTCTGCGTCAAAGCCCTGGCAGCAGCACGGGGGAGCTAGGTGCTTTGGTAAATGGCAGCATACTGTACCTGTCAAAGCCTCCAATGTCTTTCTGTACCCCTCTCTTCCAGATGGCACTCACACATCATTAAACTGCAAAGCCTCTGGTCTGTCTATCCTTGCCTTCTGCTATCTCTGTAAATCCATTATGCTCTTTCTTAAGTTATTATTAATTAATTTGTGTAAAATGATGTCAGGGTAGGTTTTCCAACTTCATTGATTTGCTACATTCCCTTAAATTTATTACAGTTGCTTCTTTCATTCTGACACACATAGACTGCAGAGGTTCAAGAAGACCAGCGCCTTTACAAGGGGAACTAGGGACGGGCAATAAATTCTGTCCAAGCCAGTGACACCCATGTCCCATAAATTAATTTTAAATATTGATTTACTTTCATCTGCTTTGCTACTTCATTCCTTCCTTGACCAGTCTAGGCATGATCTGTGTGTATTTTGTTTAACCTGGGAAGGTCCTTCAAAGTTATATTCCTTCAAAATAAAATGAATCATTTGTGTAACATGGACTAGCTGTGTGCTTACTGCCTGGTGACATTGAAAGGCTGTGTCCCATTACACAGATAAGAACACTAATTTTGTTTGAATCAACCTGTTCTAATGTTATAACACTCTTGTAAGGTAGATGAGTCTTGAACCTGAACGTCTGGTCCAACGGTAGGAGCATGACCAACACAAGACAATACCTAGCTGCAGAGAAATACAAAATAAAAAACGAAAGAACTGCAGATGCTGTAAAACCGGAACAAAAACAAAGTTGCTGGAAAAGCTCAGCAGGTCTGGCAGCATCTGTGAAGGAAGTTCTGATGAATTGTCACCACACCCGAAACATTAACTCTGTTTCTATTCTTCACAGAAGCCGCCAAACCTGCTGAGCTTTTCCAGCAACTTTGTTTTTGTTGCAGAGAAATATGGTTGGCAGAATTTGAACTATGTGAAGTGACACCAAAGTATTTCAGATCCACCACATTAACCACTTGGCCACATGTACAGGTCCAGAATTTTCTGAACCAACCTATTCAGATACGTCAGGACACAACCCCGTGAAGGTGGGATTAGAACCTTCTGGTCTAAAGATATGGACGTTTCCACTGCACCACAAGTCCCCTAAAGTTATTTTTAAAACAGCCTGTTCAATCTTGCCACTGGATCGGACAGGTATTTGAATGAACCTTGACCATAGTTACAATTAGGCTCACTTTTAACCTGACTTATTCTTCTAAATTGAATGTGAATTCGCTCTCTGTTGTAATTGTGACCAGAGATAATGGGAACTGCAGATGCTGGAGAATCCGAGATAACAAAGTGTGGAGCTGAATGAACACAGCAGGCCAAGCAACATCTTAGGATTCAAGCCCATAATGAAATGGCCTGTCAGGTCACTCAGTTCAAGGGCAGTTGGGAATGAACAATAAGTACTGACTTCACCAGTGTTGTCCACATCTCAGAAAAGAACAGATAAATTAGTTTCTCATGTATGTTTCCCTCCAGCAAGCTACCTTTAGTTGATGTTGCAATGCTTGTGTTTTCTCTTGGAACGTAGACATGGCTATGTCAAAATAATCAAAAGAAAATTAATAATCAGAGGGTTAGATAGGGTGGATAGGGAGAGCCTTTTTCCTAGGATGGTGACAGCGAGCATGAGGTGGCATAGCTTTAAATTGAGGGGTGAAAAATATAGAAAAGATGTCAGAGGTAGTTTCTTTACTCAGAGAGTAGTAAGGGAATGGAATGCTTTGCCTGCAATGGTAGTAGATTCGCCAGCTTTAGGTACTTTTAAGTCATCATTGGACAAGCATATGGACGTACATGGAATAGTGTAGGTTAGCTGGGCTTGAGATCGGTATGACAGGTCAGCACAATATCGAGGGCCGAAGGGCCTGTACTGTGCTGTAATGTTCTATGTTCTATGTTCTATGGCTAATGTGGTAATGAAAGATCCAATAGATGTTTGTCACAGCTCACTGATAAATACAAATATTACATTTACAGATATTTTGGTGTCTGGGCTATTCAATTACAAAGGGCAGGATGCTTCCATCAGCATCTCATTCACCATGTGCGCAGAATATGGATAGAATTTGAGGATGTTAAGTCCTTAGCTTATATGCGTTGATATAGTAATGTTACAAGCATGTCTCTTAAAGCTAGGCTGACATGCTCTGTCTCTCCTGGTAGAATGACCTACTAGCTGTGAAATGTGACACAATTCTTTCCACCTTTAAAATGATCCTTTAAAACATCTTACCTAGTTTAAGCTTTTGGTCTTCTGTCTAATATCTCCCAGTATCAAATTTGTTTGATAATGTTATATAGATGTGGCTATGTCCACCAGAACCATCTGAGATGCCTTTGGTAGGTTCACTGCAGCTAGACTGTCTTGGTATTAGTTAAAGTTACTGACACCAAGTGGAGAAAGATGCAGAAGACAGACTCAGTCTTGACAAACAGAATAAGTTTACTGCAGAGCACTTAACTAGCTAGTTACATTACACCTGAGCTACACAAGAGTCCATTGTAAGACCTCAAGCTATACTTAAGAGCAAATATGCATTACTGCTTTTGAAACACTCTGGTACATACCCAAGAGACAGTTGAGCAATTTGAACACTGATTAACTCCCTGTAGAAATAGTCCTTTATATATTGGTAGATGGAGCTTATCTTAAGGTGTCAGTTAACCCTTGCAGGTATTAATTATTTTATACAACAGATAACACTCAGATAAAACATCTTATAATATTGTACTATGTTAATTAAAAACTCTGTTAATGCAAATTTTTGCCACAGCCTTTAAGGGTCAGGCTGGAAATGTGAGTTGCTGTGTTAGAGGAACTACATCAATTGAGGTTGGTAAGAGTATTCATTACACGGTGTGGTGTACCTGTGCTTATGGACAGTGTATTATCTGACACATGGGTATGCTGTCAGAGATCCACCGGCACAAATTAACTATGTGGACTGATCGTTATTTTGAAGGCTATTTGATTGAGACGCTAAAAAGGCAATGTTGGCTGGCTCAGGTAAACATTACACTGTCATCTGTCTGGGCCATTATCTCTCCCATAACCAAAGCCACCTAAAGCAGATTAATGAACTGTCAGTACCTTGCTGCTTGAAAGAGATAGCTTAATAAAAAAATGGCTACTGGATTTGTCTGGTAAATAATGGTCAATGTTTTTTAATGTTGTTCCAGAATGCTGTAAGTGAGAAAAAACCAACAGGACTGCACATGCTGTAAATCAATAACAGTAACAAAGTTGCTGGAAAAGCTCAGCAGGCCTGAGAGCATCTGTGATTAGAAAAAAACAGAGTTAACATTTTGAGTCCAGTGACCATTCCCCGTTCTGAGGAAGGATCACAGGACCCAAAATGTCAACTCTGTTTTTTCCTTCACAGATGCTGCCAGATCTGCTGAGCTTTTCCAGCAACTTTGCTTTTGCTGTTGTTATAAATAAGACGTTGTTGAAACTTTCAACAGATCTGACAGGTGACTTTTAAGTAAATGTCTTCTTCAAAAGATTGAGAATTTTCATCATGTTAATAATCAACAGAGATCTGAAATTTTCTGCCTATGAGCGGGAATTTCCAATTTCTTTCTGACTCCTTATTTCCTGACGATGCTCAATGCTATGGGCTACAGTTATTGAGGGACTGATGATCTGTTGGCTGTCTCACCGAAATTGTAATTCTTCCTTTGCGACCTGACCTTGACCATTTGTGATAATAAAGGTGGCAATTTGGATGCATGGCCTACTTTGAATCTTTCCATAAACTGTTAATGGCACTGAGTCACCAAACGGTCAACAAAATTGAAACCATAGCCTGCTTTCTCTGTTGTGTATTGTGGGATCTCAGCTGCTGCCCCATCATTTTTGAGCTCAACATAAACGACAGATCAAACCTAGAATTTTCTTTAATAAAACAAAGTGTAGATGCTAGAAATCTGAAACAAAACAGAAACTGCTAGAGAAAATCTGCAAGTCTGGGGACATTTGGGGAGAGAATCATGGAATCTCTACAGTGTGGAAGGAGGACATTTGGCCCATCAAGTTCACATCAACCCTTTGAAGGGCAGCCCACTCAGAACCATTCCTCCTCAAGCCCACATTTACGATGGTTAATTTACATAGCCTGCACATCCCTGGACACCATGGACAATTTTAGTAAGGCCAATTTGCCTAACATGCACATCCTTGGACTGTGAGAGGAAACCCACACAGATATGGGGAGAATGCATAAACCCCACACAGAGACAGCTACCAGAGGGTGGAATCGAACCCTGGTCCCTGATGCTGTGAGTCCGCAGTGCTACCCACTGAGTTCCCCACGTTAAGAAAGCAGATTTAATGTTTTAAGTCTAGTGTCCTTTACAGTTCCAATGAAGGGTCGCTGGACTCAAAGCATTGACTGTGTTTGTCTCTCTACAGTTGCAGCCAGGCCTGCTGAGTTTCTCCAGCAATTTCTGTTCTTGTTGCTGGGATGTTCTTTATCTGGTCACACTTGGATTGTGAGATGGAGGAAAACATATTTTACATTTCAATGATATTCCACTATTTTTATTCAGACTGCCTTGTATCATTTTTTTTGTTTCCTTTTTACTGTCTGAACATAAATGAGCTTTTAGTTTAATACAGTGTTTTGTGTATTGGTGATGGACAAAAAAATGAGGCTCAATATGGATGGAGCAGCGATTATACAGTTTGGTGCATTGATTCCTTTCTCTCATAGGAGCTAAATGGGAACTTAGGGACCATTGTCACCAATGCACTACTGAATAGGAAATTAGTGGTGCTCTGAGTCATTTCTAGCTGTTAAATAATATTAGGATATTTTTAGCTGTCTGCAGTAGTCATTTAGAATTTATATTCCCTTCATCTGTGCGGAATAACCTAAGACATTTACTTCCTGGAATCAATCCATGCTTGGACTATTTATTTCATATCTTGATCCCACTGTGAATGTGTGAACTTTGAGAGTTTTTACCTTTAAATAGTGTGCTCAAGAGATCATTTAGAATATATAAAGCTGAGTCAGAAGTCACACAACACCATGTTATAGTCCAACAGGGTTATTTAAAATGACAAGCTTTCGGAATGCTACTGCTTCGTCAGGTGAAGTGACAAGGGAGCAGTGCTTCGAAAGCTTGTGATTTCAAATAAACCTGTTGGACTATAAGCTGGGATCGCGTGACTTCTGACTTTGACCACCCCAGTCCAACGCCTGCACCGCTACATCATGTATAAACCTGATATATTGATGGGTATTAAAATAATGAGATGGTTTGGAAACACAATTGCCAGTCAACCATGTGCACAAAAACCTACATAATTGCACATTGTTTCATTGAGGCTGGAGAAGTACCCCGTTGTTCTAATTTCACTACACCATGAGTTACAACATAAAATAAAAACACCTTTTCCAGTGTTCAAGATGATCAGTTAAACACCAGATTTATATCAGGTTTTAAATAACCATCCAGTTTCTTCATAAACACAATTATAGGTTTATTATCAAAATAAAACTTATTCAATAGGATGTAATAATTAGTTGGCAGTGAGTAATTTAGAAATATCAAACACATACACAAACTTCAAGTAAAGTTAAAAAGAAAACATATTTCACTGCAGAGATTGGTTTTCTGAACATAAAAGTACACTTTGCCCAGTGGGTTATCCTTGAGAGCAAAATGAGAGGTAAAATTAATGTATAAAAGATTCTAAAAGGGATTGACAAAGTGGATGTGGAAAGGATGTTTCTTCTTTTTGGACAATCTAGAACAATAGATCATAGTGTTAGGATAAGGGGTAGCAGGTTTAGAACAGAAATGAGAAGGGTGGTGTGTGCATGGAATGAGCTACCAGAGGAAGTTGTGGAGGTTGGTACATTTACAACATTTAAAAGGCACCAGGGTGGGTACATGAATACGAAGGGTTTTGAGGGACATGGGCCAATTACTGGCAAATGGGACTAGATTAATTTAGGTTATCTGGTCGGCATGAATGAGCTGGACCATAGGGTTTGTTTCTGTGCTATGTATCTGTATGACTCTAAGTTGCTTCTCTCAAAAGACAATGAAACTGCAGAATTCACTATTCCAGAGTATGGAGGACACCAGGACACTGAAAAAATTAAAGAGATAGGCAGCATGTTGAAGATCAAGCTTAATCAAGAAATACAATCTTTGGGGTTTATCTAAGCATCTTTTGAAAAGAAAAAAGGAGGTTTCACAATTAGAGCACATTCTTTTCAAAAATGAGAGTGATCAGCTGGGCAGCTTGTTCTTAGCAAGCTTTTCATCAACTCAGCTGATCCTCATCTGGCTTCCTTCAAACTGAACTAAATAAAACGTAAATCTGTCCAAGCCATTCACTGTTCAAACAGTCCCAGACTTGCTATGAATCTTTTAAAGAAACCACTGTAAATGTTATCACAAAACATGAAGGAAATCACTTTTCCACAATTCATCAAAATTTACAATGCGTGCATGTATACATATATTTGCAGGCCCTGACACATTCTTTCTTGGCCTCTTCATCACAGTAAACTTTAAGAGTGTTTCAGAGCAGTCTTATCAAACAAGGGACTGAGACACATAAGGAAATATTAGTATGGGATTGGTCAAAAATGTAGGCTTTAACAGAATGTGTTAAAGTGGACAAAGTGATTGGGAGTGGATGGTGAAGGCTTAGAGAGAGAATTCCAGAGGATAAGACCCAGGCATCTGCCAGTCATAGAGTAATGAAAATTAGGGATAGACAAAGTACACTGAGGGTTACAGGGCTGGATGTGTTTTAACATATCTTCTTTATACCCATGGAGTGATGGCATGACTGAAATTGAAAGCCAGCCTTCACAGCAGAGATTCCCATGTACAATTCAGGAGCAGGCACAGGAATAGTGATGGATTCTTATTCCTTTGCTCCTACCCCTAGCTTAGCAGTCTAATCACCCAGCATAATGCAGCCAACTCATCTGATATGAACAGGGCTCAAAGACTGAACCAGCAATCATCTGTCTTGTCTGACTCCTGCTGTGCCATATATGGTGGCCCATTTATAAATAAAGATATGGGCACTGACTGGTTTGGGGAAGTTTCTTCCTAAAAAGGGACAAAAAAACAATCATCCGTTTGTCACAGGAAATAGTTGAAAGGGATTCTAGTGGACTGATCATTCAGCATTCGCAACACACCATCTTCTACATTGTTATTGCACTGAAGGTCCAAAAGGATTAACTAAATACTGCCAACTCTACCTTTTTGATTAAATGTAATCGCTGAAGTCTAAACAGATTGTGAAGGCGCGATATCCTCTTTACAAAGAGCTACCTGTCAATTTCAGGTGAGTTTCATAAATTGAAAGCCAGTCAACAAATGATTCCTCTCCACTTGGGCTTATTTAGGGTCAAAGACTTAATGAGCATCATTTCAAGCATCTTGAAAGATGCAAGATCGACACCTTTCTGCAAATCATTGAATCAGGTATATTCTTGGATTGTTATTCAGCCTGCATGCATTGCAAATATCTAATGTCAATTTAACAGAGGAAATGTCATTTATATGCTTGGCACACTTGCAGTTGGCACAGAAAGAGATTGTGATGGGAACAGGATGTTTTTTGGCATATCTCCTTTGTACCAAGCGAATGATTGTGCCTTTGCGATGGGCTGGCATCATTCGCACTGACAGTCAGCCGACAGAATACCAGGATTGCTGAAAAGGCAGTCTCAGGAATGTGGCAACCCAAGCTGCTCAATGGGATAGGATGATAAGAAGGTGAATGGTATCTGTGACTCTCCACATTGTGGTCTGCCAAGTTAAAACATATCACAATGGGCAGTTTCCACACCAGAGGCCTAGCTAGCACTCTACAGAAAGAAGCAAAACTCTGCAGGAGCCTATAGTTTGATGTTATTTAGGGCCCTTTCACCTGCTATATTGACATAAAATTTGGTCTGAAATCTAGCAACATTCCCTTCTTCTTTTGCAGGGGGGAACAACATTGACTCCCAGCTAATTACAGCTAGCAATACTCATACAATGTGGCCCTTAGAGACCTATAAAGGAATAAATCCTGCCAGGACCCACAAATGAAGAAAGGACACATCATGACTTTCCTGTAGGCAGATTTACAGTTAACCCTGGATGAATGGAGCCCATGGCAGGTTCTAAAAGCTGTGCAAGTTCATTTCCTTATGAAACTACCACATCATTGAAGAAGCCTTATAGTGGGAGAATACTTCCACAGCAGTAAATCTGCTGAGCCACAATTCACTTTGGGAAATGCAGTCTACAAATTTAGACCCCTGTAAATCATGCGGGGGAAAGTTAGGGAGCTAAGGTTTTGAAAGAAAGGAAGGCTTGTGTTTGTATACCACCTCTTACAACCTCAGGACATTCCAAAGTGCTTTCCAGCCAATGAAGTAGTTTGATGTGTGATTGCTTTTGTAGTGTAAGGAAATGCAGCAACCAACTTGTACACAGCAAGTTCCTATAATCAACTGGGATAAAATGATTCAGTCGTCTGTTTTTTGATATTGATTGAGTGATAAATGTTGGTCAGCTCACTGGGATGACTTCTATGTTCTTATTTGGAATAGTGACATGGATTATGCATTTTGTGGCTTTCTATATGTTAGCCTATGTAACAAACCACAGAGTTGGGCTTTTGTTAAATCAGATGCCTTGAAGTTTACTTACAACACTAATTCTTTTCATAGCTACAACATCACAGCCTCACACACAGAATCTGGTGTCTGTGCTTATAGATGTTACTGAAATTATATGCACATAGCTGTCTGACTGAACACACTATACTAACACCATTGCACAAGGAGCTGCGAAAGTAGTACAGATACTTTTATACTGGGACATCTCATGTTGTGATATCGTTTGACTGTATAAAGGCATAGGCTATTATCATAGACCAGAAAAAAACCCTCTCAAATGTATCAAGGAGATAGTCTAGAACATAACTTTTACCTTATTTAGAGGCAAGTGTCATGCGCTGTATTCTAGATAAGATTCGATTGGTCAAACAACTAAGCTTTAAGCAAAGCACACTTTATTCTTGCACCACAGTTAAAATACAAACGAGAAAAGAAGTATTTGCACAACTTTAACTCTATCAAAATATTCAACAAACTAATATATTATATAAGTATTACTCACCAACTGTTCCAATATAGCAGTATCCCAGAAACACAGCCTTGGTAAAGGCAAATTAAGCAAAACAGATTTCTCTCACTTGCTATCTATTTCTCTCCAGGAGAAGGAACACCATCCAATTGAACCTGAGTCTGTAGCTCTGAGAGACCTGGATCAGTGTCACGGACTTTCCATGTGTAAATAAAGCATGACTTGGTGACAGGATACAGACTCCTGTGGATTTATTTCAACCGAGTCTGTCCATGCACTCATGTTTCTTTTGTTTACCTTAAAAAAACCTAACAGACACCCCGGCACCAGACTTATAACACCTCTCTTCAAGAGAAGCAGAACAGAACAAATCCCTCTTAAAAGCACACTACAGTATTATGGAATCTGTGTCTTAATTGAACAATGGGGTCTTTTACATTAACCATAGAGCCTAAAAGGCCATAGCTTCATGTTTCATGTGAAAGTCAGCAAGAAGAACAGTACAGCATTCCCTCAGTGTCACACTAGACATTTTTGTGCTTGTGTCTCTGGAGTACAATAGAATCCCTACAGTGTGGCTACAGGCCATTCAGTGCATTGAATGCACATCGGCCCTCTGAAGAACACGCCACCCGGACCCTTCCCTTGACACTATCCCTGTAACCCTGCAATCTACCTAACCTGCGCATCTTTGGACTGTGGGAGGAAACCAGAGCACCAGGAGGAAACCCATGCAGACATGGGGAGCATGTGTAAGCTCCACACAGACATTCACCCAATGGTAGAATGAAACTGGGTCCTGGCACTGTGAGGCAGCAGTGCTAACCACTGAGCCACCGTGCCACTTACCAAGATAACAGTGTGGAGCTGGATGAACACAGCAGGCACAGCAGCATCTCAGGACCACAAAACATTTCGGGCCTAGACCCTTCATTAGAGAGGGGGATGGGGAGAGGGTTCTGAAATAAATAGGGAGAGAGGGGGAGGCGGACCGAAGATGGATAGAGGAGAAGATAGGTGGAGAGGAGAGTATAGGTGGGGAGGTGGGGAGGGGATAGGTCAGTCCGGGGAGGACGGACAGGTCAAGGAGGCAGGATAAGGTTAGTAGGTGGGAAATGGAGGTGCGGCTTGAGGTGGGAGAAGGGGATGGGTGAGAGGAAGAACACGTTAGGCAGGCGGGGACGAGCTGGGCTAGTTTTGGGATGCAGTGGGAGAGAGGGAGATTTTGAAGCTTGTAAAGTCCACATTGATACCATTGGGCTGCAGCATTCCCAAGCAGAATATGAGTTGCTGTTCCCCCTCTCTGATGAAGGGTCGAGGCCCGAAATGTCATCTTTTGTGCTCCTGAGATGCTGCTTGGCCTGTTGTGTTCATCCAGCTTCACACTTTGTTATCTTGGATTCTCCAGCATTTATAGTTTCCATTATCTCGTGCCACTTACCAGCCCTGACTGTGACTGATTATTTCTGATCTGGAGAAAGGTATGGAGTCATTTTGATTGACCAAAGAAACTACTCCTCAGTCTTCACTAAATGATGTTAACCACTGGGGGAGGGACAATTCTCCCAAAGCTGCAATAGGGGTGGATCTCTGTGATTGAGGTTAAAGCTCAACACTGTGCCTGTAGATATATGTATTATCATCTAAAAAGATCTGGAGTAATGGCTGAAACCTAATGAATGAATGTACAGCAGATAGATACTCTAGTTAAGGGTTAATTTTATGTGAATTGCTTATATAAATGCAGGGAGCTAATAATCAGTGGGGTGTGAGGATTATGGAATGCAGCTGACTGAAATAAAGCTCTCACACAAAAAATTAAACGAGCATTCTGCAGACATACTGTTAGATTTTTGATGTAACAACACCAACTCTGTATTTAACCCAATTTTACACTTGAATAGCCTTATATGTCTGAAATGGGATAAAAATGGAGAGTTTCTGAGTAACAAAAAATTGCATTTCAATGGAGGATTTAACATAATGAAATATCCCAGTGCACTGAGACCAGGTTTGAGACTGAGCTGCATAAAGAGATTTGGGCCAGGATGTAATTTAGCAGTTATAGCAGAAGCTGTGGATGCTGGAAATCAGAAACAAAATCAAAGTTAATGTTTCGAGTCTGGTGACCCTTCTGCAGAACACAGGGTCACTGGACCTGAAATATTAACTCTGAATTCTCTTCATAGATGCTAGTGAGTTTTGAGAAGATTTGTAGCTCAGGTTGAGGTTCTGGATGTGAGTTTGCTCGCTGAGCTGGAAGGTTAGTTTTCAGATGTTTCGTCACTATTCCAGGTAACATCATCAGTGAGCCCCCGCAAAGCGCTGGTGTTATGTTCCGCTTTCTATTTATCTGGTTAGGTTTCCTTGGGTTGGTGATGTCATTTCCTGTGTTAGTGATGTCATTTCCTGTTCTTGTTCTCAGGGGGTGGTACATTGGCTCCAAATCAATGTGTTTGTTGATGGAGTTCCGGTTGGAATGCCAAGCTTCTAGGAATTCTTGTGCGTGTCTCTGTTTGGCTTGTCCTAGGATGGATGTGTTGTCCCAATCAAAGTGGTGTCCTTCCTCATCTGTATGTAAGGATACGAGTGATAGTGGGTCATGTCGTTTTGTGGCTAGTTGATGTTCATGTATCATGGTGGCTGACTTTCTGCCTGTTTGTCCAATGTAGTGTTTGTCACAGTTCTTGCAAGGTATTTTGTAGATGACGTTCGTTTTATTTGTTGTCTGTATAAGGTCTTTTAAGTTCATTAGCTGCTGTTTTAGTGTGTTAGTGGGTTTGTGGGCTACCCTGATGTCAAGCGGTCCGAGTAGTCTGGCAGTCATTTTGGAAATGTCTTTGATGTAGGGGAGAGTGGTTATGGTCTCTGAGCCCGTTTTGTCTGTTTGTTTGGGTTTATTGCTGAGGAATCGGTGGACTGTGTTCAGAGGGTACCCATTCTTTTTGAATACGCTGTATAGGTGATTTTCCTCTGCTCTGCGTAGTTCCTCTGTGCTGCAGTGTGTGGTGGCTCGTTGGAATAATGTTCTAATGCAGCTTCATTTGTGGGTGTTGGGATGGTTGCTCCTGTAGTTCAGTATTTGGTCCGTATGTGTTGTTTTCCTGTAGACGCTGCTTTGAAGTTCCCCATTGGCTGTTCGCTCTACTGTGACATCTAGGAATGGCAGTTTGTTGTTGTTTTCCTCCTCTTTTGTGAATGTTATGCCAGTAAGGGTATTATTGACGGTCTTGAATGTTTCCTCTAATTTGTTTTGTTTAGTGATGACAAAGGTGTCATCCACATAGCGGACCCGTAGCGGGCTCAATAAAGAGACAGTTGGCACCCATTATCCCTCAGAAGTCAGCAGCTTTGCAGGAAGGGGCAATCAGAGGTGGTATGTCCCTTGGTGCTTGATTGAGGGATCTGGCATCAGGCAAGGGGGTAGCCACATCAAGCCGTTCCTCCCCCGCCCCACCCCCACCCTTTTCTATCCATGCTCCCAACATCCTATCTCCATCGTACCATGCCAACATGCTGACTTTACTCACCTGGACTGCCTCCCTGATCCTGGGCCGCGGTTTGGTGCAGTGTCACCCAACAGCTACCACTCCAACTGGAGACATGAGGAACTGCCGGCCTCTCATTCTATTTCTCATTCATTCTTTGGCTGTGGTCATTGCTGGCTGGGCCAACATTTTCATTGGGTAGGTGGCTGTGAGCTGCCTTCTTGCACCGCTGCAATCCTTAGACAATAGGCCAACATGAACAGTGCTGTTGGCAAGGGAGTTCCAGGATTTTAAGCCAGTGACGCTGATAGATTTCCCAGGCAGGATGGTGAATAGTTTCCCTCAAACCAGGAGGTGACGGTCTCCATGCGCCTCTTGTCCTTGCCCTTCTAGATAGTAGAGGGCATGGGTTTGACTAAAGAATCTTGGTGAGTTGTTGCAATGTGTCTTGGAGGGAGGGATGGGGTGCCAGTTAGGTGGGCAGCTTTGTCCCTGGATGGTGGTCAAGCCTTTTGGATGTTTCTGGAGCTGCACCCATCCAGACAAGTGGGGCGTATTCCATAACACTCCTGACTTGTGCCTTGTGATTGGTGGACAGGCTTTAGGGATGCAGGAGGGGTCACAGATTGGTCAGTAACTCTGACTGGTGAGGCTTTACTATCATGGCCAGGGATATCAGTAGTGGGGAAAGCCCAAAGGAGGCCAGTTTAGTGCCTGCAGGGATATTGCTACCATTGGGCCTTGCCAACAGAATTTACAGGCATTCCGCTCGGTTCTCTGGCCAGTGGACAAGACCGCTGTTTACCTGAAAAAATCCCAACTATAATGATGGCTGGGTGTTACCTCAATCAAAGTGATAAGTTTTAAGAGGCACGTTAAAAGAAGAGAGAGAGAGTTAGAGAGGCAGAGAGGTTTAGGGAAGATATTTCAGAACTTGGCGGTCTGGATAACTGAAAGCAAGCCTGCCAATGACAACAGGATTTAAAAATGTGGGAGGTACAAGAAGCTAGTACAGGAGGAACACAGAGATCTTGGAGCATGGCATTAGAATCGCATTACAAATCTAAGGAGTGAGACCCTTAGAGAAATTTGAAAGCAAGCATGAAAATATTAAAAACTGAGATATTTTAGGACCAGAAATCAAGTTTTGACTGAAAAATAAAAATGCACTCTGGCACTAACATCTCTCATTGTCCACGTTAGGTGCTTGCTAATATTGTATTTAATTTACTAACCTTGACTGTGACTGATTATCTCTATCAAGCGATGTGGCGATTCTTACAGCAGTCACCTCTAAAAGAACTGAATATTTTATCAGCAAGTAGAAAAACTGAAGGACATTCAGTCCCTGAACAATATCTGTCCAGGTCTTTCAATGGGGCTGCATAATCAATTAGGGATGTCTTTGTTACTGTCCACTGCAAACTTGCTTCACTGATCTATACATACTTTGAAATTCTTGCTATTCGACATGGTGTAATATTGACATTGTTGGCAAACCTAGGAAACAGGTCTGAGGCAATTGTTCACTATGAGATTTTGATACTGAATCAAAATGTCATTGGGATAATGGCTACCCCGAAGAGGTAATTTCCCATTGTATATCATACAGACTTAGTATCAAATTGAAGGCTGCCTCTTATAGTCCTTGAAATTGCCTAGACTGTCTCTTTTATGCCAAAAGAATAATATATCGTAAAGGTTTGAACAACGGGCAAAGCTAATGCACAATCACACAAATGAGTAATGTGGTCTATGAATTTTAGTGCCTGTATGATGCCACGTATGTAGGCTGTATGTCACAAAGACTGGCAGATCGTATCAAACAGCATATCCCTTTGGTTGTTTGCAGCAAGCAAGTTACTCATCATAGACACCCAGTCTGCACTTGAAAACTCACAACACAACAACTGATATTAGATGTGATTCTGTTATTGGGCAACATTTACTGAATAACCCTCTGTGTTTGAAAAATTGCACTAGCAACAAAGTCGAAATTGGCAGTCAGGCTCACAATGTAGTGCACTTGTGTGTGTGTGCGTGTTGTTAGCAATATATGTTAATACACAGGACCTTGTTTGCATTCAGAAAGAACATGCACATGGACTGTGCCTGTTTTGACTCAACCAAATAGCTAGAAGCCATTTCCTGACTCTGATCTCAGGGCAGTACCTTGACCAACTAGAGTTTCCCTACCCAGTCTAAAATTTAAACAAAGCGTGGCAGTCAACTGTCAGTCATGGTCAATTGGTGCATTCTCTATGACAATACTTCTGTCACTCAGAGTTCACTTGTTAACACAATCAGTACTCTCCTCCCAGGCAGTATAACTGTCACTTTCCTTTTACTTTGATATTCCCTTCAAATTGCCCTGACGAGTACAAGATGATAAGCATTAAAGAAATGTTTCTTTTTTCAACAGTACTCGAGACCACAGCACGTTAACCTTATTTGCTGCACTCTCTTTCCTTCCTACCTTGAACTACTTCTGCTATTTTCTACCAGCTTTCTGTCCAGCTCTTTTAGACTGCTTTCACTGTGTTCCTCGCTTCTCCAGAAAGCTCTTTTCAGTCTCAATTATTCTACTAACTGCAACCCTGCATGTGCGTAAATCAGCTATGCCCCTTTCATAAGTCTCCATTTCCATAGACGTCTATCCCAATCTTTAGCCCTTTTGCCTGGAGAAAGCCTCTGGGTAGCAATTCCCCAGGGTGTCTGCACAGAATCCTGAATAGGGTACCTGAAGGATGTTGTTAAACTTGAGAGGGTGCAGCAAAGATTTACAAGGATGTTGCTGGGGTTGGAGAGGTTGAACTATAGGGAGAGGCTGAATGGGCTCGTACTTCTTTCCGTGGAACACTGGAGGCTGAGGGGTCATTATATAGAGGTTTATAAAATCATGAGAGGCATGGATAGGATGAGTACCCAAGATCTTTTTCCTCAGATGGAGGTGTCTGAAACTAGAGGACATAGGCTGAGGGTGAGAGGGGAATGATTTAAAAGGGACCCAAGGGGAAACTACTTCATGCAGAAGGCTGTGTGTGTATACGAGCTACCAGAGGAAGTAGTGGAGGTGGGTTCAATTGCAATATCATCTGGCTGGGTTCATGAATACGAATAGTTTAGAGGGATGTACGCCAAATGCTAGCAAATGGGACATGGTCAGATTGGGATGCCCAGTCAGTGCAGATGAGTTGGACCAAAGGGTCTGTTTCTGTGCTGTATGATACTATGACTATATGCACCTCAACTGGCAAAATCTATGCATCTGCTGATCTGCTTGGTTCGATAAACCTGACTGTGACTTTGTTAATTGCTAGAGAGTAATTTTCTGCTGCTGGCTCGGGTTTGACTTTGAAGTAATTCATTAAGTATTTCATAGCAACATTCAGAAATTGTTTTCCACATTTCCTCTCACATCAAAGTTGGGAGCTCAACACAACTGTGTACTTTGGAGGTAGATCCGAATTTTGGGCAGGCCCGAACACACGCTATTATTCTGTAGCAGGTGACATCAGGCTAATGTGAATTAGAGTGTTCTTAGCTCACAGCCTCCTTTCAAGCTTGCGACCCAGTCCCTTGGGAACATCAAAGTCTTCAACACCAAACACTCAGCTGCAAATGTTTTTCAGATGCTACCTAATTCATTTCGGATATCACATAAAGTAGGTTTTATTTCTTGAACTGATATTAAATTCCTCCAAGTCCAGAAGGAAGTATTGCTGTTTGTTATATTTTCTCTCATATCCTTGAACACACTAACTCAAACAGCTATTGATCCATTTTTATGGGTTTTTTTCTTTCATCCCTATCATTAGAAGCAGTGGCAAGAAAGTGAAAGCCAGGCTACTGAAGATAATCCCAACACTAATCCAGTACTTTTTCCCTTTCATCTGAGGATAAAATATTTACCTTCGAGTCATTCACTGTGTTATCTTCCAGAGCTGCGAATGACATTGAATCTTCAGAACTCAAGGATTTTTTTTGCTTTGCTTCTAAGTGCCGTTCATGGCTGTCTCTCAACACTGATATAATCTTGCTTTTATTAAATTTAAAAATGGGTCAAACATACAATGGCACAACCACTGTTGATTCCTTCGCCTCATCAAACTATTGCGGAGTATTTGATTTGAAAACAATTTACAGGGCAATCCAGCAATTTTACAATTTATTTAGTATCAAGCAGATTAGTAGGATGGAAGTTTCCACTTCTTAGTATCGCTTGCTGTCTTCCGCCTCCAGCCTACCTTTTTCACCTCAATTCCATATCTTTCAAGCAAGTCTTTCAGAATAAAGTTGAACTTCAGTTTATACATCTCAATGGAAAGGTGAGCTGTATATCAATAACTGATTCCCTACATTAATAGATTCAAAGATAGTTGAAAAGATTGCAGCCAAGTTATGTAATAGTTTTAATATTTGTGAGGAGAGCTTATTGACTTCCTCATCTCACCTCTCTGGTTCCGTATCTGAAGCTTCTTGTATATATGTACTCAAACAATTAAGAAACACCACCTGTTTCTTCTTAACATTAAGTAAAAACATTAACAAATTTAACATAGTGATTAACAAGACTACCAGCCTATCACACATTGTGGGCCGCTTCAATGTTAAGCATCACCTGTACTTATTCTCTTGTATGTTACCTCTCTCATTACACCATTGCCATCACCACCTTTTATGTGTGAACACTGTTGTCACTCATAAGCTCTCCATAGCAAATGCTCTTGCTCTCTGTCTGTCTGCTGTTCATTTGCTGAACCTATCCCTGTCATTTTCCTGCTGATAGCATTGAATACGTCAAATGCAACTCTGATTAACCTGGAAACATTTTAGACTTTCCCATTGTATTTCCGCGTGTAGTCATTTTTTCTTAGAGATTTTTAAAAGAACAAAACATTAAATTTAATGTTTTTGTTATTTTCCTTTCCTGTACCTTTTACATCTGCTAATCTAGTCTTTCCCTCAGTTTCTCTTTATGGACTTGATATGGCTTTTACTTCACTTCCACCTCCCCATTATCAGTCATACCATGCTTCTTTCTTAATCCTAACATTATATTGCTTAAGAGAGTGATGTATTGGGCCAGTCACTCACAAGGTCCCAGAAGCCTCATTGCCCTTGCTGCTATCAGTCAGTGCCAGCAGCAACCTACAGTACAAAACATTATTATCAAGCTAGAAGAACAAAGATAAAAGTCTAACCTATGGGGCATAGCCACAAAATGTCCCGTTGCAGTAAGGTTGAGGTTAAGGTACATGGATATGATTGCTAAGCAGTTATAATATTACACAAATATTTGTGTGGAGAATGACACAGACACACTGTGTCACTCTCCAGATACACAGATGTGCTAAAAGACACTGACAAGGCAATGTGTGTGCTCCTATATAAGTGGGTCAAGGTACCCCAGGAGACTCAGAACACCAAGCAATCAAGTATGACCTGGCCCAGTATGCACACAGCCATTTAAATACTGACTTAAAACTGGGATAAAACAGTGTGAGATTCCATGACTAAGCTGCTCCATGTGGAAATAGTGAATTATGTGCAGGAATATGAGCCTTTCATTATTTCATGTTTGCAATAACATTGAGCCATGAAAGCTGAAAAAAAGAAAATCCCATTTGCTGAACAATCTGCCTCCTTCTGACAACTAAACATAAAGAGCAACTGAGTTCCTAGTTGGCCTTAGCTCTGTGTTAAGCACAAATTGTGAATCTCACTGGGAGAGACCATGTGGATGGCTAGCATGTGACGTGATAATGTCATACAGTTCTGTGGGGAGAGCAGAATGAGGGAAATTTTAACTAGTGGCCTGGATTGATGTAGAAGGCTCAATAGGATTAGAAAAGGGAAGCTGGCTGATTTTTTTTTCTTTGATAATTAACTAAAGAGGTATTAAGACATACTCCCAATGAGATTCACTTGTTGGATTTTTCATTCGAGAAAGCATATTGTGGCATAGATTCCAGAGAATGTGACATTCTGGTATGAAGGTATTTGCCTCTTCCTCGGTCATGCTGTCTATGTAATGGAGCCCATGTCATACATTCAGCTGGCCAGCTACATGTACAAAGTATGCTGTAATGTCAGTAAACACAAAACTCAAACTGTATGTGTAAGTCTATGATATTGTAGCTGTGCAAATAGTTGTTAATAAACTTCATGACATCTGTCTCAACAAGAATCTAATACTTTGTGTTGTATGCTCTCTAGACTGAATTGAGTTGAATTAGCATTATTGTCACATATACTCAAATGAGTGCAGTGAAAACTTTATAAGTCACCAAGTTTATAAGTCACTTACAGTCCCTTCTTAGGTGCAGAGTACCTGGATACTATCATTAGTTGCAGAATAGAGAAATGAAGAAAAAGAGTTACATAACGGCTATACACGGTATAACCATAGGTCAGAAAAACAAGGAGCAAAGTTAAAAAGACATCACAGTCTCTCTCCAAAGTCTTAATGTAGAAAGCCACAAACTGCATCATAAACCCAAATAAAAGGCCAAGAATCATAGACTTGGACAGGTTTGAAACTGGTGAAAAGATGAGATCAATGTAAAACATTCTAACCTTAGCATTTAAAGACAAAATAATTGAAAGGGAGAAGAAGCTTCAGATAAAATATTCAACATCTTAGGGATCTTCAAATAAATAGATGCAATGTCTGCTTTACTAAAGCTACAAGGATTTGTGATGGTGGATGGACCTTAGGTCAGTGTGTTTGTCGTTCAGAAAGCACGTGAGCGTTTCCATGCATTGACAAGACCCTGATATTCCTGCCGAGCTGAATAAATATTTCGAGTGGCAACTAATCTTGTCAGACAATAGATTTGATAAGATAATAAAACCAAAGCATAACTTCCACAGACACCAACGCAATCTGTCAAAAAATGCATTCTTTAATCATGGCTATTTCTGCGTCTTGGTTAATGGAGGTGGCGGTTACTGCAAGCAACTCTGATAGAATACATCATTATCAATTATAACAACGGCCAAATAATAAGGTGTGACTCACAGCTTGCTCTTGAGGAAAAATGTTTTGCAATGCTGGGTAAAAGAATTAATTAAAGATTATAGACAATAGACAGTAGACAATAGGTGCAGGAGTAGGCCATTCGGCCCTTTGAGCCAGCACCTCCATTCACTATGATCCTGGCTGATCATCCACAATCAGTATCCTGTTCCTACCTTATCCCCATAACCCTTGATTCCACTATCTTTAAGAGCTCTATCTATCTCTTTCTTGAAACTATCCAGAGACTTGGCCTCCACTGCCTTCTGAGGCAGAGTATTCCATATATCCACCACTCTCTGGGTGAAGAAGTTTCTCCTCAATTCTGTTCCAAATGGCCTACCTCTTATTTTTAAACTGTGTCCTCTGGTTCTGGACTCCTCCATCAACGGAAATATACTTCCTGCCTCCAGATTGTCCAATCCCTTCATAATCTTATACATCTCAATCAGATCCCCTCTCATCCTCCTAAACTCAAGTGTATACAAGCCCAGTCGCTCCAATCTTTCAACATATGATAGTCCTGCCATTCCGGGAATTGACCTCGTGAATCTATGCTGCACTCCCTCAATAGCCAGAATGTCCTTCGTCAAATTGGGAGACCAAAACTGCACACAATACTCCAGGTGCTGTCTCACCAGGGGCCCTGTACAGCTGCAGAAGGACCACTTTGCTCCTATAATCAATTCCTCTTGTTCTGAAGGCCAGCATGCCATTAGCTTTCTTCACTGCCTGCTGTACCTGCATGCTTGCTTTCATTGACTGATGTACAAGAACACCCAGATCTCGTTGAACTTCCCCTTTACCTAACTTGACTCCATTTAGATAGTAATCTGCCTTCCTGTTCTTGCCACCAAAGTGGATAACCACATATTTATCCACATTAAACTGAATCTGCCATGCATCCGTCCACTCACCTAGCCTGTCCAAGTCATCCTGTATTCTCATAACATCTTCCTCACATTTCACCCTGCCACCCAGCTTTGTGTCATCAGCAAATTTGCTAATATTACTTTTAGTGCCTCCATCTATATCATTAATGTATATTGTAAAAAGCTGCAGTCCCAGCACCGAACCTTGTGGAACGCCACTGGGCACTGCCTGCCATTCTGAAAGGGACCCGTTTATCACTACTCTTTGCTTCCTGTCAGCCAGCCAGTTTTCAATCCTAGCCAGTATTTTGCTCCCAATACCATGTGCCCTAATTTTGCTCACTAACCTCCTATGTGGGACTTTATCAAAGGCTTTCTGAAAGTCCAGGTATACTACATCCACTGGCTCTCCCTTGTCCATCTTCATAGCTACATCCTCAAAAAATTCCAGAAGAATAGTCAAGCACGATTTTCCCCTTCGTAAATCCTTGTTGACTCTGACCTATCCTGTTACTGCTATCCAAATGATTCGTAATTTCATCTTTTATAGTTGACTCCAGCATCTTTCCCACCACTGATGTCAGGCTAACCGGTCTATAATTCCCTGTTTTCTCTCTCCCTCCTTTCTTGAAAAGTGGGACAACATTAGCCACCCTCCAATCCGCAGGAACTGATTCTGAATCTATAGAACATTGGAAAATAATTACCAATGCATCCACGATTTGTAGAGCCACCTCCTTAAGTACCGTGGGATGCAGACCATCAGGTCCAGGGGACTTATCAGCCTTCAGACCTAACAATCTATCCAACACTATTTCCTGCCTAATATAAATTCCCTTCAGTTCATCCATTACCCTTAGGTCCTTCAGCCACTATAACATCTGGGAAGTTGCTTGTGTCTTCTCTAGTGAAGACAGATCCAAAGTACCTATTCAACTCTTCTGCCATTTCCTTGTTCCCCATAATAAATTCACCCGTTTCTGTCTTCAAGGGCCCAATTTTAGTCTTAACCACTTTTTTTCTTTTCACATACTTAAAAAAGCTTTTACTATCCTCCTTTATATTTTTGGCCAGTGTGCCTTCGTACCTCATTTTTTCTCCACGTATTGCCTTTATAGTTATCCCCTTTTGCGCTTTAAAACTTTCCCAGTCCTCCGGCTTCCCGCTCATCTTTGCTATGTTATACTTATTAGTTTCCAAATCTAAATGCATTTCCCAGCTGTTTATTTTTTTTTAATTCATTTGTGGGTTGTGGGTGTTGCTGGCAGGCGAGCATTTATTTCCTATCTCTAGTTGGCCTTGAGAAGGTGGTGGTGAGCAAGTGGATTTAGTGCTAAGCTTGGAGTCTCACATTATTATGTGTTGATGATGTATTTTCCGACTGCGACGCTAAATTACTTGCTCTCTTCCTTCTTCATCTTCCAGGAGCTAAATGATCATTTAATGCCTCAGTGTGAGTAGCTTCTGAAAGTCTGGTGGCTGATCTTTGCACTGCTGCACACACAGTGCTGATTAATATCCCTACTATAAAACAGAGCAGCTCCAAATAGGAGGGTTTCTTTAATAGGCTGGAGTACTCAGTGCTGTTTATATCATGCAAGACAGAATCCATGAACACAGCAGCTGCAATCGTTCACACACAGTGTTTGTTGACAGTGAAAAAAATCCAAAAAAAGGAGCATACCAGATTGTTCCTTGCAATATATATCACAGGGATACACTTTCATTTGTAAATGTAATTGATCTACTTGGTCTACCTTTTCCTATCTGTCACAGAAACCCACATGTGAACTGCTTCTGGATTCATGGGCTCCAAGTCTGGACTGAAAGCAGGGGATGTAAATCCATTTGGAAACAGAATTAGGCCACTCAGCCCCTCAAGATGCTCTGCCATTGAGTTAGATTGTGGATGGCAGATAGCGTAACTCAATCTGGCTGTCTTGTTTCCATAACTGGGGGCAGTACATTGGCTCAGTGATTAGCACTGCTTCCTCACAGTACCAGGGATCTGGGCTCAATTCTAGCCTCAGGTATCTGTCTGGGTGGAGTGTGCACATTCTCCCCATGTCTACGTTGATTTCCTCCAGGTGCTCCATAGTCCAAAGATGTGTAGGTTAGACTGCCATGCTATATTGCCCATAGTATCCAGGGATGTGCAGGTGAGGTGAATTAGCCATAGGAAATGCAGGGTTATAGGAATAGGGTAGGGGCCGGATTTGGGTGGGATGTGGGATGCTCTTTGGAGGGTCTGTGTGGACTCAGTGGACCAAATGGCTGGCTTCCACACTGTAGGGATTCTATGATTCTAACTGCAGGTACCCTTACCTCACAAACATCATCCCATTGACATATGGTTCTGTGGTTGGTACTGCTGTCTCACACTGAGAGGGACTGGGGTTTGATTCCCACCCTCGGACGACAGTCTGTGTGGAGTTTGCACATTCTCCCCTGTGTGGGTTTCCTCCGGTTTCCTCCCACAGCTCAAAGATATGCAGGCTAGGTGGATTGGCCATGCTAAATTGCCCATAGTGTTCAGGGATGTATAGATTAGGTGGGTTTATAGGGGAATGGGTCTGGGTGGGATGTTGTGTGGGTCAGTGTGGACTTGTTTAGCCGATAGTCCTTTTTCCACACTGTAGAGATTCTATGATCTTAGTTTGAAGTTTTCAATCAACCATTACCCCACCGTGGCAAATAACATCTCAAAGTGATATTATAGAATACTTCCAGTAGTCGAGGTAACCATTTGGCCTCTTCAGTCCATTGTTACTCTCGACTTATTAACCAGTGTGCAAATCTGAGGATGGGTCTCAATGAAGAAGAGCAGGTTGTGAATAAGAGAACAAAAATAATGCCTATAAGCCTCAGTACTCCCTGGATAAACTCACTGAGCCACCTACTTTCAAAGTTCACACATTTTTCTGCCACTGTGTAATTAGCCATAAGGTGTTGGCAATAGACTAACTCACTGCAAAATCAGGTTGTAATTTGCCGTAAATAAAATCATGTCACTTTGCAAAGTTCTCAACTGTGTCTCCCATCTCCCCAAGGTACGTGCTGTTGCTGGGGTTGCAATGACGGGAATGGAAGACAAGTTCTAATATCAACCAAGAGGCTCTTTTCACTGTGAGCTCCAAATAGTAAGCTAGTTATTGTGAGATGGACCTTGCACAGTGCTCAGGATGCAAGTAACCATGACGGCAGGTGGAACTTATGGGAGACAATTCACAGATACGAAGAGTTTCTACAAATATTTGAAGAAGAAAAGGGCTAATCAAGTGAGCATTGGTCCTACAGAAAGGGAGTCTCGAGAAATAATAACAGAAAACCACGAGATGGGACAAGGGGGATGAATTGATCTGGTATTTTTCATGAGTCATCACGATAATGGATACAAGTAACATTCCAGAAGCAGCGATTAATCAGGAAATGTAAAGAAGGTAGGGAATCAGGAAATCACAATCAGCAGAAAGGTGTATCTGAGTAAGTCTTTGGAACTGCGAGCTGACACGTGTCTGGTTCACAGAATCCCTACTGTGTGGAAACAGGCCATTCAACATCCCATTCAAACTCACCCCCTACTCTATAACCCTGCATTTTCCATGGCTAATCGAGCTAACTTATATATCCCTGGACACTATGACCAATCCATTCAGTTCTAATGGGCTTCATCCTTGGGTCTTAAAGGAAGTGGCTAGTGAGATAGTTGGTTTTAATTTTCCAAACCTTCCTGGATTCAGGGATGTTCTGATTAGATTAGAAGATGGCAAATGCAAATTTTGTATTTGAAAAGAGAGGGAGACATTGGACAGAATCCTCATGGCACGTCTCTGTTCTGCTAACAGGGTGTTTCTGCACTTGAGTGTTGCACCCTAGGCTGCCCCAGTAATTCTCATTGTAATGCTGACCTTTTTCTAACAGCATGTAGGGACACAGAGCCAGCTCGTTAACTGGATCAGGCTGCATCTCCAAGTAGCTCACTCGCTCTCTATTCACCCAATTTGAGTCCACATTCATGCTTGCAGCATCCCCGTCTTTCTCTTCCTTGCCTTTTTGTGCCTAGCCCCTCAGCCAGAGATACCAGGCTCTAAGTATTGCTCTATTGCCTTGCTGTTTAGACGCGACACAAAGCTTGATGTGATTGTCTCCCTTCATCTCCCTTATTACTGCCCCACTCTCATTCTAGGAGAAAAATGAAACTGCAATAGGGTAGGTCTTCAGTCTAGAGAATGGAGATAGCTTTCACTCAGGGCATTGTGGCACAGTAAGTCAAGGGCAGCCTCTAATACCAGTAAAAGGGCTTGGGCACCTTCAGCCTGGGGACAGTCAGAGTAAGGATCCTCGTAACAGGCGAGGAGCCAAATATCAGCAGCCCAGCATCCATCTGAAATCTCCCTACCCTACTGCGGTTTCATTTTTCTCCTAGAATGAGAGCGGGGCAGTAATAAGGGAGATGAAAGTGGGTGGCACAGCTGTTACTGTGGCTGCAGATACGGAGGCATCCAAAATGAGTGAGTGGCAGTGCAGAGGGATACATATGACTGCAAATGAGCAATAAAAATGAAATGCCTTTTTAGAGTTAGTGTTCGTGCAGTGTTAGTGTTGGTGGGCGTTAAGGTTGGTGAGGGTGAGTGAGGAAGATGTGGAAGGTAATCATGAGAGTGGGAGGGCATGAGCCTCAGTGGGTATAGCAGCAGAGACAGAGTGAGGGTGAGGTATCAGAGAGAAGATGGTGACATGCTGGCAGAGTGGAGAACGATATTGACCTTCTTCCTGCAGCTCTGTACACTCCTCCTGAGATTGTACAGACCCAGGACAAACTAATCAATCTGGTTAAGATGATTACAGAATTTGACAGGGAATATAAAGATTATTTCCTCCAGAACAGGAGGGCCTAATCTTAAATTTAGACCGTAACCATTCAGGAGTGAAAATTTCAAGGCTGGGAGTCAGTTAAAATTTTCAGAAGTGAAATTGAATGATATTGATGAGCTCAGGATATTAAGAGCTGTGGAACAAAAGAATGCAGATGGAGTTAGAATACTGCTCGACCATAATCATACTGGATAGTGGAATGAAAACAAGGGTTCGAATGGCCTCCCCTATTGTTATGTTCTAGCACTGGTGTGTATCCTTTCATCTTTGCCATAGGTTTACTGCTTTGACTACACAGTGACTCTGTTCCTATCCTTTTATCACTAAAAGACCTCGACAAAGGCATTTCATTTTTATTGTTCATTTGCAGTCATATGTATTGCTAAGCTCCCTTTTTGTCGCTTTCTTCTGCACTTTATGTTTGTGCTTGTTTCCATTTTTCAAAATCCCCTAAGTGTTAAAAGCTTTATTTTAATTTCAAATTGGATCCAATCTCCTATAGTCCTTCACACTCACTGCTGTGGAGAAACGCTGAACAGATATTTTTATAGCGGGATGGAAGGGCTGACTAGACAGGGCTGATCTCCTAGCAGACCATCCATATAAAAGCCAGGAACCTTGCTGATAAAGGGACATGGAGGATTAAATTGTCAGGACATAAACTTGGCTTATATTCCCTTGATCTACAGGAGATTGTAGGATGATCCGATTACAATCTTTGAAATGATTGAAGGATTTAATAGGGTAGATATGGGAAACTGCTTCCTGACGAGCAGCATCAAGAACAAGCAGAGGTTGTGGTGGGGTGGGCATCATGTTATAATAGAGCCAGACCACTGAAAAGTGAAGTCAGAAAGGCCTTCTTCAAAAGAATATTAGTAAAAATTTGCATGTGTTTCACAGCAAAAGACTGTGATGGATAGGCCTTAGCTTCTTCTGAACATCAAAGTATCCGGAACAGAGGTAGAAGATTGAGTTGAGGTTCAGAACATCTATGATCTGTTTGAATGGCTGAACCTCCTAAGGCCCACTTTGCTTCTACATGTTCCAATATTCCAGTACCTCACCCAAATGATCATTCCCTTTGTGTCTGAACTTCGATAGTTTTTCTTTCTTTAAATTATAAACCTCCATTAACTATTCTACATCACTTTTATCAGCTTTTTTAGCCAAGTGAGTTGATGACAAATGACGTATGTAATTTGATTAATTTTCTGAAGTTCTGTTGAAAGCAGAATAATGCACTAGGACTGAAGGGAGTCTCCATTCTCTTGGCAGCTCATTGGTGGACCACGCAACCAAATTCAGTCCTGTCCTTATTCAGCATTGTACGTTTAGACAGTAGGACATCAATCAAGCAATGGAAGTGAGACTGATAGAGTATGGAAACAGACCCTTCAGTGCAACTCATCCATGATGACCAGATACCCAAAAAAATTCTTTGTATACTAGCTCATGCAAAATTTGGCTACCTGTGCATTAACTGATTAAAAAAAAGTCCATTCTCTACTTGCTGACCAGCATTAACTTCATGCCCGTCAGTACCTTGACTTCTTCTTGTCCCTCTTTACCTCTACCAGCACTCAAAACCTCCATAATCCCTGCGGTCACCAATTCAGCTCTATTGCACATTTGTGATTTTAATTGCTCCACCATCTGCTTTATCCTTTCCATTTCTCCCTCTCCTCTTTTAAGGCACTTCCTAAAACTTATCTCCTTGACTGAGTCTTTGGTTGGTAGTCTGAATTTCTCCTTGGGGAGAAATTTCCCTCAATGTTAAATTTTATTTTTAAATTCACCTCTTGTGAAGTGCCTTGACACATTTTCCAGTGTTGAAGGTGCTTTATAAAACCAGAAACCGTGCACTGCTCCCTGCAAAGGGAGTTAATCTCAGGGATATTGTTTCCAAAGTATCTTACCAATGGGTTTTCATATTAAAGGCAGAGTGAGTCCTTCTCAAGGTTGACTAAGCAGATGTTGTGAGTGAGAGAAGCAGTTGCGTTTGATAGAGAAATATGTTAAATAAAGTGAAAAGATTTGCATTTACATGACATCTCTCTTGACCCCAGGATGTCCTAAAGCACTTCATAGCTGTCTAGTTCTTTTTTCAGTGTAGCCAAAGTAATGCCGCAGCCTATTTGTACAAAGAAACTCCTACCAACAATGTGGGAATGATTAGATAATCCTTTTATTAGTGATGCCATTTATAGTGCCATAGAGCCATATAAGCGTAGAAACAGACCTTTCGGTCCAACCAGTCCATGCTGACCACATCAATGCGGATTGGATGTAAAATAGCCCTCATAGACCACATAGACAACATTCCCAAACTACACTAGTTGTATTTGTCTGCATTTGGCCCACATCCGTCCACATTGCTCCTGTTCATGTACTTATCTGAATGTCTTATAAATGTCATGGGTGTACCCGCATCCTCCACTTATACTGGCAGTTCATTGTACACACAAACCACTGTGTAAAGAAGTTACTCCTCATGTCCTTTTTAAATCTGTTTCCTCTCATCTGAAAAATATGCCCCCTAGTTTAGAACTCCTTGTGTGATAGATATTCACCTGGATAACCCCTATTGCTGTGCCTTGAAATCATATTGAGGGCTATTTTACAGCCAATCCACATTGGTAATTTGTATAGGGTACTGGAGTAAGTTGGGGGAATGGGGGGAATAGCTCACAATCAACCATGATCGTACCGTATAGAGGGCAGGTTTAAGGGGCAGAATGGCCTACTCCTAATTCGTACTTCACTAAGAGATAGGGAATAAAGGATCAGAAAAAGAGGGAGTAATGGGGCGGCATGGTAGCTCAGTGGTTAGCACTGCAGCCTCATAGCGCCAGGGACCCGGGTTCGATTCCCGCCTCGGGCGACTGTCCGTGTGGAGTTTGCACATTCTCCCCGTGTCTGCGTGGGGTTTCCTCCGGGTGCTCTGGTTTCCTCCCACAGTCCAAAGATGTCCAGGTTAGATGAATTGGCTATGCTAAATTGCCCATAGTGTTCAGGGGTTTGTGGTTATAGGGGGATGGGTCTGGGTGGGATGCTTCAAGGTGTGGTATGGACTTGTTGGGCCGAAGGGCCTGTTTTCACACTGTACGGAATCTAATCTAATCTAAAATGAGAGAGTGTTGGGTTAACATCTGATCCACTATGCAGCCTATTTCAGCCCGGTAACAATTCTGGCATTCAAAAGATTCCACAGCTGGCAGTGTCATATACTGTCATGACCGCAGGGGGCTGCCAGTATGGATCAACATGGCCAGGCCACTGCAGAGGCACCTGAGCTCATAAGCTGATAACTCAGAGGGCAAGAGTGCCATTGACAGAGCCACTTCAGTATCTCCCAGATGTTCAGCATCAACAGCTGCTGCAGAAAACAGATAATCAGGCAGGGCAAATCATCTATGGGCTACAGATCATGCTTGACTCTCATATCAGTGGAGGAGCTGTGTGAAATTTCCGGGACTGTGCTGTGGCCCAGGTAATTGGAACCAAAAGCTGAACTCAGGAGCCAACAGAAAGAATGTTGGAGCCTTGCTTTCGCCAAGGAAGCAATAAATCATATGATTATAATGAGCGATACAATTTTAAGCAATTCAGCTCTTTTTGAAGAGCTGCTGGGTGGAATTTTAGTTTGAAACGTTATTTTTAGAGAAATTGAAGGCAAAGCCCTCAATGCGGCAGATCAGAGAGAGGTGACTGCTGGTGAGTTTACCTGAGGGCCACTGCACCTCAGCTGAAAGGGGAGGTTGTGAAGCCAGGACCTTAATGGTAATTTCAGCAGATGTCACAATTGAACCCACACTGTTGTTCTCACTCTGCATTGCAAACCAGCTGTTGAGTCAACTGTGCTCACATTATGACTCAGCATGATTGACTAACTTTCTTGATGGCTTACAATGAACAGTAGCAGGTACTCAAGGCAGGGTCAGTAACTTTATACAAATCTACCTCGCACATCACACACTGAGCACTGAGCTCTCTTAAAGGTACATATTTAGCTGATCATGGAGACATACAATATTATAGCAGGCAGAACTCTGGAAGAATTTGATTAAGATAGACTGCAGGTTGCAAACTTTGACTTGGGTTATATCGAAAACCTCCATGACAATTTGAATAGTATTTTGCTAGGGGTGTTAGTAAGCTATGGCCTGGTTTGTAGGCTTGAGTAGAAATTCAGATCTGTTGTATGAAAGAAGAATAATCTTTATGTTGGACAAATATTTCAGATTGAGAGAGTATTTATCTGTATGGAACATCTCATTCAATGAGAATTCATGCAACTCAGAATATTTACCAGAGATTGCAATAAAAGCTGTAAAATAGAGAAAACTGGCAATTTTTGTAAACGGCTACAAAGCAGATTAATTTTAGAATCTTATCAGCGACACACAGTAGAGATTTAATTTACCATGTCTTATTGCAAGCACAGGTTGAATGAGTGTTAGCAGGCGATGCTTTGGTCTCCTCAGGGGACCTCATCTTGTACTCAGCAAATTTAATGGGCTGTGAATGCAAATTTGTCCTTACGTTTCTTTAAAGCAGCACTGTCATTTGGTAAAAATGGGTAAACTCCTGTTTTGCTTCAATAGCTTCATTGTGCCTGGATTTTGATACAATGTATTCATTCATCTTTTTATAAACCAATGATTAATGGAATCCCTTCGGCAGAAGGTATGTCAGTGATAAAAGCTTAAACTAGCATTCTGAATTGCTTAAATCTCACACATTCGCAGATGGCGGTGTTTCCATCAGCAGCTGTCAATGCAAATTCAATAAAGTTTGTATCTAGAAAATTGACGCCCAGGGTCCGTGTTGATATAATAAATAAGGATTGCCTTTATTTTGTTTTCTCTCTGATGTCTTGAGCAAAGAATCAAAATTTTTATGTTGGGAATGAAGCCAACTCCACACAACCAGCAAAGCCTAAATCTTAGAGAAACATAGAAGATGGGAGCAGCAGTAGGATCAGTGCTGGTTGAGACTTTCGGAAGCATGGTTAATAAGTTTGCAGATGACACCAAAATTTGTGATATAGTGAACTGTAAAAAACATTATCTAAGAGTACAATGGGATCTTGATCAGCTGGGCTAATGGGCTGAGGAGTGGCAGATGGAGTTTAATTTAGATTAGTATGGATCAGACCAATCATCCTCAAATTATTCAGAAGATATTCTAGACCCTAACTTTTTTCTTTTTTTAAAGGTAAATGTAAAGTGTTGTGTTCCAAATGCAGTTTATTTGTTCAAACAGCCAGATTTAAAGTAAAACACACTTTATTAATCCACTATTGTTAAAATGCAACAAAAAAAGGACTTGGAATAACTTAACTCTGTTGGAAAACTTAACAGAATAATAGATACAATAGCTATTACTAATTAATTGTTCCAAATGTAACATTCCAAAACGCACCCTTGGAAAAAGGAAAATTCAGAAAGCAGATTGTCTCACATGCAATTATTGTAGCAGGCAGGAAACTTCCAGCTTTTGTCTGTAACTGAGAGAGAGAACAAATAACCACCACTTCTTCTAGACCCCAACAGTAACTGCTGAAATTTAAAGCTAAAATTCCTGGTTTTGCAGTTTGGAGCTTGACCACACCCATTCAGGCTGCTTCTGTTGTTCCAACTTTAAAAAAAGACACCAAGGCATCACAAGTTGTTTATCTTCTCTTGGACTGCTTGACACCTGTCTCCAAATCTCTCTCTAAACAAAACCAGGACAAAACACATCTCTTAAAGCCACACTATCAACACGAGATAAATGTGAGGTGTTACATTTTGATAAGAGAAACCAGCGCAGGACTTACACAGTTAATGGTAGGGCCCTGGGGAGTGTTGTCAAGGAGGGAGATCTAGGGGTGCAGGTACATAGTTCCTTGAAAGGGGCACCGCGTATAGACAGGATGGTGAAGAAGCTATTTAGTATGCCTGCCTAGCTAGTACCTATATGGAATAAACTACCAGAGGAGATGGTAGATGCAGCTACAGTTACAAAATTTAAAAGACATTTGGACAGATACATGAATAGGAAATGTTTACGGGGAACGTGGGCCATACTCAAGCAAGTGGGACTAGTTTTGTTTGGGAAACCTGTCGACATGAATGAGTTGGGCTCCATGGTCTGCTACCATGCTGTACATTTGTATGACTCTAAGACCGCTCAAGCCTACTCTGCCGTTCATTGTGATCATGGATGACTATCAAGCTCAATACCCTAATCCCACACACCCTTATATCCCTTGATCCTTTTCGCCACAAGAGCTATATCTGCTGCCTTCTTGCAATTTTCTGCAGTAATAAATTCCACAGGCTCACCACTCTCTGCATGAAGAAATTTCTCCTCATCTCAGTCCAGAAGGTTTATCCCTTATCTTTAAACTATGACCCTGCTTCTGGAATTTCCCCACCATCAGGAACATCCTACCGGCATGTAACTTGTCGAGTCCTGTTAGAATGTTATGCTTTTCCATGAGATTCCAACCCACCCACACCCACCTCTTTCCTTTAAACTCCAGTGAATACAATCCTAACGGACTTAATCTCTCCTGATACATCAAGTTCTGCGATAGATTAGCGACATTGTCTATAAAAGTATTTAAATAAATGAAACGTAGTTGGGCCAAACATTAATAAAAGTCAAATGCTCACTCGTATTATAGACAAGCTGCTTTATTAAGGAATATATTCCCCAACTTTGACTGTATCCTGAAGTTGCCTTTCCTTGGGTAGGGGCCCGAATGTTGTTTAAGACTTAAGTGATCTCTCTGATCTTTGCCAGTTCGAGTAATGGAATCTTTATGACCCACTAGAATAGGGATACAGGTGACTACTTTAAGATGTCACCCCTGGCTCAGTAGTAACCTTTTGACCGAGTTAAAGTGCTGTGATGTCAAAGCTCCATTGAAGGAACATGAGCACATAATCTCAGCTGACAATTTATTGCAGCACAGTGGGCGCATGGCACTATCAGAGGTACTGACTTCCAAGGAACATGTTCAACTGAGTTCTCTCAGCTGGATGCAAATCATCCCATGTCACCAGTTGAAGAAGCGGGGTTCTCATTGTCCCAATGCTGAAGAATGGTCCCACCCCGAAATGTCAGCATTCCTGCTCCTCTGATGCTGTGTGGCCTGATGTGTTCCTCCTTCAGCTCCACGCTGTGTTATTTCTGACTCCAGCGTCAGCAGTTATTACTATTTCATTCTCACTGTTGCGTATTGAACACCATATTATACATTTTGTCCAGTTGAGGAAATCATAAACAGATGTACCAGCAGAGGGATAACAAAGTGTGAAGCTGTATGAACGCAGCAGGCCAAGCAACATCTCAGGAGCACAAAAGCTGACGTTTCAGGCCTAGACCCTTAATCAGAAATGGGGATGGGGAGAGGGAACTGGAATAAATAGGGAGAGAGGGGGAGGCGGAAAGAAGATGGAGAGAAAAGAAGATAGGTGGGGAGGAGGGTACAGGTGGGGCAGTAGGGAGGGGATAGGTCAGTCCAGGGAAGACGGACAGGTCAAGGAGGCGGGATGAGGTTAGTAGGTAGGAACTGGAGGTGCAGCTTGAGGTGGGAGGAAGGGATGGGTGAGAACAGGTTAGGGAAACGGAGACAGGCTGGGCTGGTTTTGGGATACAGTGGGGGGAGGGGACGAACTGGGCTGGTTTTGTGATTCAGTGGGAGGAGGGGACGAACTAGGCTGGTTGTGTGATGCAGTGGGGGGAGGGGAAGAACTGTGCTGGTTTTGGGATGCAGTGGGGAAGGGGAGATTTTGAAGCTTGTGAAGTCCACATTGATACCATTGGGCTGCAGGGTTCCCAAGCGGAATATGAGTTGCTGTTCCTGCAACCTTTGGGTGGCATCATTGTGGCACTGCAGGAGGCCTATGATGGACATGTCGTCTGAGGAATGGGAGGATTAGGTCCGAAACATCAGCTTTTGTGCTCCTGAGATGCTGCTTGGCCTGCTGTGTTCATCCAGCTTCACACTTTGTTATCTTGGATTCTCCAGCATCTGCAGTTCCCATTATCACTGTACCAGCCGTGGGAGTCTGCTAGGAAACGATAATGCAGTATTGATATTTAACAACTCATTCAGCCCTATTCTCAAAGTCTAGGCTGAGTTTGTAATATCCTGGACAACTTTTCAGTTGATTTCTGGGACCTTGCTACAAGAAAATTGATTGCTGCATTTGCCCCCATTGTAACAGTGACAATATTTCAATTGGCTGTGAAATATTTGGGATGTTATGAGGGGTTTTAAAGACATGCAGACTTTTGCTTAACATGTCATTTGAAAGGCAGTAATTCTGATAATGAAACACTCCTGCAGTACTGAACAGAAGAAACATTGATGATGTCAGTGACTTGCAGATGTGTGCTATTAATGAATAGGCTAGCACTGACCATGATTTCACTTACTGTGGGTACAGAAAATATTCAACTTGCCAATAAAACAGTGCAACCCACAATCTCACTGACAATGGATAATTGCTTTGTATGTTTCTTTCTGCATTTAACCAAATGAATGAAGTCAGTGCAGAACAATCAAACTTATGAGTTTATATATCTAGAAGGGTACGGTGAAAAACTGCCACAATTCCACGCCATGTTGAGTTGCAAAAAGCATAAAAAGAAATTACCTAAGTAGAGTCCATCTTCTGCAAAAGGATCTTCAAATGCAGCTCCAGGACTTCTGCAGGGTCTCTGTAAAGTGTCTCCAACCTCAAGGAGCCAAGAGTCTATGCTTCAAGCATATCGCAGCCAGGAGTACCTGCTCTAGTCACCACCCCACAGCAACCTACCATTGCCCAGTCCCTGCTTGGGCACCACTGCCACCGAGGACAATGACCCACCAGTTCCATGAGTCCAAGCTTAAGGCATACCACTGCCAAAAGTTCCTGCTCCCCTCAATTAATGTCCAGGGCTCACAGACTTTATAAATGAGGGGTGATGTGATTGAAGCATATAAAATCCTGAATAGTGTTGACACATTGGGAATGGAAAGGATATTACCTCTTGTGAGTCAATCCCAAACTGGAGCACACTGTTTTAAAATTCGGGGTCACCCTTTCAGGGCAGATGGGCAGAATTTATTCTCTTTCAAAGGGGGTTGTGCGACTTTGGAAATCTCTGCCTCAGAAAGTGGCTGATGTGGCATCACTGAATAACTTTATGGCAGAGATAAATGGATTCGTATAAAAACAGAAGTTGCTGGAAGCTCAGCATGTCTGGCAGCATCTGTGAAGAAACATATCAGAGTTAATGTTTTGGGACCGGTGACCCTTCCTCAGAACTTAAGGGTCAACAGATCTGAAACATTAACTATGATGTTTTCTTCACAGGTACTGTCAGACCTGATGAGCTTCCATCAACTTCTGTTTTTGTTCCTGATTTAATGCATCGGCAGTTCTTTTGGTTTGTAAATAGATTCATGGTTATCAAGTGAATCCAACGTTACCAAGGCTAGATGGGAATAGAATTTGAAATGCAGACAAATCAGCTATGAGCATATTGTATGTTGAAGCAGACCAGTGGAGTCAAAAGGTCTGTTTCTGCTCCTACTTCGTATGTTTCTATAAGGCAATCAATTGGTTATGCTGCAGAGGTAGATCTCAACTCCATCAAAAGCAGACTCTCCGTTACATCTTTCTTACAGTTTTCTGTGTCGCACATAGAATATCATGCCACATCACTGAGTGAAGATCTCAAATTTGGAGAAGTCTTAACCTGGACTTACATTAATACAGTCATAGAGTCAAAAAGCATGGAAAAAGGCCCTTCAGTCTAACTAGTCCATGCCAGCCATGTTCCCAAACTAAACTAGTCCCACTTGCCTACACTCAGCCCATATCCCTCCAAACCCGTCTTATTCATGAACTTATCCAAATGTATTTAACACGTTGTAGCAGTACCTGCATCCACCACTTCCCTTGGCAGTTCATTTCACACAAGAACCACCCTCTGTGTGAAAATGGTGCCCCTCGTGTCCCTTTTAAAACCTTTCTCCTCTCACCTTAAAAATATGCCCTGTAGTTTTGAGCAACCCCCCTCCCCTTAAGAATAGACCCTTGTCATTCACCTTATCTTTGTCCTTCATGATTTTATAAACCTCTACAAGGTCACAACTCAACCTCCCATGCTCCAATGAAAACAAATCTCCACCTTTTCAGTTTTTTTTCATATCACCAACAGTCCATTCCTGGCAACATCCTGGTAAAATGTTTCTAAAGCCTCTCCAGTTTAATAATATTCTGCCGATAACAGGGCAACCAAAACGATGCAAGGTACTCCAGAAGTCCAGATTCATTCCGCTTGTGACAGCATCACAGACCAATATCTGTATTCCGTCAACATGTACATATGTAGTGGTGGTGAAACTATGACCTGCTCAGATGGTTGTCCTGATATGTCTCACCAAGAGAGCCTGCCCTGAACTGCTTTTACCTTCACAGCTAGGGCTCAGAGCTTTTATTTGGCCTTTCAAGTAACGTTCTGATTTAAAGCCAGATTCTTCAAAGGCCCGTGTTTAATCCACTTTAACCTCCAGTTACAGGGTCTCTTGTTTAATGTTTTCAAGGAAATGTCTTCCTCATATGTACACTGGAGGAAGCTGAAATGAGAGGAAGAGCATTTTTCACTTTTCCAAAGCTTCAGAATTGGCTGATAAGTGCAGCACTCTGGAGACTAGGGCCTACATGAAAAGTTTGCTTCTGATGTTTCATCAGTAATATGTAGCTTGCTGAAGTCAATACCAAAGCTCAATATCATCCAAATCTCAGTGCCGCATGACCCACAGGTCCAGGATCATAAACCTGCTAGTTTTGGCAGTTTTATGACTGACAAAGCAAATGAGTTAGAGGGCAGGGATTGCCCTGAATTTAGCATGGGATTTGCAGTAGCTTCAGGATTCAATTTAACTTGTGCTAACCTCAGAATAGAAACTTCCCCAGTTGAATTGAGGAATTTTTAAGTAGGACGACAAAATAGGAGATTAGTGGCCAACACTGACTCTTCATCAGATCAAGCGACATGTCGAATGCAGAGAAACTGTGCAGAACAAATACCACTCAGGGGAGTGCAGTATGCAAAACAAGCCCAGAAGGCAGGGATAATGGGAACTGCAGATGCTGGAGAATCCAAGATAACAAAGTGTGGAGCTGGATGAACGCAGCAGGCCAAGCAGCATCTCAGGATCACAAAAGCTGACGTTTCGGGCCTAGACCCTTCGTCAGGGACGGGGCTGGGGTGAGGGTTCTGGAATAAATAGGGAAAGAGGGGGAGGCGGACCGAAGATGGAGAGAAAAGAAGATAGGTGGAGAGAATATAGGTGGGGAGGTAGGGAGGGGATAGGTCAGTCCAGGGAAGACGGACAGGTCAAGGAGGTGGGATGAGGTTAGTAGGTAGGAAATGGAGGTGTGGCTTGAGGTGGGAGGAAGGGATGGGTGAGAGGAAGAACAGGTTAGGGAGGCAGAGACAGGCTGGGCTGGTTTTGGGATGCAGTGGGGGGAAGGGATGAGCTGGGCTGGTTGTGGGATGCAGTGGGGAGAGGGGATGAACTGGGCTGGTTTGGGGATGCGGTGGGGGAAGGGGAGATTTTGAAGCTGGTGAAGTCCATATTGATACCATTGGGCTGCAGGGTTCCCAAGCAGAATATGAGTTGCTGTTCCTGCAACCTTTGGGTGGCATCATTGTGGCACTGCAGGAGGCCCATGATGGACATGTCATGTAAAGAATGGGAGGTGGAGTTAAAATGGTTTGCGACTGGGAGGTGCAGTTGTTTATTGTGAACCGAGTGGAGGTGTTCTGTAAAGCGGTCCCCAAGCCTCCGCCTAGTTTCCCCAATGTAGAGGATGCCACACCGGGTACAATGGATACAGTATACCACATTGGCAGATGTGCAGGTGAACCTCTGCTTAATATGGAAAGTCATCTTGGGGCCTGGGATGGGGGTGAGGGAGGAGGTGTGGGGGCAAGCGTAGCACTTCCTGCGGTTGCAGGGGAAGGTACCGGGTGTGGTGGGGTTGGAGGGCAGTGTGGAGCAAACAAGGGAGTCACGGAGAGAGTGGTCTCTCCGGAAAGCAGACAAGGGTGGGGATGGAAAAATGTCTTGGGTGGTGAGGTCGGATTGTAGATGGCAGAAGTGTCGGAGGATGATGCTTTGTATCCGAAGGTTGGTGGGATGGTGTGTGAGAACGAGGGGGATCCTCTTTGGGCGGTTGTGGCGGGTGCAGAGTGTGAGGGATGTGTTGTGGGAAATGCGGGAGACACTGTCAAGGGCGTTCTTGACCACTGTGGGGGGTAAGTTGCGGTCCTTGAAGAACTTGGACATCTGGGATGTGCGGCAGTGGAATGCCTCCCCCTGGGAGCAGATGTGGCGGAGGCGGAGGAATTGGGAATAGGGGATGGAATTTTTGCAGGGGGGTGGGTGGGAGGAGGTGTATTCTAGGTAGCTGTGGGAGTCGTTGGGATTGAAATGGACATCAGTTACAAGCTGATTGCCTGAGATGGAGACTGAGAGGTCCAGAAAGGTGAGGGATGTGTTGGGGATGGCCCAGGTGAACTTGAGGTGGGGGTGGAAGGTTTTGGTGAAGTGGGTGAACTGTTCGAGCTCCTCTGGGGAGCAGGAGACGGCGCCAATACAGTCATCAATGTAACAGAGGAAGTGGTGGGGTTTGGGGCCTGTGTAGGTGCGGAAGAGGGACTGTTCAATGTAACCTACAAAGAGGCAGGCATAGCTGGGGCCCATGCGGGTGCCCATGGCCACCCCCTTTGTCTGTAGGAAGTCGGAGGAATCGAAAGAGAAGTTGTTGAGGGTGAGGACGAGTTCGGCGAGGCGGATGAGGGTGTTGGTGGAGGGGGACTGGTCGGGCCTGCAGGACAGGAAGAAGTGGAGGGCCTTGAGGCCATCTGCATGCGGAATACAGGTGTATAGGGACTGGACGTCCATTGTGAAAATGAGGTGTTGGGGGCCAGGGAATTGGAAGTTCTGGAGGAGGTGGAGGGCGTGGGTGGTGTCACGGACGTAGGTGGGGGGGTTCCTGGACCAAAGGGGAGAAAATGGAATCCAGATAGGTGGAGATGAGTTTGGTGGGGCAGGAACAGGCTGAGACAATGGGTCGACCAGGGCAGGCAGGTTTGTGGATTTTGGGAAGGAGATAGAAACGGGCTGTACGGGGTTGGGGAATAATAAGTCCATCTTCCCTGGACTGATCTATCCCCTCCCTACCTCCCCACCTACACTCTCCTCTCCACCTATCTTCTTTTCTCTCCATCTTCGTTCCGCCTCCCCCTCTCTCCCTATTTATTCCCGAGCCCTCATCCCATCCCACTCTCTGATGAAGGGTCTAGGCCCGAAACGTCAGCTTTTGTGCTCCTGAGATGCTGCTTGGCCTGCTGTGTTCATCCAGCTTCACACTTTGTTATCCAGAAGGCAGGGAGATGACCAATTACTTATAGTGTCCTTGTAACACAAATGTAGGACTATTTTGCATAACCAAGGAAATGCTCAGTTTCCAATATCGATCAAATTTTAACAAACTGAGTTATCTAATCATTAAATCCTAACTGTGCAGAAGCAGGACATTCAGGCCATTTTGCATTTGTGAGCTCTTGAAGGAGAACTGTACAGTCAATCCCTACTTCCAGCACTTTGTGCATTGCCCTGTAAGGTATTTCCATTTTAAATAATTATCTATTGGCTTCTAGAAGTTAACCCTAACCCATCCTTCCACCACCTTTCCACTGCACCAATTTAGAACTATTGAGTCACAGCAAGAGGCCATTCAGCAGGTGGTGCCTGTGCTGGCTCTCTGAAGGAGCAATTCACCTGGAGTCACTTCACTGTCCTTTCCCCATAACCTGGCACCTTCATCCTCTTCAGATAATGATCCATTTTCCTCTGGAATGTTTTGACTGGACCTCGCTTCACCACACGCTTGGAAAGTAACCAAAAATTCTAATTTCTCCTTTTGTTATTTTGACATTTTTAAATATCTGCTTAGCAACCCTTTGTGCCAGTGAATAGAGTCACTATTTGTTCTTTTCAAAACTCTTCACAACTTTGAACTATTTAATCTTCTCATGACCTTCTTTGCTCTGTGAGAACAATTCTAGCTTCTCGAGTCTCTTCAGCTCACTCAGTGAAATATAGGGCCCTGGATAAAACTCATCCGCACAGAAAAATTTCATATACCCGCTGGACAAAAACATTCAAGTGCTCTGGTTCGTGATGAGACCTGTTTCATTATCAGTGCTCTGTGTAAATGTTCTGTACCCCTATTCCTTACATACAGCATGCTGTAACAATATCTAAAATGTCTTTCCTCTCAACTTCCAAGGAACTTTTAATCCACATTGAGAGTACAGAGATTTTGCAACTAATCCCACGCACAGTAACCCAGTTTATCCTGATGATTTTTCAAGAGTAAGAAGTGGCTGATTGCAACACATATGATCCTGAGGGGTTTTGACATGTCCGATGCACTGAGGATGATTCCTCTTGTGGGAGAAGCTAGAACTCAGAATCACTGTTTAAAAATAAGGGGTTGCCCATTCAAATGAGAGGGAAGATGAAATTGAACTCTCGCAGAGAGTCTTGAATCTTTGGAACGCTCTACCAAAAAACGTAACAGTTTTTCAATACTTTTAGGGCAGAGGTGATAGATTCTTGGTAAGTGAGGGGGGTGAAAGCTGGAGGCAGGTGGGAATGTGGATTGTGAATATAATCAGACCAGCCATGATATCACTAAATATGTTTACATAATATATAAATGTGATAAATGTAAATATATTAAAGGGTAAGGGGCCAAATGGTCTACTCCTGCTCCTTTCTCATAGATAAATGATATTGTCTTATACTTGTGGTATATACTCAGGACAGTATGTGCAGTTGTAGAATTTTTTTTAAGGATCTTCACTGTCAGACCTATAGAAGATCTAACACATCAAGTAGCATCATTTACTTGGTTCTTGAGATCCATACTGCATTAAGATTTCATGTACCTGATCCAATTTGCTGGAATAATTAAACACCCATAATGCCTTTTCAAGGCTTTAGAAATAAATCAGGTAGAGTCTTAATGGAATGACATGCACATAGCATGTTTACTTTCAGACCCAGGTTACTTAGTGCATGGCTAATTGGCATTTACTTACTGATATTCACCTGTTTGGAAGCCAAATGGTACATTGGCCTTCATTGCTAGAGGATTTGAATTCATAAGTAGGGATGCCTTACTGCAGTTATACAGGGCCTTGGTGCGACCGCACCTGAGGTGTCCCTGCCTAAGAAAGGATATATTTGCCAGAGAGAGACTGCAGCAGAAATTCGCTCGGCTGATACTGGAAACAGCAGGACTGTCCCACAAGGAGAAATTGATTGGACTGGGACTGTATTCACCTGAATTTAGAAGGATGAGAGGCATCTGATTGAAATGTGTATTATTTTTCCAGGGTTGGACAGACTAGATTCAGGGACAACGTTTTCCCCAATTCAAACTAAGAATCAGAAGTTCAGGATATGGGATAGACCATTTGGGATTAAGTTGAGGAAATAGTTCTTCACTCAAAGAGTAATCAGTCTGTGGAAGCCAAGTCACTAAATAAATTGAGGACAGAAATTGCTTTTAGATTTAAGAGGCGTGAAGGGGTGTGGGAAGAATGTGGGAATATGGCATTGAGATAGCCATGATTGTATCAAATGGCAGAGCAATCTCAAATGGCCGAATTGCCTATTTATGCTCTGAGTTTCTATGTAATGTCTCCACCCAAGACTCTTAAAACAATCTGCTAACTCAACACATATTTTTTAACATGGCTTCCGAAACTCTTATTTTCAACAACCCTGTCTTCCTCTCTGACAGTGTTACAGCATCTTGCTTCTAGAGCTCTCTTCTATTTTATTTCAAAACCTCTGGACTATTCCCCAGCCATGGCTGCTTGGAGAGAACTAATTACAGAAGCTGTGCTGTTATGAACTTAAGTTATTGGAATGAGGTTGGCCAGGTAGGTCTCATTGAGTATGAGATTCCTGATTTGGGTTGTTACCCTGGGCCAATCAGGAAACCCTGGCTGACAGATATGAAGTGATGTTTCAAAGAGTCTCCTCACTCTAGGGTCTGGCATTGAATTAGCAGGTCAGATTCCATGTACTATGCATGTGCAAATCAAGGGCAATTTGGTGATGGGATATCAGCTGCTACGCAGTCAATTCATGGATCTTCTGGTCTTTGCAAGAATCATAGAATCCCTACACTGTGGAAGCAGGCTATTCAGCCCATTGAGTCCACACCAACCCTCCAAAGAGCATCCCACCCAGACCCATCCTGGCATTTCGCACCCTAGACACTATGGGCATTTTAAAATAGCCAATCCACCTAATGTGAACTTTTTCGGACTGTGAGAGGAAACCAGAGCACCCAGAGGAAACCCATTCAGACACAGGGAGAATGTGCAAATTCCACACAGGCAGTCACCCGAGGTTGGAATTGAACCCGGGCCACTGGCACTGAGAGGCAGCAGTGCTAACCGCTGAGCCACCTTGCCTCCCTAAGAAACTACTTCTGCCTTACTATCCCCCCAACCCTTCTCTTGCTCATGTCAACCATCCCACTATCAAATGTTGACCCTGATGTTTTGTTGGTATTCAGCTGAAATCAAGTAACTTCTCCTAAATGTCATTTTGAACACCATGCATTTCAAAAGGTGCATGCACAATGGACAGAATGGCCTAATTCTGTGTCACAACAGTTCTGTGATGCTGTGAGTGAATGTTCAATCATGGGAGGCCTGAACTATGCTTCCCTCCTTCAAACTTTGAGAAAATTAACCTGAACTGGGATCAGCAATTCAGGACAAGTTGAAGATCGAACCTGGAAATTATTTCATTTATGTCAGGGTTTCAGTTGGGATGCCTAATGGGCAATATCTTGGGTTTACGAGCTCCAAGGAAGAAATGTGGAATTCAGTCTCCTATGGGTCATCTCTTCCATGCATACCCCCTTCATAGGTCCATTTGCATTCCAACAACCCACCAAACCTTCACTCCATAGCCCATTCAAACTCTCAAATACTTCACCAAATGCTCATTACAATTGTAAAGCCTCCAAATGCGGTCACATCTAGAAAAGGTTTGGGAAGGTTTTGACCCAATTACTCAACTTCTGTGCCAGGTAATCCTTTGGACAAATTAACAATCTTTCCATAAGTGAGGTTGAATTCCACAGCCCTGTCCTTTCCATGAATTTACGTAGCTGCCTTATTTCAAGCAGGGTAACCAGCAAAAATGGAAATGAAGAACATTTAACACTTGGCTAGCTGAGGGTGTTATACTCAAGTGAGTAACTTGGTTAAGTAAGAAGATTTTAAATTAAACCTCTGTTTGATAACAAGAGCAATGCCGATCATAAAGAGAGGCACGCACTCTTCCAATCATTCGCCCAAAGGGGTAGTAAGAACTGTTGATACTGGAGTCAGAGATAACAAGTGTGGAGCTAGAGGAACGCAGCAGGCCAGGCAGCATCAGGGGAGCAGGAAAGTTAACGTTTTGGGTTGAGACCCTTTTCTGAAGAAGGATCCCGACCGGAAACGTCAACTTTCCTGCTCCTCTGATGCTGCCTGGCCTGTTGTGTTGATTCATCCAAAGGGAGCAACTTAAAGCCCTATTGCTTTCCTTCATCTTTGCGTCTAGGAAAGATTTGGCTTTTTCTTCTTTCATAATCGCCAATTTTCTCTGTAGATTCCCCTCCTCCGGTAAAGCTTTCCTTCTCTCGGAAGGACACTATCCTGAATTTCCAGGGTCACACATAATGAATGGGTTTTTGGATAAAATGCCAGAGTAGGAACTATATTCCAAAGTAAATTTGTATCTTCAGCAAGGGAGGAAATACAAAAGAAGATTCAGAGAAAGGATGTGTGTTGGTTTAGTTCATATCACACAGCTTGCAAGTACATGTGTATACCATGCAATCTCCTGTTGTAGGATAATGCCTATCATTTGTAGCCATTCATGTGAACAATTGAATTTGGCTTTGTTCCAGTCACTTTGGATCCTAGCTCAGCTACTTGCCAGGGAAATTTCACCTGCTGCAAATCTGCATGTTTATTCTAGTTGATCTACCACTGTGCATGCATTGCAGTTGCTACAAATTCTAGCAATTCTCACAGTTGAAACCAGAAAATGCTCCATTCCAGCAGCTATACAAATCCCATGTACACCATTACCACACGTGCACCTTTCCAGCAGTTACACCATTGCATTGGTTACACCATTCCAGAAGTACATCCATCCAGCAGGTACATCATTCCAGTTGGTACACCATTCTAGCAGCTATACAACTCCAGAAGTTATATCATTTCAATGGATACACCATTGTACTAGGGCCACCATTCCAAAGGATACATCACTGCAGCAGGTGCTCTATTGTGATGGCTACACTATTTCAATGAGTGCACCATTCTCCTGAATATGCTATTTCGGTCGGTCCATTATTCCAGCAAGTACATCATATCACTGGGTACACAATTGCAATAAGAACACCATTCCAACTCCAGCTAATGATTCCCCATTTCCCTTTGACATGAAAATATCTCCAACAGAGGAGTCTGCAAAACACACCACAGCAGATACAGGGTGTAATCTGCAACCATCCAACCAGATAAAAACAGAGCATCTGTGAAGGTAAAAAAACAAACTCCTAAAACCTATTCCTGCTGTCCATTGGCTAGGTGAGATAACTGGTCCACTCAGGTTGGCGTGGATATTTCCTTTGTTGATGATGAATGGGACTGATCCAGCTCTGGGGCTTTCCTGCCTCAACTTTCTCCCCACCCTGACAGGCAGTAGACAGCCAAATTCCTGACTGCACACAGCCTCTGTCAGGACTTGTGAGAGGGCAGCTGACTGGTGGCTGTAGATGAGGATTCTGCATTAAGATAGACCAAGCCATCTTCTCCACAACAGTTAGGGAGATTAATAAATATTGGATCAGCAGTTGAATTGAAGCTATTAGTCTCAACAAACAATGCTCGCTTCAGCAAAGGATCCCCCCTTGCTTACTATTTCATAGATTCCCTACAGTGAGGAAGCAGGCCATTCAGTCCATCAAGTCCACAGCATCCCTCCCAGAGCCACACCTCTTAACCCTATTGCTCTGCATTTCCCATTGTTAACCCACACATCCCTGGACACTATGGCAACTTAGCTTGGCCAGCACACATAACCAGCACGACCTTGCACTGTGGGAGGAAACCCACACAGACACAGGAAGAATGTACAAACTCCACACAGACAGCTGCCTGAGGCTGGAATCAAATCTGGTTCCCTGGCACAGCGAGGCAGCAGTGCTAACCACTGAACCACCTTGCCACTCCTTCTGCAAACAAACTTGAGCCAATCAGGCAAGGATGAGATCAGCATTGGCTATGAAGCCTCTCATGGTTGAAGAGTTTAGCTCATGGTCTAACTTCACATGTTAGCATTTATTAATTGGTTGCACTGCAGAAGAGCTATTGACTATTGTGGAAAAATACTCCTGGCAGAACCCGATCCTTCAGGAGAGACGTTAACGTGTAGTAAGCAGTTAGACAAGCCTTCCTGGGAAGCATTTCTCTTCATCGTCACGTTGATGTGGAAGGGTATTTTAAGTAGGTTTCTTATGCTCCTCAATAAACTCTCCTCATTTCAGTAAATTATTCAATGCAGAGAAAACTGGATGACAAACTATGCTGTTGAGTGGATTGGCTGTGGTCACAGCACAATATGGAATAATTTCTCATCCCAAGAGGGGTCTTTCTGCCTTGACAGAGCTGCAGCACAATCAAGCCGAGATGGCTCCTAAGGCTGGGATGTTCTGATCTAAATGCAGTATTGCTTCATTTGTTTTATTTTCCCTTGGCAAATATCTTGTGGCATCTCTCATACAAGACGTGTTTATGCAACATCTCTTACATGCCTCAAATTTCAAAGCGCTTGACAGCCAAGGACTTGCTTGTTGAAGCACAGTCACTGTTATAATGTAGTGAATGTGACAACCAATTTGCACAAGTAGGGCAGTATGGGTATAACAAGTTAAACTGTTTTTGTGATTTTGAATGAAGGATGAACATTAGTCAAAAAGAGAATACCTCTACTCCTCTTCGAGTAAGAACAGAAGAATGAGGAGCCAGAAGAGGCCATTCAGTCTCTTGATCCTGCTTCGCCATTCATTATGAACATGGATGACCCCATCTAGTCCTCAACTCCACTTTCCTGTCTGCTCCTCATAACCTTTTGACTCATTATTGATTAACAAAGTCTCCCTATTTCCTCTCTAAATTTATTCAGTATCCCAACATCACCGATGAAGTAGTGAGTTCCACTGTCACACAGGCATTTGAGCAAAATAATTTCCCCCCATCCCAATTTTAAATCTGACCTTCCTTTATTCTAAAACTATGACTTAACATTCTTAATTGCCCCACGTGAGGAAATACCCTTTCCACGTCTATTTTGACAATCGCCTTTTGGCATTTTTAATTTCTCAATTAGATTTCCTCGTATTCTTCTAAACTGTTCAATCTCCTTTCATGAGACAAACCCCCTCATCTTTGGAACATCTTTCAATCTCGTGAACCTCCTCTGTACTGCCTCAATAGTACATCCTTCCTCAAGTAGTGTCATGGGATCTTTACACTCACCTTAAAGGGATGATGGAGCCTCTTAACCCACATCCTTCACACTCAGAGGCAAGAGTACTGCCGACCAAATCATAGCTCACACTCAATAATAAGCCAATTAATCGGGTGCAAAAGTTTGTAAAGGATTAAGCATACCTCTTTAAGACTGAAAGATGTAATTTCTTTGATTCTTGACATGAATATTCAGTACAGTGTGTCTGCAGGTCAGACCTTCCGCTGTACAAAAACAGAAATTTCTGGAAAAGCTCAGCAGGTCTGGCCGCCTCTGTGGAGAGAAATCAGAGTTAGCATTTAAGTCCAATGATGCTTCCTCAGAGCATACACCTTTGGCTGTGTTCTTCGCCAAGATTCATTGAGAAGCCACAGACTGGAGTGGAATTATGGCTCTTAGCACTGCTGCCTCATCGCACTATAGATCTGGGTTCCATTCCAACCTCAGGTGACTGTATGGAGCTTGGGCATTCGCCCTGTGCCTGCGTATGTTTCCTTCCACTGTGCAGAAATGTGCAGATTAGATGAATTGGCTATGTTAAACTGCCCATGTTGTCTACAGGTGTGCAAGTTAGGTGGGTTAGTGATGCAGGGATAGGGTAGGGGTGAGATGCTGTTTGAAGGTTTGGTGTGAATTTGATGGGCTGAATGGCCTGCTTCCACACCATAGGAATTCTATATAGTGACTGTGGTGTTGTGGGTGTTTCTGTCATGGAAATCTACATGTGAAACCTGAATTGTGGCATTTAGGAGATAAACACTCAATGCTCTGTGGATAATATAGCCTAATCTGCTGTTTGGGAAATTACTGGAATTCAGTCAGCTGTCCGTTTTCCTTTGTATCCCAATTATACTTTTAATCCTGGTGATAAGTGAAATAAAAGGAATCCATTACTTCAGGACACTGCAAGGCATCAAGTCTAGGCCCAGAAACAGACTCTGTTAAATTCCCACTCCAATTAAAGTGAATCATTCTTGAGAAGGAGGCAATCGTAAAAAGATGTGAAATATTCTCTAGATGTCTCTGCAGGAGTTCCTTAGTGTAGAGCCCTAGGCCCAACTATCTTCAGCTGCTTCATCAACTGTCTTCCCTCCACTGAAAGGTCAGAGGTGGGAGATAGTCATTGATAATTGCACAATGTTCAGCCCATTCACAACTCATCAGATTCTGAAGTTGTCCAGATCCAAATGTAGCGAGACCTCAAAAGCATCTAGGCTTGGGATAGTAAGTATCAAGTAACACTTGTGCCACGCCAATGCCAAGCAATAACCATCTCCAATGAGAGAGAATCCAGATATCTCACTTTGACAAGTAATGGCATTGCCTTCACTGAATCCCCATTACCAACATCCTGAGGGTTATGATTGATCAGAAACTCAGTCGAACCAGCCATATGCATACACTGACAAAAAGAGCATGTCAGAGGCTGGGAGCCATGCAGCACTTCCTGTCACTTGCTGACCTCCCAACGCTTGTCCACCACCTACAAGGCACAAGTCAGGAGCTTGGTGGAATGCTTCCCACTTGCCTGGATGGATGCAGCTGCAACAACATTCATGAAGCTTAACGCACAGTGGCTACGGGCAGCACGTTGGCTCAGTGGTTAGCACTGCTGCCTCACAGTGCCAGGAACCTGGGTTTGATTCCACCCTTGGGTGACTGTCTGTGTGGAGTTTTCACATTCCCCCCATATTTGGGTGAGTTTACTCTGGATGCTCTGGTTTCCTCCCACAGCCCAAAGATGTGCAGGTTAAGTGGATTGGCCATGCTAAATTGCCCATAGTGTTCAGGGATGTGTAGTTTAGGTGGTTTGTAGGGGGATGGGTCTGTGTTGGATGCTCTGAGAGTCGATGTGGACTTGTTGTGCCGAAGGGCCTGTTTCCACCCTGTGGGGATTCTATGATGATGAACATCCTGAACAAAGCAGCCCACATGATTGACGGCCCACCTAACACTTTCAATATTCACTCCTTCCACTATTGGTGCACAGTTACAGCAGGGTGTACTGTCAACAAAATGCAGTGCAAAAACTCACCCAGGCTCTACAGACAATACCTTCTGATGACCTTGAGCATTTGGAAGGACAAGGGCCACAGATACATGGGATTGCCACCAACAACAAATTCCCCTGCAAGTCACATACCAATATTGACTTAGAAATGACATGAAGGTTGGTGGAGTTGTGGAGAGCGTCAAGGGCTGTTGTAGGTTGCAACAGGACATTGGCAGGAAGCAGAGCTGGGCAAAGAAGTGGCAGATGCAATTCAACCCAGAAAAGTATGAACTGATACATTTTGGAAGGACAAATTTGAATGCAGAATACAGGGATAATGACAAGATTCTCAGCAGTGTGGAGGAACAGAGGGAACTTGGGGCCCATGTCTGTAGATCTCTCAAAGTTGTGACCCAAGTTAATAGGGTTGTAAAGAAAGCGTATGGTGTGTTGGCTTTCATTGGCAGGGGAATTGAGTTTAAGAGTCATGAGGTTATGCTGCAGCTCTATAAAACTCTAGTTAGACCTCACTTTGAATATTGCGTTCAGTTCTGGTAACATCATTATAGGAAAGATGTGGAAGCTTTAGAGAGGGTGCAGAGGAGATTTACCAGGATGCTGCCCGGACTGGAGGGCAGGTCTTATGAGGAAAGGCTGAGGAAGCTAGGGCTTTTTTCATTGGAGCGAAGAAGGATGAGAGGTGGCTTAATAGAGGTTTATAAGATGATGAGAGGCATAGATAGAATGGATTGTCAGAGACTGTTTCCCAGGGCGGAAATGACTATTTCAAGGGGGCATAATTTTAAGGTGATTGGAGGAAGGTATAGGGGAGATGTTAGTGGTAGGTTCTTTACATAGAGAGTGGTGGACATGTGGAATGCACTGCTGGCAGTGGTAGTGGAGTCAGATATTTTAGAGACTTTTAAATGGATAGACACATGGAGGGTAGTAAAATGTAGAGTATGCAGGGTAGATTGATCTTAATAGGATAATAGGTTGGCACAACATTGTAGGCCGAAGGGCCTGTACTGTGCTGTACCGTTCTGAAAAGAAATAAATCATAATTTCTTCATTGTCGCTGGGTGAAAATCTGGGAATTCTGTCTGTCTAATGCCATTGTGAGTTTACCCACATCAGTGTATTTCAGCAGCTCAAGGGGGCAGCCCATTACCAGCTTCTCAAGGCAAAGTGGGGCTGGGCATTACATGCTGGCCCAGCGGTGAGGTCCACATCCTGTGAATGAATTACAATAAGATATGAGCGTGCATAAACCTTATGAGTTTATTTTGCCACCCTGCAGGATTATGGCTGATCCCCTAATCCATGTCGCTAGTTGATATCTTCTTTAATCAGGGCAAGGTGGTAGGCTGGTTGGCATCAGCAGTCCAACAGGGGTAAAGCTTTGGGCTTCCAGGTTTACTTATCACACATTATTCACCCACTTTGGCATCTATGTTTTCAAGATTAGGCGTATTAAATTTCTTTTCACTGTTTCCTGACAAGATGCCCCCAAATAAAAGCAACGTACTGCAGATGTTGGAAATGTGAAATGCAGACAGCAGCTCTGGCAGCATCTGTGGAGAGAGAAATAGGGTTAATATTCTGACTCTTCTTCAGAACACAAGACACCCCCAAGCCAGGTGTCTCACACATGAAATGTTTTTTGGAGCATAAACAATTATTATTCTTGAAAGTTCAACCTGGTTTCTCTGTAGGAGCTGGAATGAAGCCTTACATAAGAATCCGATTAAACAATGCTGAGCTGGAAAGGAAAACCACTGCGCAATGTAACTGCTGAGTTGAGCAGTGCTAGCCTAAGCTTGGAAAATGTACAGGTTTGCAGCATGTTAATGAGTTGAATTATTCATATGCACAGAAAGAAACAATTGCAAAACATGTTGATTTGACAAATAGAAATATCCGGTTTTATTGCCAGATTTGCATTCAAGAGAGTTCTTCTTCTCCTGAAATGATGTTTTAGAGCCATGTCAACAACTCTATAAATGTGGATGATCGCAAGGGTGTCTTTGATTAAATAACTACACTTTCTTTAGCTAATTTTTACTCTTCCACATTGTAATTTTCAGTGTTTCTCAACAACCTTTTCTAAGGTTCCATGTCTTCCTGGTTTACATGGGTTCCAATGGTAAAATGATCCACATGCTTCCAACTGTTTGCTAAGATCAACTAGACCTTCCCACGGCTATTCATAAACCCCATCCTGGCTTATTAGATTGAAGTCAGAACCTGGATGAACTTCCAGCTTGATGTTGGGAAAACCAAATTCATCATGATGCGTGCCTGCCAGAGCCTCCATTCCCTCCTTACTAATTCTGACCTCCTCCAGGCTCATCCACTCTATTTAAAATCAGTTATATTTGATATTGATTTCAGCTATAACCATAAAGAAAAAAACACTTGAATTTATGTAGCGCCTTCAAGAGAATCAGGTTCAGAGGTGAGTGTAGTGGCCATCTCTAAGGAGAAGGTGATAGGGAATCTGAAAGGTCTGAAGGTGGATAAGTCACCCAGACTGGTTGGGCTACACCCAACAGCTCTGAAAGAAGTAGCTCAGGAGATTGCAGAGACATTGGTGATGATCTTTGTCAAACCACTAGACTCAAGTTGGGAGAGGGTCCCCAAGGACTGGAAAATGTCTAACTTAACACCCCTGTTTAAGAAGGGAGTGAGGCAAAGGACAGGAAATTAAGGGCTATTAGCTTGTCTTCACTCCATGGCGAGATTTTCAAGCCCATTATCAAAATGAGACTGTGAAGCACTTAGAAGTTCATGGTAATATAGGGCTGAGTCAGCACAGCTTCATCAAGGGAGGTCATGCCTGACAGACCTGTTAAAGTTCTATGAGTAAATAATGAACAAGTTAGACAAAGGAGAGCCAGTGGATGTGCTCTATTTGGATTTCTAGAAAGTTTTTGATAAGGTGCTATACAGGGGCTGCTAAGTAAGAGCCCATGGTGTTTGAGGCAAGATATTGGTTTGGAAAGAGGCTTAGCTGACTAGCAGAAGGCAGAGAGTGGGGATAAAGGGATCTTTATGAGATGGCAGCCAGTGACTCATGAATTTCTGCAGTAGTCAGTGTTGGGACCATGTTTATGTATTAATGATCTGAATGAAGAAACTGATGGAATCGTTGCTACGTTTGCAAATGACACCAAGATATTTAGAGGGACAGGTAGTGTTGAGGAAGCTGGGAGGCTGCAGAAGGACTTGGACAGGGTTAGAGAGTGGGCAAAGGAGTGACAGATTGAATACAATGTGGGAAAATTTCAGGTTATGCACTTTGTTAAGAAGAATAGAGGAGTAAATGGGGTAAGGCTTCAGAAATTTGAGGCACAAATGCCTTCCTAACCTTCAAATTATCACACTAATTTCAAAAGGACTAGAATATGAAATCAGAGATGTACTGCTGAGGCTGTATAAAGCTCTGGTCAGACCACATTTATAATATTGTGAGCAGTTTTGAGCCCCGTTTCTAAGGAAGGATATGCTGGTGCTGGAGGGAGTCCAGGGGAATTTTACAAAAATGATCCCAATGATATCCCTTACGTTAAGCGGAGAGGTTGAGGACTCTGGGTTTGTGCTCAGTGGAGTTTAGAAGGATCAGGAGGGATGTCATTGAAACTGATAGAATACTGATAGAGTAAACATGGAGAAGATGTTTCCACAGGTAGGAGAGACAAGGACCCAAGGGCAAAGCCTCAGAGTGAAGGGACAACTCTTTTGAACTGAAATGAGAAAGAATGGTGAATCTATGGAATTCATTGCTGCAGAAATTTATGGAGGCCAAGGCACTGAGTGTATTTGAGATAAAGATAGATAGACTCATGATTAGTGAGGAGATTAAGGGTTGTGAGGAGAAGGCAGGAGAATAAGCATACAAGCCATGATCAAATGGCAGAGCAGTCTCAATGGGCCAAATGGCCTAGCTCTGCTCCTATATCTTATGGTCTTTCACAAGCTCAGGATGTCATGTTTCTTTATCAGTATTTTCTGGTGTGTTCTAATCTAGAAAATGTGACAGCCAATTTGTACGCAGCAAATAACAATGTGAGAAGGGTGGGATCTTATGTTTTGTGATATGTTTTAAGATTGGCGAAAATGTTCTTTGCTCTTCAATGAGAACTATCATGGGATCTTTCCAGACAAGGCCTAAGTTTAACATCCCATTGAAAGGGCAACACACTCTCAACATTGGCGAGAGTGTTTTTACTCAAGTAAGACTTAAACCCGCAACCTTGTAACTCCAGCACAGGATTTCTATGTGCTAAGCCATGGTTGATCATAACCGAAATTACTTCTTCTCGCTTCCTCATTATTAGCCATTTCCACCATTGAAACCCTGAACATTATTTTTGAAATTTTATTCTTGATTACTGAGTGACCTCTGTACTGGTCTCTCTTGCTGCTTACTCCATAACCTCGAACTTATCCAAGCCTCCTTTTACATGGTCCCCCATAATAAAATGCAGTCAACATCCCACCCTTCCAGTTGGTGCCTCGTTTTCTTTTTGGAGTATGACTAAAACCCAGAAAAGTTAAGCTGTGGGACTTTAGTTTAAATAAATAATGAATGATTCAAACCCATAGTGGCTGCACTTCCAGCGGCCTCAGTGGCAATTTGTGGACTGTCAGATCAGAGTGGGGTTCAAATATGTGTTCAAAGGGTAACTCATCCAGAAGTTTGGAGTTAAATGGATGATCAACTAATCAAGGGATTAGTCGGCATCTTGTTAACTCTTGTATTAACAGGTTATCAGATTCAATTTCTAATGTGAAATGTTGGAGATTGAGTGAACCGACCTGACACATACAGACAAAGAACTACCCTTTAAATTTTAGTGAATTAGATTTCATCTATTTGATTTGAACTCTTCTGCCACAGAATTATGATTTGTGGAACATCTTGTCATACTCAGTGATGACGTCCGTGGTCTTTTTCTATGTTAGTCCATGTAACATTTACAACAGATAATTGGGGTGTCATTGACCTTGATATCTTGAAGTTTATTTACAATGCTAGTTATTTACAAGACTGCAATACCCCAGGCTTGCACACAGAGCCTGGGTTCTGTGCTCAGCGATGATACTCTACCTCAGAAGTATACAACTTGCTGACTCCAGTACTCAAAGAAAGTGACTCAAGACAAAGCAGGTATCTTTCTATCAGGATGTCACATGATATGATGTCATAGCATCATAGAGTTATACTGCACAGGAACAGACTCTTCAGTCCAACTCATCTGTGCTGACCATATATCTGAAATTAATCTAGTCCCATTTGCCAGCATTTGGCCCCTCTTAACCCATCCTATTCATGTATCCATCCAGATGCCTTTTAAATGTTGTATTGCACCAGCTCCGTGGCTTCCTCTGACAGTTCATTCAATGCTTGAAAAGTTGCGTCTCAGTTCCATTTTAAATCTTTCCCCTCTCATCTTAAACCTATGGCCTCTAGTTTTGGACTCCGCTGCCCTGGGGAAAATACCTAATCTATTTACCCTATCCATGTCCCTCATGATTTTATAAACCTCTATAAGGTCACCGCTCAGCCTCCGATGCTCCAGGGAAAATAGCCCCAGCCTATTCAGCCTCTCCCTATAGCTCAAACCCTCCAACCCCGGCAACATCCTTATAAATCTTCTCAGAATCCTTTCAAGTTTACCAAAATCTTTCCAATAGCAAGGAGACCAGAATCAAATGCAGTATTCTAAATATGGCTGAACCAATGTCCTCTACAGCCACAACATGATCTCCCAACTTCTATATTCACTTAATTGACCAATGAAGGCTAGCGTGCCAAACGCCTTCTTCATCACCCTGTCAACCTGCTACTCTACTTTCAAGGAGCTATGCAGCTGCCCCCTGGGTCATTTTGTTCAGCAATGTCCCCTAGGGCCCTACCATTAACAGTAGGAGTCCTACCCTGGCTTGCTTTACCAAAAAGCAGCACCTCACATTTATTTAAATGAAACTCCACCTGCCACTCCTTGGCCAAATGCACTTGAACCAGAAAATAAAACTATTCCCCAGTTTTTCATTCCTCCCATTTTCCTCGTTTAAGAAAGATAGTGAACAGAAAATAAACAGAGCATAATGTGTAGACATCCAACGTGTCCATGCCAAAAGCTGGCATCAGCTACACAGCCACTTTGACAAATCTAGAGCTGAGCTTGTGAGAGTCAAGTTTCAACAGGGGGAGGTTAAACTACAGTTCTAGATTCTTCCCCTCAAGGGTTTATTGCTTACCGCGAAGAGCTTGAAATTACAAGACTAGAGACTGTGTCCATATCAGGCTGTATCCTACCATCATGATGTTGCTGCTCTTGGGACAGAGTTCAATGATAGGCCTGCACTGTTTACAAGGTCCAATACTGCAACATGCCCAGCCTCCTTCAATAGGTGGGACCAGGGACCCCACACCCAGAGGAATGGGGCAGTGAATGGGAGCAACCTGCAAGCTCCCTTTCGAGCCACACACCAACGTGATGATGTACACAGTCACTGCATCAAAATCCTAAAACTCACTCCCACACAGCACCACACAGCTCACCGCCACCTATAAAAGGGTAACGGGGTAATATCAAGCAGATGTTCACCTGCACATCTGCAAATGTGGTACACTGTATCCATTGTACCCGGTGTGGCTTCCTCTACATTGGGGAAACCAAGCGGAGGCTTGGGGACCGCTTTACAGAACACCTCCGCTCGGTTCGCAATAAACTACTGTACCTCCCAGTCGCGAACTATTTTAACTCCCCCTCCCAGTCCTTAGATGACATGTCCATCATGGGCCTCCTGCAGTGTCACAATGATGCCACCCGAAGGTTGCAGGAACAGCAACTCATATTCCGCTTGGGAACCCTGCAGCCCAACGGTATCAATGTGGACTTCACAAGCTTCAAAATCTCCCCTTCCCCCACTGCGTGCCAAAACCAGCCCAGCTCGTCCCCGCCTCCCTAACCTGTTCTTCCTCTCACCTATCCCCTCCTCTCACCTCAATCCACACCTCCATTTCCCACCTACTAACCTCATCCCGCCTCCTTGACCTGTCCATCCTCCCCGGACTGACCTATCACCTCCCTACCTCTCTACCCGTACTGTCCTCTCCACCTATCTTCTCCTCTATCCATCTTCGGTCTGCCTCCTCCTCTCTCCCTATTTATTCCAGTTCCCTCTTCCCATCCCCCTCTCTGATGAAGGGTCTAGGCCCGAAACGTCAGCTTTTGTGCTCCTGAGATGCTGCTTGGCCTGCTGTGTTCATCCAGCTTCACGCTTTGTTATCTTTACAGGGAATAAGTGTTGGGTTTTCCTTAGGTGACCACATCCTGTAGGTAGGTCAGTAGAAGAAGCAAGCTATCATTTTACACAGCTGCATGCTTAAAGAAGAGTTGAACAGAAGTGAAAAAATAAATCAGCTGCAAGCCTGTCTCCACTAGCGACACTTTTACAGGAGCCCAGCCTATAGCTCAGGGAGCAGCTCACAATGGAAAGAATCCAACCCCGACAGGGCTCCTCCCAGATACTGTGTTGGTCTACTGGCAAGAATCCAGTACTGCAGATGAGAGGCAAGTTCTGTGCTTTGGTATATATTGGGGAATAGTTACAGACTATGCTCAAACAAGGCCTGCTAGACTCCATCTCCACTTCAGCTCAACAGAATGTTCAAAACAAACAGGTTAAGGACAGAAAATGCAGGATGAACAAATAATCTGGGGAATGAATCTCAACAACCAACTCATTTTCCTAGCGAAGCAAGTGTTCCAAGTGTGAGATTTGACAATACTGTAGCTGACTAATGACTGACTCTACACAAGTTCATCCTCTCGCAAAAACAAATCATTGCACAAGGTTAAAATTCTCCAGCTGAATACAACAGGAGAAAAAAAAATTATTTGGTTGGTGCAAAGGTTCCGCTGTTGTGGGTGTGTGTACAGTTGGAACTCTGGTTAAGCCCTAGACACCAATTAACACAAAAAGGAGCAGATAACCCAGGAAAGGAAAGTATGTGTGTGAGCAGAGGTGTTAAGTTACAATCTGATCCTTGGTTTCACAAATTGCTAGATCCTGAAAGTTCATCAAGTCGGAGAACACACAAGATTTGCTACTGCTCAACAATTTTTTGAAAAAAAAAATCTGCTTCTGTAATCATTACAAAGCTGGGTAAGTTTGTTTGACAAACTCTACTGCTTGATGGAGGGTGTTGATACGACAATAAACAGATATATCTTAAACTTCAGGCCCCACCAGACAACTGAGCAATTACAGCAGCTTTAAACATATTTCCAGCTTTTTTTAGCATATCTCTTTAAAATCTGCAAGTTTGGTTCAGTTAGCTAAGGAAGGAAGGACATATGATTATACAAGGATTAATGCCACGCTATGGCTGGAGATTTATGGACAACTTCCGATAAGCTTTATGTTTGTTACACAAATAGAAAAAAATAAAATCACTTGCTCAGCACAGCCCCATTTCTCATTCTTCCCCATCAAATTCCGAAATTGTTCTAAATTCTAAAATTTCCAAAGATGAGCGAATTTAAATTATACTTGTCTGCAATATGAAGGGATGTCTGATGGTGCACTGGTTAAAACATCGATCAAACTGCATTCACTAACCAGCCGAATGGCTGGTCAACACAGTACACAATGGAACTGTAGTCAAGCACAATAACACAGTGCACTACTGATCAGAATTAAGCCTGAAAAAATGTTGAAGCAAGGCACCAGACTCCTAGACAGATTACAGGCAGTCATTTCCAGTGTATGTAGGTCTGTATCAAATTGCTATTGTACTCAAAGATATTAAGCCAATTTAAATAAATGGGCTGCACATTTTGAAAAAAAGACAGAAAAGATCAATTCCAGCAGTCCAAGTGTCCAGTAATTGACACATTTTCATGCTGACAAATCCACACAAAAAAAAACTGCCAACAGATGGTTGACAAAACATTCAGATGTGCTGGGCCAGAGAGAGGCCAAAACCTTTGTACCATTTGTTTGACCTTATGGGTGTTGAGCCAATAAGAGCAGCAGCTCGGCAAATCAGTGAATGGGGCTTGTGTTGCATTCAACATGAGGTTCCTAGTTTCAATGGTTGCCTAGGAAACAGGATAGGATACTGAAACACTGAGGTCAGAGGGGAGGCCATCCAACCTCCATCATAATGGGACATGGAGAATGTGTTGCTGGAGAATGTAGCACCCATGTGGTCCTTGATGTTGTTGTCTAGTTACATATTACAGAAGTCCTCATGCGGCACTATTAGTCTTTCACTTTGGGACTGAATACTGCAGCCTGTTTACAGGCCAGGCTGGAATAGAGCACGTTTGATGCACTGCTTACTTCACAAGGGTAGTCTATGTATCTGATGCAATCAGATAAAAATCAAAACAGTTGTTTTCCTGGTGGGGTTTTATTGGTGTTTAACTATGCTGTCAAGTTCAACCTTACCAAAGCAAGCTTCCTACATAAATGAGAGAGCCTATTAAGACCATCAGAAGTAGCTTAAAGATACTTAGATAGGTACATGAAAAGGAAAGGTTTTGAGGGCCAAATGCAGGCAAATGGGACTAGTTTAGTTTAGGAAACCTGGACAGGTTAGACCAAAGGGTCTGTCTCTGTGCAGAATGATTCTATGACTACTTTTGCTTCTCTCACCCTTTGCCCAAATGAGCACAAGGAAACACCTTTTTATAGGGTAACCGGGCTGCTGTGGTAAACCAGCCTCGGTTAAAAATGCCTTGAGTATGAACACAAATTATTCCAGTTTTACATGAAGTAGCATTTAAAGAGACTCAAGGGAACTCTGGACTTTCAGAGCTTTTCTGGACTTTCAGAGCTTTTCTAACTGCCCACAGGGTCAGAGAGAACTTTCCAATGTCAATTAAAGAAGATTTCCTTCATCGAATCAGGCAGCACGGAAGCAGACCCATCAGTCCAGCTCATCCTCGCCAACCATGTTTCCCAAACTAAACTAGCCCCATTTTCCTCTAAACCTTTCCTATTCTTGCACCTGCCCAAATGTCTTTTAAATGTTGTAACTACCTGCATCTACCACTTCCTCTGCCAGTTAATTCCACGTACAAACCATCCTCCAAGTGAAAATGTTACTCCTCAGCTCCCCTTAAAATCTCTCTCCCCTCATCTTAAACCCTCTGGTTTTGAACCGTCCAGCTCTAGGGAACTCTATTCACCTCAACCATGCCTCTCATGATCTTACAAACATCTTTCAGATCACCTCTCAACCTCTTATGCTCCAGTGAATAAAGTCTCAGTCTATCCACCACCCTACCAACCTCCGGATACAACGCATTATCCTCCGACACTTCCGCCATTTACAATCCGACCCCACCACCCAAGACATTTTTCCATCCCCTCCCCTGTCTGCTTTCCGGAGAGACCACTCTCTCCGTGACTCCCTTGTTCGCTCCACACTGCCCTCCAACCCCACCACACCCGGCACCTTCCCCTGCAACCGCAGGAAATGCTACACTTGTCCCCACACCTCCTCCCTCACCCCCATCCCAGGCCCCAAGATGACATTCCACATCAAGCAGAGGTTCACCTGCACATCTGCCAATGTGGTATACTGCATCCACTGTACCCGGTGCGGCTTCCTCTACATTGGGGAAACCAAGCGGAGGCTTGGGGACCGCTTTGCAGAACACCTCCGCTCAGTTCGCAAAAAACAACTGCACCTCCCAGTCGCAAACCATTTCCACTCCCCCTCCCATTCTCTTGATGACATGTCCATCATGGGCCTCCTGCAGTGCCACAATGATGCCACCCGAAGGTTGCAGGAACAGCAACTCATATTCCGCCTGGGAACCCTGCAGCCATATGGTATCAATGTGGACTTCACCAGTTTCAAAATCTCCCCTTCCCCTACTGCATCCCTCAACCAGCCCAGTTCGTCCCCTCCCCCCACTGCACCACACAACCAGCCCAGCTCTTCCCCCCCACCCACTGCATCCCAAAACCAGTCCAACCTGTCTCTGCCTCCCTAACCGGTTCTTCCTCTCACCCATCCCTTCCTCCCACCCCAAGCCGCACCCCCCGCTACCTACTAACCTCATCCCACCTCCTTGACCTGTCCGTCTTCCCTGGACTGACCTATCCCCTCCCTACCTCCCCACCTACACTCTCTCCACCTATCTTCTTTACTCTCCATCTTCGGTCCGCCTCCCCCTCTCTCCCTATTTATTCCCGTTCCCTCCCCCCATCCCCCTCTCTGATGAAGGGTCTAGGCCCGAAACGTCAGCTTTTGTGCTCCTGAGATGCTGCTTGGCCTGCTGTGTTCATCCAGCCTCACATTTTATTATCTTGGATTCTCCAGCATCTGCAGTTCCCATTATCTCAGTCTATCCAGCCCCTGTTTATAACTCAAACCATCCAGACTTGGCATCATCTGGTAAATCTTTTCTATACTCTCTCCACTGTGTGTGTGTGTGTGTGTGTGTGTGTGTGTGTGTGTGTGTGTGTGTGTGTGTGTGTGTGGTGAGAGAAATAATCACACATTGGATAAGGACAGATTGAGAGTTCTCTCTCCTACACTCCGAACAGTTGGTGAATGGTGGCTATAGAGCCACACCCAATTACAAGCCAGTTCCTTCAGGAGAAAACAGTGGAGAAGGAAGGACAGGAGTTTAATCAGTCATCTTAATGGTACAGCTTATGTGGTCTGGAATCTATGGCAACCCATACCACTCAGTCAGAAGACACACAACACCAGGTGAAGTCACCTGATAAAGGTGCAGCGCTCCGAAAGCTTGGTTTCAAACACTGTTTACTGTTGTACTGTAACCTGGTGTCATGTGACGTCTGATGTTGTCCATCCCTGTCCAACACTGGCACCTCTGCAACATGCTCATCACTCAGAACAAGAGGTTGTGATATAGTCTCCTAGAGCTGGTAGAGTAGTGAGTCTGGTCTGTGCTGGTCTGAAATCAATTTGATATCACTGGCAGTTACAATATGTTGTAATTTTGAACTATTAATCTTATAACATATCATAACAGTAAGAACTCCAAGCACTTGCAAGCATTTAAAATTGGCTATTCTTGGGAGGAGGGTGCTGCTGACATGGCCAACATTTATTTCCCTACCTCTAACTTTTCTCAAGAAGGTAGACCATGAGACCAGAAGAAATCATAACAGGAGTAGGGTTAGCCCTAACCCTAGTATACGGCTGCTTGAGCCTGCTCTGCCATTCAATTCTATTGAATGATTCTAAAGTCTGCAAGCAGTTTACTTTGCTGCCATTTCCCTATAACCCTTGATTCTCCGTCTGACCAAGAATCTAGCTATATCTCAGCCTTAAATGTACATAAGAGCTCTTTGACCACAGTTGCCTGTAGCAAGCTATTTGTGACCTCTCTCCTTTATCCATTTTATTTGACCCACAGGGGAAGGTAGTGGCACATACTAATTTCACTGGACAAGCAAACCAGAGCCTCAGATATGGGCAGTTGGTAAATTTTAATTAGTGGAAATCCAAAATAGAAAGCTAGTCTAATGTCAATCACTGCCATAAAAATTCATCTGGGTTGATGATGTTGTGCCATCCTCAACTGGTGTGGCCTATATGAGATTCCAAACCCATGGCAATGGATAGTTCTTGACTGCCCTCCAGGCTTTGGGAGGTAAATTCTGGCCTAGCCAACAGTACTATCACATGCATGCATTTTAAAAAGTGCCAGAGACACAGGAAGAAGTGGCAATATTTATCCAACTGGAGATGTAGTCTGGCCTGGAGGAGATTTTGGAAGCAATGGGACTTTATCCCACAGAATCCCCATAGAGCAGATAGAGGCAATTCAACGTGCACTAAATCTCTGGAGCATATCCTACCCTATCCCTGTAACCCTGTACTTAGATGGCCAATTCACCAGTCTGCACATCTTTGGACTGTGGGAGGAAACTGGAGCACCTGGTGTTAGCCCGTGCTGACATGGAGAGAATGTGCAAACTCCCCACAGACAGTCATCCAAGGTTGGAATTGATGTCAGGACCCTGGCAAAGCAGAAATGATAACCACTGAATCATCCATCTATCCTTACCCTTCAAGGTGGTAAAGGCCATGGATTTGGGAAGCACAGTTGAGAAGGTTGAGTCACTACAGTGAGGCACAGCACAGTGGTAGTGTCATTGCCTGTGAGCCAGATGGCCTGTGTTCATATCCCACCTACACCAGAGAGGCGTTATGAATGGGTTGATTAAGAAAGTGCCTCTGGTGCACAGCTGCTGTCATTGTTAATGTGGGCAGAACAAATGCAAGGAAGACTGTTAAACTGCCACAAAAGCCTTGGAGCTTTTAATTTAAAGTATACTTTCAAATTCCCTTCATGAATCAACACTTCTAATTGCCTACAACCTTCATCAAATGCTCTCCCATATCCTTGGATCCTTTTCGAAATGTCACTTCCAGTGATTGAATGGCTGCCTGTGGAAATAACTCTCCCACTTTCACTTTGTAATTCTAATTGCTTTGTCACACAATCGGTGGTAATGATGGTCAACAGAAAGAGCAGATGCTGAGCTTTGCCAAGGTCCTGATGACCGGGGGAAACTCTACCTTTTAACTGAGCTTCAAATCTTCCAGCTGGTTGGTGCCGCTCATCAAAACAATTTGGAAGAAATCAAATCCCGGGAGAGATACATATGTGATATCATCACATGGTTCGTGTGTCATGTGCGAAAGTCATTCAATACGTCATATGATGTCATGGTTGTTGCGCACAAAGAAACAGGGCAGTTGAGAACTTAATAAAATAAATCAAATCAAATCAAAATTACTGAGATGTAGCGAAAAGTATTGCTTTGCGTGCTATCCACACAAATCATTCCTTATGTAATTGCATCAGGGAGCAATAGAGCAGGATACAGAATACAGTGTTCCAGCTACTAAGAAAGATCAACTCCAATATGTATGAGAGGTCTGTGAAATTTGAGAAGTAGAAGGATTTATTTTAAATAACTGGTTCAGTGACCCAAAGCCATCTGGAAATTGATGTCAGAATTTAATAGAAAAAACTATAATGAATGATGCCCTCAGCTTTATTGCTACCACATCCTGGGGAATGAACTGTTGTTAAAACTACCTGCCAAACAATGTGCTTGTTCACCTTTGCACTACCCTGGAAGACCTGCACTGAGGAGAAACAGCCATCTCAGATTCTTCTTCTTTTTCTTTTCCACGGGAACAGTCTGCTGCTGGGAGCCTCTGCACCTCGTGGCACAGCCAATAAGTGACGAGATTCATTTCGGCCAGTCAACCATGGAGTTCTAGCCAGACAAGGTGACTTGAGGTGACTTCAGTTCTGCAGCTAGAGCAGGAGAACTGTGCTCCATGATTTACCAGGGGTCAGTTATCTTGCAGCACCACTAAGCTGATAAAATCAAACAGCTTTCCGCCTCTCAAATAACATCAGTCCATCCATTTCTCCATTCTCACTTTCTTCTTGATCCTCTTCTCCCCAATCCCTCCTCCCCACAAATTCCCTTCCTTGACTGAAGATGGGATATACACTTCCAGCAAGTGCCATGCTACATTCTTCATTTTATCCTATGGGTTCTTCCAAGTGCCACTGATCAGTGCTTGCAGGGGAACCCCTACAAATTCTAGGGATTTTCAGCAAATAATGAGGCTCTCTCAATTTCCATCAGTTTTTATTGCAGTGCAGCAAAGCAAATGTAATGCTAGCCAGTTACCAAATAGCCTGACAACATAGAAATCAGATAGTAGCTGGAAAGGATAGAAACCTGAAACTGACGTTACAGCACAGAACCCCAAACTGCCTTCACTGCTCTTCATCTAATCCTATCAGCATTAACCCTCACTTTCTCCCATATCGGTTTACCTAGTTTCTCCTCACCTGCATCTATGTTATTTGCTGCAACTACTCCATGCAAATTCTACATCATAGCCACTGTCTTGGAAAAGAGATTTGTCCTCAATGCATTATGAGTTTTACTAATGGGCAGTTAATATTTATAGCAGGGAAATTTGGACAAGCCCAGAAGGAGATCTGCAGATCCTTGTTTGAACATTGTTGAACTCTGATGACCATCTTGCTTACACATCATACCATACACACACAGGTCATTGCACACACCCACACACAACATATCACACATACAAACACGTGCCACACAAATGCCAGGCTATGGCCATCATCAATAATTGACAATCTAACCACCCCCATCTTGACATTCAATGGTGTTACCATCACTGAATCCCTACTGTCAACATCCTGGGGGTTACCATTGACCGGAAACTGAACTGACTAGCCACAGAAATACAATGGCAACAAGAGCAGGCCAGAAGTTAGAAATACTGCAGCAAGTAACCAGCCTCCTGACTCCTTGAAGCCTGTCTATCATCTGGGTGCAGTCTCAACAACACTCAAGAAGCTTGACACCATCCAGGACAAAGCAGCCCCGCTTGATTGGCACCACATCCACAAGCATTCACTCAGTGCAGCAGCAGTGTGTAATATTAACAAGATGCACTGCAGAAATTCACCAAAGATCTTCAGACAACATGTTTCAAACCCACAATCATCTTTATCTAGAAGGACAAGGGCAACAGATACGTGGGAACACGAGCCCCTGCAAGTTCCCCTCCCAGCCACTCACCATCCTGACTTGGAAATATATCACTTTTCCTTCACTGTCATTCGGTCAAAATCCTGGAATTCCAGTGGGAGTCTACCTACAACACATGGGCTCCAGCATTTCAAGAAAGCAGCTCACCATCACCTTCTCAAGGGACAACTAGGGACAGGCAATAAATGCTGCCTCGGCAATGGTGCCCACATCTCATGAATGAAGGAAAAAGAAGACACACACATCATACCACACACATGCACTTCATACTGCGTACACGCAACTTACCGTGCACACGTCATACTTCACACATACACACATCATAGCCTTGTACCAAAACCACCACACATTTACACACACATACGCTCATATAATACCACTCACATCATACCCCACACACACATGCAAACATGCATACACATCACTGTGCACATGTCACAGTGGCACAGTAGTTAGCACTGCTACCTCACAGTTTCAGGTTTGATTCCACCCTTGGGCAACTGTCTGTAAAAACTGCTAATGCTGGAGTCAGAGACAAAGGGCCCTGACCCGAAACATTAGTGCTCCTGTCTGTGTGGAGTTTGCACATTCTCTCCATGTCTGCATGGGTTTCCTCCCACAGTCCAAAGATGTGCAGGTTAGGTGGATTGGTCATGCTAAGTTGTCCATTGTATTCAGGAAAGTCCATGGGAAATGCACAGTTGCAGGGATAAGGTTAGTGGTAGGGAGGATCTAGATGGGATGCTGTTTGGGGTTCAGTGTGGACTCAATGGGCCAAATGGCCTGCTTCTACACTGTAGGGATTCTATGACTGCACTTTGTGGGTTTGCATACAAACACGTACAGATCATGCTTCCTCTCGAAAGCAGATCATACACAGACAAATGTGTACATTTCCTCTCTCCATCTCCTCTTACTAATTGCAGTTGTTGCATTATGATCAATCTCTCCTACTCCTTTCCAACCCAGACACAAGAGTTGCTGAGGTTAACACAGGTGGAAATATTTGGAGCCTTCCTGAACTATACAACCCGTCCTGACACAAATATGCTGCACTTGCCGCAGAGGTCCTGAGGGAAGCCTTACTTCCTGGCCCTTTATTGCTGCATCTAACCCTTGATATTCCTAGTGAATCATAGAATGGTTACAGCAAGGAAAGCCATTCAGCCCATCATGCCTAAGCAGGCTCACTGCAAGTGCAGCTCCATTAGATCCAATCCCCCCAGTCTTTCCTTGTAGTTCTAAAATGATTTTTCTCTTTAGTAATTATCCAATGACCATTGGAAGGCCGCAGTTGAATCTACCTCTGTCGCTCTGTCATACAGAGCATTCCTCACCAATTGGGATTCTGTCCTACCCACTTGACATACTACAGCCATATTTAAGCAAGAGAATAACCAAGTTATTGGCAAACATACCTACTACTACAACAACTTAGATTTGAAATGAACCATTGACATATTAATTTGTTTCAAGGTGTTTCCAAAGGACTATTAACAAACAAAATATGATCCTTAAGGAGATGTTGTAACATGTCAAAGTGGTAGATTTTAAGCAGGGTCTTAAAGCAAGAGTGAGCAAGTTAGAGAGGAGGAGGGGTTTAGGAAGGTAATTCCAAACTTTACAGCTGAGATGGCTGAAGGCTCAGCTTTCAGTGGTGGAATGATCACAATCAAAGACACAACAGTGACCAGATCTGGAGAATCATAGAGAATGCAGAGCGCAGAAAAGTAGTTAGATGGGCCAGCATCATCCAGATTGACTTTCTCCTCGGTTTTCTTTTCTTGCACATGAGTCATTGCCTTCAATGATGTAATGCGCCACCTTGATAGACCAATCCCCATAGAGCATCCAAAACATTGGGGATATGGTAGACATATTACTTTTCAGTAGAAAAACCAGGACACTGTAGTACAAAGTGTCATTAAAATGGAATGTGCTGTGTGTGCCTGTCTGTGGAATGGCTTAATGTACTGAGAAATGTATATGTCCCAATAGGTTAGAAATAATAGAAAGATGACTAATTAAGCCTTTTAAGCCATTTTAGGCTTTGGTTAAGAGAAAGATTGGATTTTGTGTTAATCAAGGAAAGTGATAAACTTCCTGGCGAATAGGTTCGTCAATCTTCTTATGAAAACTGCAATATAGAAAGTATTACAATTCTTTGTTGGTGTCATGATTGGAATGAGGTTGGCCAGGTGGATCTCATTGAGATCCTTGACTGGGGCTGTTAGCCTGGGCCAATCAGGGAAATCCTAGCTGACAGATATAAACAGGAGTCTCAGGGATTCTGCTTACCATCAGGACTGGTTCTGAGTGAGTTGATCAGATGCTATGTACTGTGTGCATGTAAATAAAGGCTGACTTGGTGCTGGGATACCAGCCTCTGTGGGGTTATTTCAGTTGACAGTCTGCTTTTATTCTATAAATTCTTCAACATTGACTTACTTGTAAGTTTCAGCATTTCACAAGGAAAGTTGTTTCCAGATCTTTCCAAAGCTCTTATGTGGGCTTGGTTCAGTGTATTCTTATCACTTAAGGACTAGCTCAGTTGATTGGGCAACCGGTTTGTGATGCCAGAAGCATGAATTCCATTCCTACACCAACTGAGGTTACTGTGGAGTAATCTCCTTCTCAACCTTTCCCCTTGCCTCGATTTGCTCACGCTCACACAGTATAAATGCAAAGTGGTGTTGCTCAGCTATTGCTTACAATTCCCATCTTGCCAATTTCTGATCATCAGTCAGGTTGCCTCATTGCCAGACATTAAAGATTATGCAGCATTATCCCAATTGTATGATCAAACTGATATTAAAAAGTACGAAAATGAGGAACATGTCTACCAAGTTATTATCATTAGAATCCAGTGCTAGAAAGAGAAGGATGAACTTGCATTTAGATAGCACTTTTCACAATCTCAGGATATCTAAAGCATTTCTCTCGAAAGAAATACTTTAAATTGCATTGTAGGGAACGTGACAGTTAATTTATTCGCAGCAAGATCACAATGACAGTACTGAAAATGTGAGCAGGTAGGCTTCAACAGAATGTTGTTGGGTAAATGTTGACCATGACAATAGGAAGAACTCTGTTGCTTTCCCTTCCAGGAGTGCCAGGGTTCACGCAAGAAGACAGCAGGGTATCAATTTAAATTCTCATTGAAAAGCCAGTGTCTTCCAACAGTGCAGCATCCCTCAACATTTCACTAGGATAGTCAGCCTAGGTTTAATGCTGAAATCCTGGAACAAGACATTGCATCAATGGCCTTTTGACTCAGAGATAAGAGTGCTACCCACTGACTTGGACAGAATTCTGAATTTAAGTGCAGCATCTAGTGAGCTGTTCTGGGCGTGAAGAAGTTACTATAAACATTTTCATTGTTCTTAAAGACTGCAGAAATTACATTAGAAAATGTCCATCTCCTGCCCATTTTGTTTGTTGAGTCAGAGAAACTGCAGGTACAAACATTGGCAGTGACAGCCTGGCCTGGAAGAGTAGAAGCTAATTCCATGTAATATTTCTCTTCTACTGTATTGTGCTGTCAGATTGGTAATGGAGCCAGTGCCAATGCAAACCTTGAGAACATACTGTTCTTTGTAATCTCTCAGCCTTTGTAAACCCTGGAAAGGATTTCCAGCGGCACTAAGAGTAAGGGGCTCAAATGACATCCTATAATCAGTAATCAAAATTGACACTTTGTCATAGTAAACTTTCTGGTGCACCTGAATTGGCGTTCAATAGTTCTTGCCGAGGCCTTGATATGCACATGAGGGGCTATTCTTCAAAGAGAAAGAATAAGCAATTAACATGCATTAGGATTCTTGGGATTCTCAACATGGTCAATTTTTGGAAGGACAGACAGGTGGAACCTTTCCGTCCACAATCTTATCTTGAAAAGTTTCCTTCTAAAACAAATGTTATTGTTTAAGGACTCATTCCTTTACTAACATACTTAAAATTTTATTCATTCATTTTAATTTAGTTAACCGAGGTGGATGTTCAGCCATGACCTTGGTGATTCAGGGAGAAGAATTGAAGGGCAAAATGGCCTCCTCTTGTCTTTTAATCTTTATGTTCTTTAATCATTAGTTTAACCTTTCCGTTTGGACATCCACTTAGCCAGCTCTTCAATGACACTTCTACATTAAAGATTACAGACAAATTTAAGTACAACCTAGAGCATTTCCAAGCTCAGTATAAATCATGACTAGACCTGCTTCAGTGTGAATGGAACTAGGTCAACATAGTTCATAACAATAAGTAACTCAATTTACTTTTAGACACTAGAGACTGAGCATCTTCTCAAGTTTTCCAGAAAGTATCAATATTACAGGGACATGAAGTGCCTCTTAGTAAGCTTGTGGCAATGGACAAATACTTGAACTTAGATGAGGTAAAGATTTTAATGTTTATGTTTCAAATGAACTTGGTAACTTGTTCTCCAAAGGTATTAAGAATATGCAAAGAGTGCAATTAAAAAAAGACATTACAGGCTGAACTTAAATCTATTTGGTTTAATAAAAGTGTGTTGAGTTATTGGACAGATATTGCAGCGCTTTATGAAAAGCATAAAGCAGGTAATCTCCTGATTTTGAGATCAGCGAAGAGGCTGAATAGGGTAGGGCTATTTTCCCTCCGCATCAGAGGTTGAAGGCTGACTTATAGAAGTTTAGGAGCAAGAGAGTAACTAGGGAAAGGGTCAATCCACTCAAGGATAGAGGAGGCAATATGTGTGTGGAGCCAGAGGAAGTGGGTGAGATCCTAAATGAACACTTTGCATCAGCATTCATGAAGGATAAAAACATGGATGATGGTAAATTTAAAGAGTGGCCTGGTGATACCCTAAGGTGTGTCAATTTTAAGATGGAGGAGGTCTTTAGTGACTTGAAAATCATTAAGATAGCTAAGTCCACAGGGCCTGATGGGATCTTTCCAAGGATAATGGAGGAGGAAACGGAGGAGATTGCTGAGGCCTTGACATGATTTTTTTGCATCCTCATTAGCCATAGGCATGGTCCCAAAGTATTGGATAATAACTAACGTTATTCATTCAGTCAAGAAGGACAACAGGGATAATCCAGGAAATTAGAGGCCAGGGAGCCCTACGTCACTGGTAAGGAAATTATTAGAGAAGATTCTTGGGGCAGGATTTACCTGTATTTGGAGAAGAATGGACATATTTGGGATAATCAGCATGGCTCTAAGCAGAGGAGGTCTTGTCTCATAAATTTGCTTGGGTATTTTGATGAAGTGACAAAGCTGATTGGTGAGGGGAAGGCAGTGAATACTGTCAACATGGACTTTAGCAAGGCTTTTAACAAGGTCCTTCATGGTAGGCTGGACCAGAAGATCAAATCACGTGGACTCCATTATGAATTGGTAAGTTGGATATAAAATTGGCTTGGCCATAGAAGACAGAGGGTAGTTGTGGATGGGGTGTTTTTCTGATTGGAAGTATAAATGATCTGGATGAAAATGTAGGTGGTCTGATTAGTAAGCTTGCAGATGACATGAAAGTTGTTGGAATTGTGGATAGACAGAATAGCAAAGGATATGACAGGATATAGATCAACTGAAAAGTTGGATGGAGAAATGGCAGATGAAGTTTAAGCCAGACAAGTGTGAGGTAATGCATTTTGGGAGGTCAAATGTGAGAAGAAAGTGTACTGTAAATGGTCAGACATACTTTGATATACAGAGGGAATTGAGGAGGAATTTCTTCTCTCAAAGGATTGAGTATCTTTGGGGATACTTGCCATAGGGAGCAGTGAGGGTCAGAGTCCTTGTATACATTTAAGGCTAAGATAGATTCCTAACCAGTAATGAAATCAAACATTATGGGAAAGGGACTGGAATGTGGATGTAAGGAATATCGGATCTGGATGATCCTATTGAATGGATAGAGCAGCCTCAAGAGCCCGAAATGGCCTATTCCTACTTCTTAGGGTTTTATGGCCTTAGGGAAAGATAAAAAGATCCAATTGTAAATCAACTGGCCAATTCTTGATTAATTGTCAAACAACCAGTCTTCCCATCTCGAATATTTTTATAGCTAAGAACTCAGTGCTCAAAGGGAACAAAAAGACCACATAATTCGTATTCCACCAAACCTTTTCCTCCTGTGTTATCTCATCACAGTGTCCTGTCAATGAGTCTTTAATCAAGGAGATTCCTGGAGAGTTGGCCACCCTATTCCCAGGTCATTAAAGAACCTTTCTTATTTCCAATTTTGATTAACCTGCCGTGTATCCATGACATGTTCTGCTTTCATTTCATTATTCCAGCTCTTCATTTATGCTTTCAAATTTTAAGATGCTAAAACTGTACTCAGAATCACAAAAGTATACAGCAGTTTAGAGGTTATTAAAGGACAGCAACGCTTTAATTATAATCAGGTCTCAGCCAAAAGGGATTAAACACCGTTCATCATTAAACATTTCCTGGTCACCTTGAATAAACAGTGAGCTTTCCTGGTTACTCATGAAAATTGAACAGGAGTTTGCATCTGTTTAAAGCTATCATCCACCTAATTTTGTGTGGTGAGCAAATTTTGGCGTTAAAAATAATTTAAAACCATGGTCACTGAATTAATAATCCTACGCTTAGGAAGACTGTCAGATACAAACTCTGAGAAGGCAATCTTAATTCAAAAAGAGCCATTTATTAGAAAGCAGTGGAAATCTTAAGAACTGAAATGCCACAATAAAGAAAAACAAATGCATTTTAACATTTTAAGTATATTTTTACTAAAATGGCGCTCATTGTACTTGTGAGAAAGCATCATTCATTATTAATAAGCATTTAAATAAGTATAATTTTTCTTTTATGCATTCATGGGATGTGGGTGTTGTTGGCTGGGCCTCCATTTATTGCTTCTCACTGATTGCCCAGAGGGCATTTAAAAGTTAAGCACATTACTGTAGGTCTGGATTCGCATGTGGGCCCAGCCACATAAGAATTTCCTTACTTAAAAAGCGTTAATAAGGCAGGTGTTTTATGACAATCAACAGTGGACATATGTTTGCCATTAGTCTAGCTTCAAAATCAAAATAGGTTCATTCAAGATCAGAAGCTGCACAATTTCTTGCAGACCACTATCCAATTCATTACTTCTGGATTCAAGTGCACCTAGACTTTTAAGATGAAAATATTGCTCCGTCACTTGCTTTCTGTTTTTATATCTCTGCTGAGAGCAAAGCCAAAAAGGCATTGTGATGGATTACTTCCACAAATTTCCATTTTCAATGACTTAGTGATATGCCAAACTCAACTGTTTCTAAATTTGCTTTTGTGGCCCTTCATTCCTTTCATAAAGCTGTGCCTCATGACAAACATTCGAGACAAGCTCCTGGTCTGCAATCTTTTTCCAGACAGTGGGGGTGATGGAGTCAGCAGTGTTCGACTCATGAGCCCAGCTCCTGGATACCATGGAGATGACACAACACAGTGGAACTGGCCGCATCCACCCCCTCTCACACATCTCTCAGTACAGTAGTGACTTTGTTGCCTTTCCTCAATTTTCTGCGAGTTCAGTGACTCTTGGACCCAGGCTGCAGCTAAGACATATTGAGGCTAGGCCCCACACAGCCCCAAGTCCATGCCTGGCTCAGGCTGAGGTGCGGCAGAGGTGGGCTGGTAACCAAGACCCCAGCCAATGTCAAGTCACATCTGGAGGAGCAGCAGAAGAGGAGCAAGAAGAAAAATCTTACATTGCATTCAGTATTTCAAGATGGCACCAGAGAACGGCGACACTTTGCATTTAACAGGCAAAAAACATTTCACTGTATTTTTTATCTATAAATGATAATAAATCTGGATCTCAATCTCTCTGTCTCTCATTCACTCTGTTTGTTGAATGGGCCGTACGTGAAATTAAGTTTCAGTGGTTCTCAAGGTAATTCCATTAAACTATGAGGCCATAGAACAGAACAAAGTTCTCCCAAATCCAGCAGGAAATGGCACTAAGTTGGAAATATCATTCAAAAACCATCACAGTTTCCACCATTTGTATTTCGCTACCTCCATCTGCGCAAACGGGTGGATGATATTTGCCTTCTGCTCAGGCATGAGAAGAAACCAGGCATTTTCATGGAGGTTGCGGGTCTAATACAAATGGACCTCCTTCAGCAATTCCACAAGTTCGTTGACAAAAACTGTACAGGCATGATGGATCAAATGGCCTCCTTTTGCACAGTAGCAATTCTGTGATTTAGACAGAGGCAGGTTGATATGAGAGGGAACATTAAGGTTCAGCATGTCTTGTGAAGGCTCATGCAACCCAACAATCTCCTGAGAAAACAGAGCGTAGTCCTTTGCAAGGACATCTTAAAGGCCCTACTCCCATTACTAGTCAGGACACCAAACTTTGTGAAGGAAGCCTAACCATGGCCACTGAAGTGTGAGAGAAAAGAACTAATTGTTGAAATTGAGTTTATTTTCATAGTTGAATGTCACAGCGTGATCGGAATGCTTTGGAACAGAATTAGAAGCATTTTGCCCCCCATTTCTTCTTTTTAATGCTGACAAAGCAAGTGGAGGTAGGGTTATTTGTCATAGAGGTTAGATGTGATTTAGATCATTAAAGGTGACCCATAATTGATGTTTCATTGAGATTCAACAGCCTACAGTGATTAGTGTAGACTATCAACAAACTTTAAACAGGAAAACATTACATTTTTCTTCTTCTGATTGAACGGTCATTGATTAGAAATATTAATTCTGGTTCTGTCCATAGATGCTGCTTGATCTGCTGAGCTTTTCCAGCTTTTCTTTTGTTATTCCTTAGATTTTCTTCATGACACTGACCTAGGAGAATACAGACACAACTGCGATCAGCCAAAGCTCTAATGACATCTTAATGTTATAAAGCAATAAATAATTCCATTATTCAAGCTGCCTCCCAAGAAGCTTGGATTCCACTGTAATACCAACCAATTTTCTCTTTGATATTATTCCCTGCAGCCCAAATTTCTTCCAAGTCTACATGTTGCTCCTTTCTATTCTAAAGCTGCTCTGGTACAACAGGACCGAGTGTGGGGCAGCCTGTCACGTAATATTACCATGCATTTCTACTTCTGTCCCCCTCTGTGTTTCCCGTATAGCAGTATCATGATGTTCGTTACTCCCTGCCAGTTTAGAGCAAACACTAATGCCTGAGCAATTGAAACTATGAGCTGGCTAGAGTTCTTCTCTCTAGAAAAGAGAAGATAGATAGAGGTCTTTAAAAATTATGGAGGATTTGCTCACCTAGAAACAAAGAAAATGCCATTTGTAGAGGAAACCAAAAGCTAGGGTCTGTGCATTCTTTATTTTCTTCTTTCTTTCATGAGATGTGAACTTCATTGGCAACACCAGCATTTATTGCCCATCCCTAATAGGCATTTGATTTTGCTTGATGTGGTTTGATTTATTTAGTGTCACATATATCTTGTACCAAAATACGGTGAAAAGTGTTGTATAGTGTTGTCGCTCTCCAGCACCATCTTAAAACCTGGAAAAATAAATCAAAACATAAATATAAAGGCATAAAAATGAAGAAATAAAGAAATTTTACAGCCTTTACAGTCCTTCTTGTTAAATGCTCCATCATGGTCCATAGGCCTGGTGGGCAGGCATCAGTCCTCTTCACCATGCTATTGGAACAAAATTGTACCTCTCTTTGGTACCATCTCACCTCCAACAATGCCCTCGCCAACATGTGTCCTCACTGGACCTTGCCTTAGAAGATACCACTGATACCATCACACTGGCCCAAACTTGACTCTGCTGCTGCCATGAGAAATTGACTCTCTTGCTTGCTCATTTGAGAGTGCAACTAAGAGTCAACCGGATTACTGGGGGCCTGGAGTCACATGAACCAGGCGAGGTAAAGATAGCAGATTGCCCTCCCTAAAAGATGTTGGTATTCTGGAAAGAAATCACATTTTGCCAAAGCTTTTTATCTTGCACTCGTCTGAACAATTTGCAAGAATGCCAATTCAAGAAGCATACTAATATCTAAACTGCATGCAAGGATGCTCTGTTAACCAGGGAGTGGTGAGAATGTGGAGCATGCTGTGACAAGATAATTCAGCAGCAGGTATAGATTTAAGGGGATGCTAGTTAGATACATGAGGGAGAAATGAATGGTAGAATATAGTGAGCCAAGCAGCATCCTAGGAGCACAAAAGCCGACGTTTCGGGTCGAGACCCAGGCTGCTTGGCCTGCTGTGTTCATCCAGCTCCACACTTTGTTATCTCGAATTCTCCAGCATCTGCAGTTCCTATTATCTCTGGTAGAATATAGTCATAGGTACAGGTGAAGTAGGTTGGAGTAGGTTCCTCAGGAGCACAAACACCATGTACTTCTTGCCTCCTGTTTGTCGACTAGCAGAGATCAGTTGAACCAAATGGTCATTGCCTTTGTTGTAATTTCAATGTAATTGTTCTGTTAATGCAAGCTATTTAAATGAGATAACTCCGGGAATGCTATTAGACTCAGTTATATTTTGCCATTTCACTGTAAAATTTATATATCTCAAAGAAATGCAATGCTTTTTTAAGAGTGTAGTGGGTTTATTTACAATGATTTGCATTTCTCGTTGAATTGTTTTAAAATTGAGGCAGACAGGCTTTTGTTATTTTGGGGAATCAAGGGACAAAGGGACAGAACGGGGTTTGAAGCCCAAGGTTGACCATGATGGTGTTGAATGGTGGAGAACACTCAACAGCACCACATCCCCTCTGCTCCCCCATGTTCCAGTTTCTTGCATTTTCTGTGCAAAAGGGAAATTTCATACTTTGGTCATGCAGAGCCTTTTCTGACTCCTCCTGAGGATTTGCATTCAGATTTGGTACAACACCTAAGGATGATCATAATAAACCCAGAAACACAAACTAAAACCAGGACTTGTAGGGTTAAATTGTGATGATGGCCTTTGCGGATGGACTTGTATTGCTTTAGCATAATGTGGACAATGGAATAAAGGTAGGGAGATAGAGTTGAGGATCCGAATCACACTGGATACAACTGAATGTTGCAGCATGCCCAAGAACATCAATGACTTATTCCAATTCCTGATATTCCTAAGAGAAGGAAGCGAATCCCAAAGTTTAGGGATGTGGTGTCTAAAGGATAGAGCAGGATAGGAAATTCTTCATATGTACCAATTCAGAAAAACAGAAGGGTCATATTGTCTAGTTGAGCTGGAGAAGATTTCTGAGGTGCAGTGGAGGTAGATCATGGAACGATTTGAAGATGAAGATGTGGCACTCCTTGAACCAGTCTGCACACCTTTTAGTTTCTGTTTAAATCAGGTCCAGATTTTAGATTATTGACTCGACAAACCAAGCAGCAGAACATTATACGTTGAGTATCCAGTTGAGGGATGAGCGCAGCTCACTCCTGAATGTTTTGTGGGTTCACCATTTCTCTCCTCACATCCAGAATATCAAACCTTATGAAAAATCTATTATCTGCTGCATTTTTCTTGAGTTAAATGCATTCAGTGCATCAATACAATTTTCTTTTACTGTCAAAGCATTTTAACCTAAGGACACTGGGAAGAGGAGGAGACCCGTCAGCTCCTTGAGCTTGTTTTGTCATTCAATTGAAAGATGATTGAACTGAACCTTAACCCCCATTCTTCCTTGATATCTTTGCTTCATGAAAGTCCATCTGTAGCCTTTGTGACGTGACACAAACTGTTCCCCAAAGGAGCAAGGCTTCTTGTATGGCTTTCCAACATTTTTCACTTTAATTCATGAGTGAGTCTTTAATTTTGACATCCCGAACACTAAGCTGCCAGACACATGACCATTTTCATTGTGTTGACCTTCCGACACAGTGAATACAGGTGTCCATGGAATAAGCTCCCAAGATTTGGCTTGACAGCTGCTGGTGGATGGTATCTGAAAGTTGAGCATTGGAGCTCATACATCCAGGGTGATGTCCACTGCGCACATTCTGAGATGGAGCTGCAGCTAAGAGTTTTGTCTGTCTGGTATCAGTAAGGTGTAGGTGCAGTAAAGTAGCACAATCATGCAGATGCATTTGCACCAAGTTGTGTTGTTTACCATAGTCCTTGTCAGGGTCTCCAATATCTACTGTCTGCTGGAGGTCGCAAATCTGTCCTTATCTGCTGTATTATGACCAATTAGTGATTATAAGGGTCAGCTTAACATAGGAGCAAGATGGTATGCTTCGGAAAGAATGTTCAGGACAAAATTGGCCGTTTTGGAATCCTTAGTAATTTAGTATCTCCATCAGGCAGGCCCAAATGACAAACTTGATACATCGTTAAAGTAATGTGGAATGGTAGATCTGCCATTTTCTTTCCAATAGACTTAAGGCATCCAGTAAAATCAAGGACTAGTAAATTCCAGACACCTAGGTTATTGTTCTAGGAACTTGGGATCAAAACCCAACATCGAATTAATTAATCTGCAATTGAAAGCTAGTCTCATTGATGGTAACTATGACAACTTTCGTGGATTGTTGTAAAAAACATACTTGATTTAGTGAAGGAAATCTGCTGTCCTTACTCAGTCTGGTCTTCATGTGATCCCAGAGATAGTGTCGTTGATGTTAACAGGCCTTTGAAGTGGCCCAGTGCAGTGGTTCCCATTGTTTCAGTATCAAGGCACCCTTCAATGAGACAAACAGTTCCATGGCACATGGTCTCTTTTTCATCCAAACTGATTACTCATTAACATCATATTTTCTTATGTTTACTATAGCTACAAGACAGGTTTGCAACATAGTACATACAACAAATTACAGAAGATGAAATGCATTAATGTTTCACATTGCATAATGATACATTTTCAAAATGTGCTCAACTCAATTATATCTAACTATTCAGGGTCCTAAATATGTTGCACGCACTCACTAAACAATTACATCATTGAAGTTCAATAAATTGGAGCAAAATGCAAAGTGGAGTAAATTGCAGTTTACCAGGTTAGTGGGAAACCTGGATTTGCCTGTACGCACAGACCCTTTTGATCTGACAGGAATTGATGGGAGGGCCACCGACAAATCTTCCTCCACTGACAGGCATCCCCTCTGCTTGTTGGTTTGTTTTGTCACACTTCAGCCAAAAAAAGCACGCACATGCTGTTGCTTGCTCACTATTGCCGGATCTCAATTTTGTCCTTTAGACCCCTGCGTTTAGAATATTTGCACACTTAGAGTTAAAAAGATGATACCTTGCTTTTAATTTGATGATCGATCTTCACGAGTTTTAGTTCAGTTTTGGTTCAACTTGTTTAGGATGAAATGTTTATTTTTATTACCCTTGTATAAAATTTCATGACACACTTGGACAGTTCTCATCGAATGTCAGTGTGCCATGACACATTGGTTGAGAAGCGCTGGCCTAGTAAGCCCCTCAGTTCAAGGGCAATTTGGGATGGGTAACAAATGCTGGCCTTGATAGTGATGCTCACATCCCATCAGGAAACAAAGTGGCCTACTGGGAATGTCATTTTTGTTGATGGAAAAGTCAAAACACTTCACTGTTCTGTGCTGTCAGGGACAATGTCTTTAGCCACTTAAAGCTCAGCAGTTCTTTGTACATTCTGAGGGGAATTATAAATTTGTTGCTAAATGCCCCAGATTTGGATAAACAGGACAAGCCTCAATGGGAGCAGAGCGACTCAACATGTGTAGCCATTCACAACTTTTAAACAAGGTGGTAGGTTTCTGCTTGTCTTCAGTTCTGCTCTGACCAAAACAACGGTCTGAAGACTTTCCATTTCTGGTTGAATATGGAAGGCAAATTACGCATGAGGCTTAACTCAACCATCAAACAATGCATGGTCTCTTCTCATAGTAACACAACTCTAATCCAAGTGCAATGAGCTTACTTGCTTGGTATTATGGACCCCACCCCGGCCCCAGTGCCAGCATAGTCTTACATCAATGGACCAGGGCAAATATTTTCACATTTTAATTGCTTGTTATCTGTTTCCTGACCATTCTTTATTTTTTATTTTGGAAATGACAAGTGGCATCTGAAAAGAATGAGTGATCGTTTTGGAATGAAATCGGTAATATCCAAAAATGTTGAGCTGTTACTGAATGGAAAATAAACTGCAAAGAGGTTTGAAAATGTGAGTTCATGGCGAGATAAGTGACAATCAAATTGGTTGTGATCCTGTCCAAAGGTGAAGTGTGTTCTGAACACCAAATGGCCAACTCCTGCTCCCATTTCTTGTGTTCTAAACTAAAACCCAACTCCTCATGATCAATGAAAATAGACACCTTCTACACCTGCATACGAACATTCCACATTGTGGAACTTGTGGCATTAGGGGTGGGGGCAGGAGGCCTTACATGCTGGACAGTGTGGTGCTGAACAGTCTGAATCTAAGAATTTGTAACAGTGCCGTCACATGTCCTTCCTTCAAACTTGTAACATTGTGAAGCAGTCAGCACATGTTATGACTCTGCGGGAACGGACAGAGTGCTTCCATCTGAATAAGAACAAGATCCATTGGTTGACCACCAATAGAACTTATTTCTGCAATATCCTGAATGCCATGGATTTACAGGAATACCTCTGGAAAGTGTCTCAATGACTGGATCTGGGCAAAAGTCCAGAAGTTAGTCTCTCCACGTTTCATATGGACTGTGATTTTATGTTCATATGCTTAACTCAAATCTTACCCTGCACACAAATGCAAGCAGCAGTAAACACTGCCTTTCAGTTGTCATTGGCCACCGAAATTACAATGCGGTATTGTAAACAGGAAGGGCCCAGGTTTTTATTTGGTATGAATTGTTTAACTTCTCTAGGTGACACCTTGTTTTTCCGTTATCTACCCAGGTACCAAACTGTAAATGTCTAACACCCCTGTGTGGGAGGTACAAGTACCACCTCTATTTGGAGATTAACCGGCCTGCTGCTGGCAGTAATGATGTCACAGGGAAAGTTGGTTCTGGATAACGAGACACAAGCTGTTTCATTTACCAGTTGTCTAGCTCCTTTCACAGCTTGGTCCTGAAATGTCCCATTGGAAGTGATGCATGCTTCTGGCACTGAGTTCTGCCAGGATCTTCTTTGGGTACATCTGCTGCCACTAGCCCTTCTAATAATACTAGCCCACAAGAATTAATAATAAGGTAGAGAAGGATTAACCATTAATAAGTCTTCCACAAAGAAGCACAAACTTGAGTTATAAGAAGTAGCTTATTGAACAGTAAGACAACAGGTTACATTCACTTAAGCCTAGTTCCCTCCATTAGCACTAGGTCAGGGACATTGTTATCTTCAAAGAGCCGTAGATTCATACAGCATGTAAACAGAGCCTTTAGTCCAACTAGTCCATGCCAATCATGTTCCCAAACTAAACTAGCCCCGGCACTTGACCCATATCCCTCTGAACTTTTTCCTGTTCATGAACTCATCCAAATATCTTTTAAATATTATAACTGTACCTCCATCCTCCACTTCCTCTGGCAGTTCATTCCATACAGGAACCACTCTCGTGTAAAAAACGCTGTCCCTCAGATCCTTTTTAAACTTCCTCCTCTCACCTTAACAATATGGCCCCTAGCTTTGAACTCTCCTATCCTCGGGAAAAGACCCTTGTCATTCACTTATTTACACCTTTCATGATTTTATGAGCCTGAATCAGTTAATCACTCAACCTCCTACACACCTGTGGAAAAAAGTCCTAGTCTTTCCAGTGTTTCTTTTATATAACTCAAACACCCCATTCCCCACATCCTGGTAAATCTTTTCTGAACCCTTTCCATTTTAATGGTGTCCTTCCTTTAACAGGGTGACCACGACTGCATTCACAGTGTCCAAGATGGTAACTGTGTCTAAAATACATTGCTGTGGACTGTGGAACTGACTTAGCAACTAACAACAAACTAGAGCCAACAGACAGGCTCCCTCAAAGACAGAGACAGTCATTTATATATCATTGGGCAGAGCCAATTCAAACCTTCCACTTTCACCCTTTCAGCCCAGTTACCTTTTCAATATGCCCCATCCAGGAAGGAACTGCCTAATAAGGCCGGAAAAATCGTATATTTAATCCCTGTGTTAATAAAAACCCAATGTTTGGGCAAAAGAATGAAGGGGTTAAGGGGAAATGTACCACTTTTGCACATGGCATAAGTGATCACTTCAGGAAGAGTGAGTTCCATTGCCAGTCTGCAGGCCAATTTCCCCCCTAGTCTCTGCTCAATAAATGGTGATTTATGACCGAGCAGGAAAGACCCTGCCCAAGAACATGCATGCGCCATGACCATATGGTGGGCTTAGGTTCAGCAGTGATGCCCTACACGATCACATATCCCACTGATATTCTCTGGTTGTGCCAACACATGAAGAATGGGCACTTCCATGAAGTTATGAAGAAATGTTGGTTTTTCTTCAATCATAATCTCTTAGCCACCAGGGGATTTCTGGAGAGGAGTGGGGGGAAATTAGGGAAAACTCAGGGGGTTGTGAAGCTGTGGAATTCTCCACTGCAGAGGGCTATGGGAGCTCAGTCTTTGCAGATGTTTAAGGTAGAGGTAGATTTCTGAGTACCGATGGAAAAGCTGGATGATGGATGTGGGGCAGATGAAAGGCATTGAAGTGCTCAATTAGCCATTATCATAATGAATGAAGAAGGCTCGATGGGCTGAATGGCCAACTCCTGTTCCTGTGCTCCTAACAATACAACTTCGCACATTTTCCATTCTTGGAAAGGTTTGTTGCTTTTCTGAAATACAACACTTCAAGGAATATGTAGTGGAACTAAAAAAAACCCCTATCCCAGATATGGCTGGAAGCAAGTCCGTAACAATTGGGTATCCAATATATGTCTCATGGGTTTTAGCACTGTTAAACTCAGGAGAATGAGCAAGAACCGTTGTCCAGGACATCAGCAAATTTGGAAAGACTGGGAAGGGCTAAACAAATCAAATCTTAGAGTTTGTACAGTGCCAAGCACTGATTTTTAAATCCTGAAGATTGCATGGAAGAGATAAGGTGGAGCAGCAAGGAGCTCCACAGTGTTAATGTCATGGGAATGAAAGCCTCGAAGCAGGAGACGAGGCTAGTTGTGTCAAGGTGCTGGGGAGGGAGACAGTGAGTGAGGGAAGATGTTGCAGACATTAGTGAGAGTGTTAGAATCTTGATGGGAGGTGAGTGCAATAACAGAAGTAGAGTAAGTGTGAGGTTTTGGAGAGAAGATGTGGCACTTACGCTGGCAGAGTAGGAAAGACATCTTCCAACTGGGCATTCCTCCATATGGCTAAGACTGCTAAGTTTTCATCAAGATGGTGGCAGCGAAGGACACCCAAGTCAAGTTTCGTTCACTCAGATCACATTTTTTTTCCCCTTTATCCCTTCACTTATTTCTTGTCCCAAGCTTGGACAGCATTGGCAGCAGCAAGAAACCCTAGTGCGGTCTCAACAAAGCCCTTACTTAGTTTTCCAGGGTGAGCACAGAACCTGGCATCGGACTCAGGGCCTGCTACATCTAGCAGAGGCGACATTGGCGAGGTAGGCCCAGCAGTGAAAGATTGTGCCTGAGGGTCAGCATCCTCATTGTTGGCTAGATCCAGCACTGGCGACAGTGAAGTGCTCGCAGAAGGGTATCACACCGACATCAATGAGGTCGGCTCGGCAGGCGAGAGATGTGTCTCCGACATTGGTGGGTCCGATGCAGGCAGTGACAAGGCAGTGGCACAGGAGAAACAGCCCAGCGGCAAAAGATGATGTTGGAACAGTGGCAACTTCAATGTTGGCTGGCACTAGTGTAGAAGGCAGTGAGGCGGTGGAGAAGGGATGGCACCGCAGGTTTCATTGATGCTGAGCTGTCTCAGGACTGATAGACTGTCTTTAAGCTATGTCTTTCCATTTTTATTCCTTATTCTTAAAAACAATTCAAAATGGCGCTGGATTGAGGCAACTGTGAAGAAACTTTTTGACATTTTTTCTCACAGTCAGATACACATGATAATAAAATTATTCATTCAATCATTAGATAAGGCTGACATTGGTCTGGTGTCATGATTTCTGCCTCTGGTCATGGGGCAAAAGCGCTATCCACCACCCCCCATCCAACATTACCTCCAAGAACCTCCCCACAAAGCAGGGGCTGATTAACACCTGCCTGCCATGCCCATCGACCATATGGAGCCGCTCAGGACTGACTGTGTGTGTCTGGGTACACAACGCGCTTTCAAGATGGCATAGAAGCAAGGAAAGCCAGTCAATTCTAAATATCGGCTGAGCGGTGACTTCTTCTGGAATGCCATGTGGTTAAGATGCGGCTGCGATCAGTCGTGAGGGACACCATGGGTACAGGGTAGAGATAGTTCATGAGGTGAATTTGAGGAGATATGGTGGGAGAATCTGCGAGGCCACACGGCAGAAATCCCTTAAAAAAAAAACTTGATGTAACTCAGACTTAGCCAAAAACACAGAGTTCAGCTTATAATATCTAGTCAGGCTCAGAAGGTAAACTCAGGGCCAAATGTTTGTTGTGAAGGTGGTTTAGCAGTTGTTAGTAACAGTCTCTGAGGTTGCCTTGTTGTGTGTTTTGGGCCCTCTGGATCCTGCCTACATTTGAGATCTATTGTCAGAAATCCAGTCTGCTGTGTTTGAGTTTCTGTAAGTAATTAAGTTAGATCATTTTTCTTTTTAAGAAGGACTATTATATTTTACTACAGTAATTTATTTGTTAACTGTAGGGCCATTAAATCAAGTTCAGTACATAAAAATCAATAAATGGCTAATCTTGTATGCAAAGTTGACAAGTGGAGCATTGTATCAGAAGTCAAAGTGTTTCAGGGAAGTACTTCTCACGAATTTATAAATTGTTTAAGGTAGAGATTTTGACACTTGAACATACAGAGGCTTTTGAAAGGATTTGGCATAACCAATTTTATGTTCGTGCTTTCAATTTTGTCTTTTGTGATGATTATTGTCAGGCTTATCAGGGTCAGTTGTCAATGTTAGGGTCCAGATTACCATAACATTCTGTTAAAGTCAAGTAGCCCCAGGAAAAGGTACAGAATGGATGAGATGCAGAGTTCAGGTTTCTCTTAAGTGCTCCATTAAGATGTTCGGGTCTGGTACAACATTAAATAGCAAAATACTGCAGGAAGCTGGAAATCTGAAATGAAAATAGAGAGTGCTGGAGAAACTTTAAACTTGAACAGGTTCAGAAAAGACTTTCAAGGATGTTGCCAGGGTTGGCGAGTTTGAGGTAGAGGGATATGCTGAATAGGCTGGGACTATTTTCCCTGGAGCATCGGAGGCTGAGGGGTGACCTGATAGAGGTTTATAAAATCATGAGGGGCATCGATGGTGTGAATAGTCAAGGTATTTTCCACAAAGTAGGGGAGTCCAAGACTAGAGAACATTGATTTAAGGTGAGAGGAGAAAGATTTAAATGGGACCTCAGGGGCAACATTTTCACACAGAGGGTGGTGTGTGTATGGAATGGGCTGCCAGAGGAAGTGGTGGAGGCTGGTACAATTACAACATTTAAAAGGCATCTGGATGGGTATATGAATAGAAGAGGTTTAAAGGGATATGGGCCAAATGCTGGAAAATGGGACTAGATTGATTTAGGATATCGGTTGGCTTGGGTGAGTTGGATCGAAGGTTCAGTTTCCGTGATGCTACGAAACTCTGGCAGGATCTGTGGAAAGCGAATCAGAGTTAAAGTCTTGTATGATTCTTCACCAGAACTCCAAAGAAGAGTTATACTGGATTTGAAATGTTAGCTCTATTTTTCTCTCCCCAATTGCTGCCAGAACTGATGAGTTTCTCTAGCAGTCAGATTTTTTTATTTCTGGTTCATTGTTGGTTAAGATGCAGAGTGAAGCTGTCTCTAATAAACCCCAGAGATAGCAAGAACTGCAGATACTGGAGTCAGAGATAACAAAGTGTAGAGCTGGAGGAATACCGTAGGCCAGGCAGCATCAGAGGAGCAAGTTAAGTTGATATTTCGAGTTGGAACCCTTCTTCAGCTCCACACTTTGTTATCTCTAATAAACCTCATTAAGCTTTCCTGTTCAAACACAATATACCCTGTAAAAGCTACGCTTGTATTAAATTAAACAGCACTTCATCCACACTCTCAGAAGATTGAGCCTACTGCAGTTAAGTGACAATTCCCCTTCTTCCAGGGGAACTTGGAATGCTGGAAATATTCCATCAGGGACTTTGTAGCTGGGATTCATATACATTCCCACCAAAGATCTTTAGCAAGGATATGGGGAAGAGCTATGAGAGTTGACACTGAGTCTTGATCATAGACTCATAGAGTCATACAGCAGAGAATAGGCCTTTCAGCCCATCGAGTCTGCACTGACAACTCCCACTAAAGGCACACCAATCCTAATTTCCTGCACCTGTCCGATATCCTTGAATGTTATGATAGTTCAAGTGCTCATCCAAATATTTTTTAAAGGTTGTAAGATTCCCGGCCTCCACTACCATGCCAGGCAGTGCATTCCAAATTCCCACCACTCTCTGAGTAAAAACATTTTTCTCAAACTTCCTGTGAATTTCCAGATGGTTCCCCCAAAACTATACCCACTTGTGATTGACCCCTCAACCAAGGAGAACAGCTGCTCTCTATTCCCTGTCCACACCCCTCATAATCTTATACAACCTAATCCTGTTGCCCCTCAGTCTTCTCTGTGCTAGAGAAAACAACTCAAGCCTGTCCAGTCTCTCCTTAAAGCTCAATTTCTCTTTCCCAACCAACATCCTGATGAACCTCTTCTGTACCCCCTGTCATGCTATCAGATCATTCCTGTAGTGAGGTGTCCAGAACTATGCACAGTGCTCCAGCTGTCGTCTGCACAACTCCAACATTATCTCCTTGCTCTCATACTCTGTGTCATGACTGATGAAAGTCAGTGTCCCATAAGCCTTCTTAACCATCCTATTCACATGCTGTGCCAACATCAGGGATCTGTAAGTAATTACCCCAAGTCCCTCTGTTTCCCTGGGCTGCCCAGTGTCCTGCCATTCATTAAATAATCCCTCATCTTGTTTCTTCTTCCAAGGTGCATCACCTCACACTTATCAGGGTTTAAATATCATCTGTCAATCTGACCACCCATCTATCTCTTCCTGTAGCCTGCAACTGTCTTCTTTACTATTAACCAGAAGATGTAAGGCTTGGAGAGCTAGTGAAGATGCAATGGGCTGAATGATGTCTTTTTGCTCCACAATAATTCTATAATCTTGATTCTGAGATTGATTTGGAGGAAGACGGTTCATCACTGCATTTACCTTATATCTACAGTGTCAACCCTGCCTTTTCCTCAGCTCACCCTTCTCTCTACACACACACGCGCGCGGACACGTACGCACAGACTATAAGTGGCAAATTCACTGAGGGTGAAAACCAACACTCCCTCAAATTATTGTTTTCTTCTCTATTGTGTGGATTTCTGGGAACTTTGCCCGGCCAATGCTCCTGAAACTGGGAGTCAACGCTGGAAGCAGTGTCGGTACATCAATAGCAATGCACAAGATCATTTGAACTGCTATGGGGGCGCATTGACAATGACCAATCCAACCAAGACATCCAGAGAAATAACATTTATATTATTTGAGCTAATATAACTTTAAATATTGTCGCAAAACCATACCTGTTATGTGACTCTAGTTTCTGTACTTGGTTACTCAATGCTGACATCAACAAATAGCCCTGCTGATCTACTATCCCAGATTTACTATCCCAGTTTTAATCCTTTGGCCAGTGCTCAGTTTGGGAAACAATGAGGCAGACTCAATGAATCGCAGCTACAGAAGGAGAAAATCCCCTGAGGTGGGAGAGTAATAATCCCAGACGTGATCAGGGTGTAGTGAATCCTTCTGGAGCAGTGCCTGGACGTGATCTTTCTTGAAGTCTGCTTTTACTGTGATGGCATTTCATGTTCAAGCAGAATTCACACATGAGCTTTTCCATAGGGCTGGCTGGACAGTGCTGTGAAAATCTTCACTGATTCTCTACAACTTGGTTAATCTGAGGCTAGTGCTGGTCCTTTGAATGCAATCCCATGTGAACTCAATCAGCTTCTCACTGACCTGCAATCCAAACTGGCCCCTTACTGCTCCGCATATCAAACTTCACTAAATTGCTTAAAAAGGATTTTGGATACTTGGATGCTTTAGTAAGCTACAGGGAGGCCTGAATCATTCACCTTGTGCCTTAACACAGCTGTAAAAGGTCAAAGGTAGGACTGAACTCCCAAAGAGACATTGTTCAACAGTCTTTTCACATAGAACAAACTGAAACAGGCCATTCAATCGAGCCCATATCAGTGTCCATGCTCCACAGGAGCTTCCTTCTATCACTGTGCACCATCCCATTGTAAGCTGTAAGGGGGATAGTGTGGAACCTCAAAACAACATGGAAAAATTAGCAGAATGAGCAGATAGGTAGCAGATGAAGCACAGAAATGTGAAGTGATTCATTTTGGCAGGAAGAACAAGGAGAGACAACGTAAAACAAGCAGAACCAATTTGGATGTCAAAGGACCTGGACATATACATGCATAAGTCATTGAAGGCAACAGAACAGTTGAGAGAGTAGATTTTTTCTTTATTCATTCACAGGATGAGGGAGGTGCTGGCAAGGCAGCATTTATTGCCCATTCCTAATTTCCCAGGGGGCAGTTAGGAGTCAATTACATTGCTGTGGGTCTGGAGTCACATGTAGGCCAGACCAGATAAGTCTGGCAGTTTCCTTCCAAAAAGGATATTAGTGAACCAGATGGGATTTTCTGACAATCGTCTCATCGTCATCATTAGATTCTTAATTCCAGACATTTATTGAATTCAAATTCCACCATCTGCCATGGTGGGATTTGAACCCAGGTCCCCACAACTTTTTTTGGGTCTCTGGATTAGCTATCCAACGATAATACTGCTAGGCCATTGCCTCTCCCTTAATAATGCATACAGTCTCTTGGACTTTATACATAGAGTAAAAGAATTAGGAGGTTCTGGTAAACATGTATGGGACACAAGTACAGTTTCAGATCAAGTAATGTATCCAGTGTGGGGCTTCACACTTCAGAAAGCACACCAAACTATTAGAGAGAGTGCAGTAAAGTTTTACAAGAATGACTCCAGGGATGACGAAGTCTGGTGATGAAGATAGTTTGGAGAATTTAGGACTATTTTACTTAATGAAGAGAAGGTTGGGAGAATATTAAATAGAGGTATTCAAAAATCACGAGGAGTTGATTGTCAGAAACTGTCCTCAGTCGGAAAGCATCAAGATCAATAGGGTACAGGTTTAAAGTAATAGGCAAAAGAAGTAAAAGTAACATGAGCAAAAGCTTATTCATGCAGTGAATGGTCAGGGTTTGTAACATGTTGATGGAGAGTGTCATGGAAGCAGGCCAACTGAAGCATGCAAGGTGGTGTTAGATGGCAGTTCGAAAAGAAAGAATGTGCAAGATTACAGGAAGAAGGTCGAAGAGTGGCACTGAGTGGAATGCACATTAGGAGGGCCACCACAAACATAGTGGACTGAACGGCCTCCTTTTGTACCATAACGATAGTGTGATATGAATTCTGTCAGCATAACCCTTTCTCATTGCATACTAATATTAAAGTGGACAGTGGTGCATTTCTCCAGCTATCTTTGTTGACGTGGTGCTTGTCCAGATTCAGAAGCAGAAACAGAGATGTGTGATGTTTCCTCTACTATTACCTACTATTCCTCTCCTAGATGTCTTCCTTCCACAGGCAGTTCCCATTATTTTTCATTGCTGGATCACACTGGTCTATAGCTTCAGTAGAGGCCTTTCTCAACTGCTGTGAAAGCTGGGATAGCTCTACCTCCATTTCTACCTCTATGGGAGAACAAAAGAAAACTCTCCCAACACCTACAGCCAGGTGAACTGTGATGAACAAAGGGGAAATATTCGGAAGAGAAGGATAAAAGAAGATTAATGTAGGGAAAGTGCAAGTAGAGTGAAGACTATATCAATGAATCTTGTCTCTCTGAAGAGTCACACTTAATTTTTGCATGATACTTTAGGTGCTTTGTATTGCTAATCCATGCCTCAGGCATGTAATGCAGGAAAAGTTCAGAGGGATATAGGCTAAACACAGGCCGATGGGTCTAGTTTAGTTTAGGAAACCTAGTTGGCATAGATGAATTGGGCTGAAGGGCCTGTTTCGAGACTATTTAATTCTATGAATGTAAACTTTGCTCTCGTCATTTGTCTAGTTTTTCCCTATAGCCTACTTCATAAACTGTGAGGGGAAAAAAAGCACAATTCACATTCTTCCCAGTACGTCTTTTGTATTCACATCATTCATCAATTGAAAATGCAAGCTGCATGATGTCTGCTTCTTCCCTCAAGCTGTTTCCAACTGGGTCATCCCATGTCAGCTCCAAGATATGTCTATTTTCAGCAGAGAATCTCATGCAGTCCTGGATGCACCAATCTCCCCAGCCCACTGACGGAAATTGCTCATCGAGGCCTCTGCATTTGAATAGGTCGAAGGCTGACTTCAGATGCCTTTTCTCTCTTGGATGCGTTCTTCAACAGCACCCTGCAGCAGCCTGCTGGAAATAATTAACTATCAATCTGGAATGACATGCAGCAGCTATCCTGCTGCTCTTGCATTACAGGCAGACTGCAATGCAGCTAACTTGCCTAGGATCTCACCCAAAGCCCACAAACACACTGATATTCACAACTGTCCCAGCACAAGTCTCCTGATAGTTACTAGCTCTGAACCAGCAACCCATCTCTGTCAACTCATTTCCACCACAAATGCTTTAGAGTTGAAATTCTAAGTTTTTTAGAAAGTGAATATAAAAAGCTGCCATCTGTAAATTAATAGTAAACATTAAACTGTTAGATTATCATCAAAAAATTCAATAGAAACAGCTGCATTTATATTGTACCTTCCACAATCTTAATGTGTCTAAAGGGCTTTACAGCCAATGAAGTGCACTTTGAAAAATGTCAGTGCTGTAACGTAGCAAATGAAATTTGTACATAGGAAGATCCCACATCCAGCAATAACCCAGTTTTTGTGATGTGGGTTAAGAGACAAGCGTTGACCAGGCCACTGGTGAGAATTCCCCAGCTCTCATGGAATCCTTATGTCAAGTCCACACCAACCCTCTAAACAGCATCCCACCCTGCCCTATAATCCTGCATCTCCCATGGCAAATCCACCTCACATGCACATTCCAGGAAATTTAGCATTGCCATCCACCTAATCTACACATCTTCAGATTGTGGAAGGAAACCAGAGCACCAGAAGAAATCCACGCAGACATAGGGAAAATGTGCAAACTCCATACAAACAGTTGCCCAAGGATGGAATTGAACCTGGGTTCCCTCATGCTGTGAGGTAGCAGTGCTAACGATTGTGCTGCATTTCTGAGCAACACCGCCAATGGGATATATCTCATCCACCTAAAAAGACCTCAGACAAACGCGTCATCTGGAAGATGGCGCTTCTAACAGTGCAGCACCCTCTCAATAGTGCACTGGGCTATTACATTGGATGTTTGCACTTGAGACATGCAGGACGGATCTCTGCATTGTCCTTAGCATCTTTCACAAGGATGAGGAACTTCTTATGCTAACCTAGGGACCCGAGATATGAAATGTCCAGCTGTGAAATCCTTATTGCATTGTAATTCTATGGCATTCCACTTTCTTCCACCTTCTTAACTCAGAGTAATGAGACTCAGAGAGTTTCTACACAGGCAGGTCACACAAACAGCAGTGGGCTGGCAGACACAGTGACCTGATTTGGTCAAGTTGGTTACCTGTGAAAATACCTTTCTAGTATCTGAGGCCTGGCACCTCGTCTTGTGCAACATCTTGACAGAGTAGTACCCTCCCTGTAATGGACCAAAGACAGCCTTAAGGTGTTGCAGTTTGAAAGCAGGAACATACCAATTCCCACAGAGCCGAGAATGGGCAGCAATGATTAACAATTTAAAAATACATTAAAGGGGAACGATTTTTAATGGAGAAAACTAGAAATGAATTCGCCAACAAAGTCATGTGATTCCAGATCAGTTTGAAGCAACAACCAGTTCAGTTGAATAAACCAAGGGAGAACATGTCATTTGGAATAAAGCCAGATTGGACATGCCAGTCACAGAGTTCCTGATTGGCTGTGAGGAATCAAAATCCTCATACAGTATATCACACAAGGTGCTAATACAATGAAAAAGGCTGCAGGGTGCAAAGCTGAAAGTTTCACAGCTTCAGGATGTTCTTTCAAGTGAGAAGGTCAACTGTTACGTTAGACTATGTCTTTCCAGATTTGATCCAAAACTACAGGCTCCATTTCCCCCTTTCCATCCACACTCAATATATCATTCAGTTGTCATCTTACTACTTTTTTTGACCAATTCAGCACTGAACAAAGCTGTAATCACAGACTTCAGTTTGCTTTGCTGAATTGGACCTTAATTAAAGCTCACTATCTGCAAATTATGTGATGTATAAATAAATGCTTATGTTTATAGGTGATGTGGGAGGAATAGAACCACAGTATACACTGATTTACATGTTATTTATTTCGAGGACAGCTCTTGTCAAAATGCAATTTCCATTTCTTGCTGGGCCTAGGGAGACTTGACAGATTCGATGTACAGACAGTTCAGTCCATTACAGGGAGAGTGCTGCTCTGTCAAGATGCTGTATTTCAGGTGAGATCTTAAACTGTAGCCTCCTCTAACCTCACAAGATGAGGTGCCAGGCCTCAGATACTAGAAAGGTATTTTCACAGGTAACCAACTTGACCAAATCAGGTCACCATGTCTGTCAGCCCACTGCTGTTTGTGTGACCTGCCTGTGTACAAACTTGCTACTCCATTTCTCTAAGTTACAACACTGACAGCACTCCAAAAAACGTTGCAGAGACTTGGAATAGTTACTATATCAATTCAAATTGGACTGTTGTGATCCAGCGCTAGTGTTCCTGCCTCTGGGCTATATGATCTGGATTTAGGTCTGACCTGTTCCAGATGTTGGGAGAACTGAAAACTGATGTGAAAATAGCAAAGGAAAGGGGAATAAACAAGTTCTGATGTGTTTTCAAGCAGAGAAAAGGGCAGCCCACCATCTGTTTATTCTGCTTAAATTCTGAAGTGACCGGCCCATAAAATATTTTCACACGGAATGGCTCATATATAGAATGAACTGCCAGATGATGGTAGATGCAGGAACAGTGACAACATTTAAAAGACGTTTGGGCAGGTGCATGAATAAGAGAAAGGTTTGCGGGGATGTGGGCAAGTAATGGGGACTAGTTTAGTTTGAGAAACTTGGTCAGCATGAACAAGTTGGACCAAAGGATCTGTTTCCATGCTGTATGATTTGATCATACCATGTGTGTTATACGCACCTGAGCAGGTTAATTGAATATCTATTCATTCAATTTCTTTTTCTGTTCATGTGCACGAGAATTAAGTGTTGTACGAGACAGAAAATTACAAGCACATTGCACAAATAATTTTACAAGCAGTTGCCTGGTATGAGACCTGAAGTAAATCAGGTTTAGCCCACAGTCTACAATTAAGCTATTTTAAGATTAATGGTGCAGAAACGCTGGGCCTGCTCAGTCTCCTGGCAGAATTGAAACTGTAAGATATAGGAGCAGAGCAGGCCATTCAGCCCATTGAGCTTGCTCTGCCATTCAATGAGATCATGGCTGATCTGATAATCCTCAACTCCACTTTCCTGCTTTTTCCCCATAACCCCTGATTTCCTTACTGGTTAAAAAGCTGTCTCTCTCAACCTGGAATATACTTAATGGCCCAGCCTCGACAACTATCTTCAGTAAAGAATTCGATAGATTCACTAGCATCTGTGGAGTTATTTACTGAAGAGTGATGTTCTCCCTGACAATGTCCTTTCCTCCATTTAGGAATTGTGCTGATTATTCCTGTTGTTTTCCTCCTTAGAGAGTTATATTGCATTCACGTTTTTAATACAGGACTGCCACTAGTGCAGGGAATGCTGGGATAGATTGACTTCCACTGTTCAACTCATTTTTGCTGTCTCACTCTCCAGCCGGATTACAGAGAGAGAGAAAAACGAGGATGGGAAAAGGGGGAGAAAGGAAAAAGACGAGAAAAAAGAAAAAGACAAGAGGAATGCATTGCCCCTACTTCAGTAGAGTTAGCTTCCTGATATAATATTGGCATGCGTGTTAATGTCATGGGTGCACAGACATAAGTCTGTACCTGTGAAGTATTCCTGACTGTTAGCTCCACTGAGAGATAGTCTTGTTACACGGCGGGTGGTGTCCCCACCTCTGATACAGAAGTTCCAGTTTCAGTTTCCATCCCAGGACACGATAGGCCCAGGAAACTGTTCGTACTGATGCACAACAGTTTTATATCAAGTTGTAGAACCTTCCAACACACACCAATGGCAGGCATTAAGAACAGAAACGATTCCTGATTAGGCAAGTGATGAAAAGAAAGTTGTAGGCCTCTAAAAGCTCCAGGCTTCAATGTATTTGTAAATATATGTGTTAATTTAACAACCCAGACTTCCTGGGTGATTTGTAACATGCCAGTACCGGTCTATTCGAATGTGCAGCTGAACTAAAGAACTATAAAAATAACCTATTCTTAAACCGTACAGTACAGTGCCATTTGCATAAAGGATGCAAAATTCAAGATGATTCCCCTCGGACTGTTTCCTCACAGTTTTGTTCAAGCGGTTTGTCTTTGAAGGATGTAAACATGTAGCAAGTGCCTGCTCTGTGAATAATGTGTGGCTGAGGAAAAAGATTCATGGCAAAAAAGATAAATGCCATGCTGTGTTCGGCACGGCTGGAGAAATTTTGGTTTTCACCGCAACAATCTCTGAACATTAATACCCGGCATTTTTAGGTCAGTCCTTATTAATTAGAGGCCTCGGGTCTTCTAAACATCTGCCAGGCTCACTTTAATGTGCAATTCTTTTCTTGCCTTGCAGAGGCAGAGAGGTTTATTAGAGTGGGGGTGGGGAAAGAAGAAAGCAAGGAGAACGATCAAAGAAAATTGACAATGTTGTGAGGAAGAGGATTCTTGTTCATCAGTTAAAACTGATATGTGCTTAAATGTTTGGGATTTAATTCAGTTTATAAGAAAGAGTTTTGTGATCTGGGTATGCTGGCCTGTAGGACTGCTGCTAGTGAATCAAATATTGCACCATCTTAAATCTGCTGACACATTCAAGCACTTGCTTGTGAGTGTTAATACGTGGCTCTTATTGCTAAGCATGTACTGACCTGAGGATTATTCTGTTTAGTCAATTATAGGGTCCAGAGAGGCAGAGATGAGATAGATGAGAGAGAAAGAACGATCACCCCCGATTCCCTCACAACAATCATGAACAGGCTGAAGGGAGAATTGCATTTCTGTAGCACCTTGGGAGATTCCGGAGCAGTCACCCGTAGGAAATGTGACAGGCAACTTTCAAAAGAAAGATCCCACGAATAGCAATACAATGATGATGAGATTGTCTGTTTCAGTGTTGCTGGCTGAGGGTTAAATATCAGCCTAGGCACCAAGGAGAATAATAACTGCCCTCGAGCAGTGACTTTCACAGCACACACATCTGCACTAGCACATTAGCACAGTAGCACACACAGGCCAGGAGTTGCAGTTGTTTTTAAGATTCATGACTCTCTGAGATAAAAAGTTTGAGTTTCGATGATCTATAAGAGTAGATGATCTATAAGATCTAGAAGAAGCTTCAGAAGAGAATTGGATTAACACTTGTTAAGAAAGGATCGCAAGATTGTGGCAAGAGAGAGGTGAAGGGGATGAATGATGTGAAGGAGCTGGATCCATGTGGTAGGTGAAGGCGAAGGTAATCACAAAATATTCTATCAGTTATTACAGATGCAAGCAGTAGTTTAACTGTTGGGAAGAGCAAGTGAAGAAGATGGAGTGACTTTGGGTGAGAGTTCAAGGGAATGGAGATACAAGACACCTAAAGGCCTGATCACTTCCATATGGGATAAATCAATTCAGCTCCACATTCTTGCCTGTTCAAGTTCTGGAAGGTTTGCTCTCAGGTGTGATCAATACCATAGATGGGAGTTTATTAGTTTAGTTGGCAGGACAGCAGGTTTGTGATGCAGAATGATGTCAACAGCACAGGTTTAATTCCCACCTGCTGAGGTTATCATAAATGACTCTCCTCTCACCTGAGGTATGGGAATCCACAGATTAAACCAGTCATCTCTCTGTAATGAAAGAGCAGCCCAATGGTCAGGCAGAAACTATAGTAAATTTATCCCACAATGTGCTTTCATCACAGATGGAACTGAATATGAACCTCAACTTCTTCCTGTTTATGATTTAATTATTCTTTACATGAATCTGCCAGGACATTTTGTCTAACTGAGAGCTTTCATCCTGTGAATGTGGAAATATCCTGGGTGTCATAACAAGTGAGAATCCCAGGGAAAAGATCGTGATTTGATTTGATTTATTGTTGTCACATGTACCTAAGTACAATGAAAGGTTTTGTTTTGTGAGCAGTACAGGCAGTACATAGCAAACAAGGACATACAGATCATAGGGTGCTTAGACAGAGTGAGGCACACAGGGTTACACTGTACAGGAAGTGCACACAGCAAGATCAACATTAGATTTGAAATTAGTCAGAAGTGAAACACTGAGAAGGATAAAGGGAAGGTTACTTGAATGATAAATCAGGGACGTGCAATCTATACTTTTAATAGTTTGGTGTAGAGATGACGGTGTTAGACTGGGGTGGACAAGGACAAACATCACATAACACCAAGTTATAATCCAACATGTTTATTTAAAAATGCAAGTTTTTGAAGCTCAGGTCCTTCCTCAGGCCTCACGCTGAGGAAGGGGCTGAGCACAGAAAGCTTTCAGATAAATCTATTGAACTATAACCTGTTGTCATGTGATTTTTGACCTTTAATATTTTGGTTATGTGGTGATATCCTTACAACTGGAAACCAAAGAACTAAGCTTTGAAAACTTTGTAACAGCATATATTTAAATATATCTATATATATTTTACATGTACATATTTATGTAGATATAGATATATAAAATATATACCTTCATTGCCCAGAAGCAAAGTGTGATGAGTAAAACTCAATGGAAATGGAACCAAGTGACCAGTAGATGGCAGCAAGATTCATGAAGATGTTCATTCACTAACTCCTGAAAATGGCGCTGATCTCCAGCAGTCATGCGAGTTCTGCCTGCATGAGACAAGATCCCCTTCACATATAATTAAAAACAGGACTTGTCTCATAAGAATGTCAGTAGGCAGGACACCAGCAGTGGGATGAATCTTTGAAGCTTATTTTGTTTCCCAAGGCTCGATCCATTGTTGAGAATGCAGAGCAGAAAAGGGGTGACATCCTGTGTTTGCAGACAAGCAAAATGGGAGGTGGCAGCTGCTCCCTCAGTTTCACAGCTGGAAGTCACAAGGAAAGGGCGAACGGATAGCCATCGAGGGAAACCCTTCCACACAGTTAGATTGGTAGCACTGGCACAATTCAAGAAATTAAGATGTCTTACAAATGGCCCCTCCCCACCTGCTCTAAATCCCTCGGGAAACAGAAACTTAATGATTAGACATTAATCAAAGGCAAAATGCTGCAGATACTGGAAATCTGAAACAAAAACAGAAAATACTGGAGAAACCCAGCAGGTCTGGCAGCGTCTGTGCAAAGCGAAGCAGGATAGATTTCAAGTTTGATACGACTTGTTCTGAACACCTAGAGAGGTCATACTGAGTTTGAAAATTAACTGTATTTCTCTCTCCACAAATGCTGCCAGACCCTTGGTGAGTTTCTCCAGCATCTTTGTGTTAGTTTAGACCTAGATTCCAGGATGTATATCATGTTCAGAAATTGCTGGGAAAGCTCAGCAGGTCTGGCAGTGACTGTTCTTAGGAAGGGTCACTGGATCCAAAACATTATCTCTGATTTCTCTCCACAGACATTGCCAGACCTTTGGCAGTGACTGTTCTGACGAAGGAACACTGGACTCAAAACATTAACTCTGATTTCTGCCAGACTTGCTGAGCTTTTCCAGCAATTTCTGTTTTCGTTTGTAATTTACAGCATCTGCAATTCATTCAGATTTTATGTATATTGCATTGTTCATGGCTGCACACATTTCCAACAAAGCTTGTTTACAACTATGCATCACACCTTTGAAGAGTTTGGAGTATCCTACTGTTGGACCCATGCTAGAGCCAGCTCGAGGGGCTGAATGGCCTACTGCTGCTTCTATTCCCGATATTTCTACGTTTGAAGAAACCATCAATCACAGATACAGACCACATATTAAGGAAACAGAAGTTAGAGACAATAGGAAGACATGTTATCAATAACTCACCTCAATGTGGTGCCTTTGGCAGCTGTAAAATATTCATAGGCACTTCACAGGGATGCAGTCTGATAATAATTGGCATAAACCAAAGGAGGAGGCCTTAGGACAGTTAGCAAAGAGATCAATCTTCAGGAGCAACCTAGCAACAGCGAATAAGTTAGTGAGATTTAAGGTGAATATCTTGGAGCTTGGGATGATAGCTGGCTGAGGACACAGCTACCATTGGCGAAAGAAATGTTACAGCTCAGGGAAGGGTGAAGAATTGCAGAAAAATGACTAGTTACAAAATGTATTTAACAATACATACTTTTGACAGACTTTGTTTTCTATGTCTTCAGAAACATTGTAAAATGGGTTTCAGTTCTCTGGTGACTTTGCTGTATCGATTTACATACAATAAAAGGTATTTATCTGAGCTCACTGGATTTTTCATTAGTTTGACAGTTGAACTACAGAGAGGACTCATTCTGACTTGGTAAAACCTTGTTATGCCAGGTTATGCAAAAGATACAGGGCCCACTTAATGAAGATCCCCTGAGATACAGTGCATGGTATATGAAATAATTCCACATAGGTTGGTTTCCTTTCACCAAGTCATTCCTTACTTACACGTGGAGTGTCCTTGACACTGATCCAGCTCCCTCAGACCCAACTGTCAGAGTGATCTGACACTCCTGTCCCTGCTATATATATCATGCTGGTACCTTACAGAACCAGAGGTCAGTGCCGTGAATAGCATCAGCAGGTCTATCACTCTGCACGGATTTTCAGAGTAACACCGCTACTCACCACCCCACACCACGTCCCCAACCCCCAACCAGTGTGTGTAACTTGGAAAGAATATAGAACATTAGAGAACATTCTGAGGAGGAGTAGACAGGGTGGATAGAGAGAAACCTTTCCCCTTAGGGGAGGTCGATATCCAGGCGATACAGATAAGAACCTTCACCAGCTACACCACACACTCCTCCTCCCATCTCTGTCTACAACACAACAACCACTATTTTCCAGAGTGTTTAAGAACTGCTGATGCTGGAGTCAGAGATAACACAGTGTGGAGCTGGAGGGACACAGCAGGCCACGCAGCATCAGAGGAGCCAGGAAGTTGACGTTTTGGGTCAGGACCCTTCTTAAGAAAATTATTTTTATGGCATTCTTTCACATACCATGCACTGAACTTCAGGGGACCTTCTTTATTTTTCTGAAGAAGGGTCCCAGCCCGAAACATCAGCTTTCCTGCTCCTCTGAAGCTGCCTGGCCTGCTACGTTCATCCAGCTCCAGACTGCGTTACCCACCATTTTCCAACTCTTTTCAGTTCTGAAGAAGTCATATCATTGAAACATTAACCTTGTCCCTTTTACCTCAGAATCTACCAGTCTTGCTGAGTTCCTCCAGCATATTCTGTTTTATTTTATATGATGTAAAGCCACCTGAAACATAGTTGATAATAAAATGTGAGGCTGGATGAACACAGCAGGCCCAGCAGCATCTCAGGAGCACAAAAGCTGACGTTTCGGGCCTAGACCCTTCATCAGAGATGGGGATGGGGTGAGGGTTCTGGAATAAATAGGGAGAGAGGGGGAGGCGGACCGAAGATGGAGAGAAAAGAAGATAGGTGGAGAGGAGAGTATAGGTGGGGAGGTAGGGAGGGGATAGGTCAGTCCAGGGAAGACGGACAGGTCAAGGAGGTGGGATGAGGTTAGTAGGTAGTTCATGGAGGTGCGGCTTGGGGTGGGAGGAAGGGATGTGTGAGAGGAAGAACAGGTTAGGGAGGCAGAGACAGGTTGGACTGGTTTTGGGATGCAGTGGGTGGAGGGGAAGAGCTGGGCTGGTTGTGTGGTGCAGTGGGGGGAGGGGACGAACTGGGCTGGTTTGGGGATGCGGTGGGGGAAGGGGAGATTTTGAAGCTGGTAAAGTCCACATTGATACCATTGGGCTGCAGGGTTCCCAAGCAGAATATGAGTTGCTGTTCCTGCAACCTTCGGGTGGCATCATTGTGGCACTGCAGGAGGCCCATGATGGACATGTCATCTAAAGAATGGGAGGGGGAGTGGAAATGGTTTGCAACTGGGAGGTGCAGTTGTTTATTGCGAACCGAGCGGAGGTGTTCTGCAAAGCGGTCCCCAAGCCTCCGCTTGGTTTCCCCAATGTAGAGGAAGCCACGCCGGGTACAGTGGATGCAGTATACCACATTGGCAGATGTGCAGGTGAACCTCTGCTTAATGTGGAAAGTCATCTTGGGGCCTGGGATGGGGGTGAGGGAGGAGGTGTGGGGACAAGTGTAGCATTTCCTGCTGTTGCAGGGGAAGGTGCCGGGTGTGGTGGGGTTGGAGGGCAGTGTGGAGCGAACAAGGGAGTGTCCACCCTTTGGACTGCGGCTCAGTCTTTCCTCTGTGATGAGGGGAGCATTTATTTTGTTGTTTTTACCAAAAGGAGCCAGTTAAAAACCTTTATTACTATGGTAATGTAAAACATTATATCATGGCCTTCTTAACACTTATTCTAAAACTGCAAATTGCTGCCACTAGATGGTACCAATGCTCCAGCCCCAAGAATGGGATTAACTAATAAAGGCAACACTGGGAAACGCCGACGGAAAAAGCTATTAGTGACCACAAGAGGGCACCATACTCCACATTAGAGGAGGGAAAGAGCGAGAGAGCTAGCATCCCAGCGTGTGAATGGACTGAAATTTGACCAGTTTCGTTATTGGTCCAGTTGAATGTTCCTCAACATTAAAAAAATGTCTAATTGCTAAAGTAAGCCATCAACAAAAGTACTTTAAATAACCTCAGGGAGGAGTGAAAGATCACCTTCTAATTAAACAGTTCAAAATAACTCCAAGTCAATGTAGGCCATTCAGCTCCTCATGAGTACATCATTCTAGATTGAGGCTGATCTTCAATGCCATATTCCCACACCGTCTGAATATCCTTTGATGTCAGTCATATCTAGAAATCTATTGATCTATGTCCTGAAAGTACTCAATGATGGAGCTTCTGTAGACCCATGGGGTAGTCAGTTCCAAAGATCTAACCCCCTCTGAGTGAAAACAAAACAGAAAGGGCCACATGACAACTTCATACCATGAACCAGTTGATTTAAAGGGGAAAGAGAGTCCCTTCAACCCTCAGAACTTTTTTTTTAAATTCAGTAGGATGGGAGTGTCATTGGCTGGGCCATCACTTATTGCTCTCCTAATTCCGCTGGAGAAGGTAGTAGTGAACTGTCTTTGTGAACCACTGCAGTTCTTGGGTTACTGGCATACTCACAGTGCAGTTACAGTCAGAGTTCAGGGCTTTTGGCCCAGCAACTGTGAAGTCATGGCAACATGATTCCAACTCAGGAAGGTACTTGGCTTACAGGGGAACTTCCTGCTGGTGGTGTTCCCATGGCTCTGCTCCTAGCATTGAATTAGTTGAGTAGAGTTAACTGTTGTAATGTGGCTATACCCAGAAAGCCCATCGCTCCCTACAGCACTTTGATTGGCATAGGGCCAAGGAGAGAAGACATGAGTCCTGGTGCTTCTCCAATTTATGATGTGTTTATTTTTGACCTACTGCCCACATCCCTCCACCAACCCAGACCCCATTTCCCCTGCCCCCCCCCCCCCCATCCTGCGATGGAGGATGTTATTGCAATTCTCATGGTCCCACTTCATCTGCATTATTGCAGTATTGGCCCAAGGCTGTTGCAGCCCTGCATCCGAGTTGCATGTGGGCTCGGTGCACAGCAGTGGGAGCTGGTGAGGGCCTTCAAGAGAGGGGAGCTATACTGTCAAACCTATTGGGTAGAGTTCCTTGAAGGCAACCAATCAGAATGTTGTGTTCAGACACTTTGTCAAACCACGAGCAGTGGTCAGTTCAGAGTCAGCTCATTGGGCTGTGATCTCTGGGAGAGAGTAGTTGCTAGATGAATACAGAGGTCACACCCTATATCACTCCTTCCCCCACATCCCTTTACCCTCACACCTCCCACACATTCCCTCGCCCACATCTCCCCTGCCAGCTGCATCCACACCCATCAGCCCTCACGCCCATGCTAAACACACCTCCTACCCCCATGGCCCATACCCCACCGCTCTACACCCTTGGATTCCTCCCTTTACTCCCAGGCTCCCCAGCTGCCACACCCCCATTATCCCCTGTGCAGCACACAGTGAGACCTGACAAATACTTTCAATGTCAGTTCAGCATCTTATATTTTAAAAATATTATTATTTAAAACTAAGGGCACCTCAAGATGTAACAGACTGGCGTGCCTTGCCTGAAACCGCTTTCCCTAGTTGAACTTGCCATTTTAATCCCCAGAGTAATACAGGACTGAGCACAGAGAAAGCACCAAATGAAACTAATTACCTCATCGTCCTTACTTTGTATTTTGTCCTTTTCTCTTTTAGGAATTCTCTTCACCATGTTGGTTTTCGGCCCAGCTTGTGGTTTCATCCTCGGCTCCCTTTGCACCAAGTTCTACGTGGATGCGGTTTTCATTGACACAAGTACGTGAGGTCATCCTGCCACTAATGTTAGGTTCTTTGTTGTTTTTTTGTTCCTTTCTATTTATTTCTTGCCCGTCCAATTTCCTCTGCTCCTCTCCCACAAGCCTCTACCCTATATGTTGTCAACACCACACAGGAAAACAATGGGACATTGGAATGGCTGGTGTTTAACACTTTCAGGCATATCTCTGTGCGTCACAGGGCAGGACCTGTACACTCACATGTATATAGTCACTGACACTCACATACATGTAAACTCTCACACTCAATCACGCACGCACACATTTACCCCAGAGCAGAAGGGATGGGGGGGAGGTGTGAGGGTACACAGTTAAGATGTTTAAAACTTTGAGGGGCACAGACAAGAAGAAACCTCTCCCTTCAGTGGAGGGAGCAATGATTGGGGGACAGGGGTATAGACTTAAGGAACAGGAGGCGTAGAGGGGATGTGAAGAAAAACTTCTTCACCCAGACATTGGCAGGAATCTGTAAGTCACTACCAAAAGGGTGATAGAAGCAAAAACACTCTTAACATTTAAGAAGTATTTAGATGTGTACTTGCAAGGCCAAAGCACAGATGTCTATGGGCCAAGGATGGAAAATGGGATTTGAGGAGCTAGGTGGTTGTTTTTGCAGCATAGGTATGATGGGCCAAAGGGCCTTTTTCTGTGGTGTATACCTCTATGACATGCACACATACTTAGCATAATCTTCGCCTGTCTCACACACATGCATGTGCACATATGTTCAGGCAAATTTTATACGCATGCTCACTCATCTGTACATGCACACATGCACAAATGTGTCAACGCGCGCCTATAGCTCCCGTGTGTCCATTTATGCATTATGTGCATATTATAGGCTGCTATATATTTTGTCTCTACAAATACCAGAACAAATTTATTTCATTTGGTATTGACCTTCCGTACACTGTCTGTTTTCAGTCCGTTCTGCAAAGATACCATGCTGGATGTGGATAACCCCATTTGAACAGATTTGGGTTTAATAAGATTCTAGCAACCCACTGGAGAATGGAGAGGTTTTTTTTCGATCTTGCTAGTTTTAGCATGGAAAGCCAGTGGATGATTTGACTTTCGGAGATATTATTTGGAGAGTACAGTTATACTCAAGAGTCTCTTGGTGTGTATGTGGAGTACCTCTAGATGTTACACACAGCTCTTGGTCTCCTGGATGGTCCTGATTATCTGCTGCTAATCAGGCAGATGTGGAGAAAACATAGTAGTGTTATTTCTGACCAAAGAAGTTTGTGAAAAGCCCAAGAGTTTGCTCACCTGTGCTGAACCAAAACATAAGCTGTTTTCAGACATGTTGTGTGATCTTAAACAGCGCCACTGCCCCAAGCCATTGGGGATTGTAAAAGCCTATCAGTTTGGAACAAGGGATCAGCCACCTAGTGAGGATATTGGAGACAAAAACAGAAGTTGCTGGAAACTTAGCAGGTCTGGCAGTATCTATGAAGAAAAAAATCAGAGTTAACGTTTCAGGTCTGGTGACCCTTCCTCAGAGGGTCACCGGATCCGAAACGTTAACTCTGATTTTTTCTTCATAGATGCTGCCAGACCTGCTGAGCTTTTCCAGCCACTTCTGTTTTTGCTCCTGATTTACAGCATCCGCAGTTCTTTCAGTTTTTATTTAGGATATCGGAGAGTTTATTGCAGCTTTGAAATCATTGACATCACAGAATGGATATCAAACCCGGCACCTTCCTGCTCTGTCTCATGCCATTTGGTACTTTTGAGGAATATAGGCACAGAATTTGAAAACATTATATTCTGGAGATTGCTGGTAGCCAGTTAAAACCTAAGTGTGGGTTATACAAGAATTGGAGGTGGGGTCAAATACCTCAAAGGGTGTTACAGATCTACGGAAGGGCAAGGCCGTGGAGGTGGGTAAACATGAGGGTGACAGTTTTCATTGTGTATTGTGGGTGAAATAGGAGCTAATGTTGACTGGCCCAACATAAGTTCCCAGCAGAAACTGCCTGCTGCTACCTGTTCTGGTCTCGATGACACAATGATTCAGATTATGCCCTGAGAAGAGAAAACTCACACAGAAGTTTAACATTTTAAAAAATACTGTGAGGATTGGATTTGATTGCTGCTTTTCAGCATTCTGCCATCTCTTGCAGGTAAGCTGGACATTTCGCCCGAGGACCCTCGCTGGATCGGAGCTTGGTGGGGAGGCTTTCTGCTCTGCGGTGCTTTGCTCTTTTTCTCGGCTCTCTTCATGTTCGGATTCCCGCAGTCTCTGGCCATCAAGGGTGACCGGATCCCCGAGAGTGAGCAGGCCATGCTTCCACAGAATATCCCGCAGGAATTTGAGAGACCGAAGCCCAGCAATGGAGTAGCGGAACACCTCCATCCGTCCAGCACCTCTTCATGTTTCCAACAGCTGAGAGGTCAGTCAGGACACATCCTCATGAACAATCTCCATCTCCACGCCTCAAATGGTGTGTCAGCTTCCATCCAGTGGGGCAAAAGGTTGAATGTGAAAAGCATTAAGCCTTCGCCCATCCCTCCACCTCCCTGAAAGGACAGATAAGCATCTCTAAATCAGAGGGAAACACTTTTATTTAAACAATGGAAGGACATCCTACACAAAATTTACTTTTAAAAGTCTAAATGTACACAGAACCCACTTTACATTTTCTTCTTTTAAAAAAGGTGTTTCTACGGGCATACTTTTTAAAACATATGCACGTTCTTGTGGAGAAATCTCTCCAGATTCTGAACTACATCTTAGTAAAAGTTTTGTTTTCATCATTTATCTTTTCACTGTGACTGTCTGGGAGATATGGGTAGCATTAGCACAACTGTGACACTTACAAAGTTGAATACCCTTGAACCCCACCCCCCTCATTGCCTCATCATCAGCATTCTGCCAGCTCCCAATGGACTGGATCCCATAGCAGAAGATGCAGATCCCAGTGGAAAGATATGCCAGTGAGAGACAGCCCGGGGAGGGTGCAAACCCCATGAGTGCTGCTCAGCTCCTGTCTCTTGGAAGTCCTGCAATGTCACTCTGCAGACAAGAAAAGGGGAGCCATTCATGACTGACTCTCTCCAGCCTATTCCTTCCAGTCCTCACATATCCCACTCTCAGACTCAGTGAGTCCTCACAATGGATGGGGTGACAGAGGGAAGTCAGAGGCTGGACAGCAACCTCAATTCGTTGACATTGTGTTTAACTTTGTCTTGAACATGTATGGTCATTCTTTCAATTAAATTCAACCACACAAAAGTCTCGTAAGCTACAGGAAAAGCCTTGGTTTCCTTTCAGTGTACCAGGAAACCTTTCACAATCAATAGTCCTGCCTGGTGGTGGCTCAGGTCGTAGCACTGACCCATCTGGGTCAGAGTCACAGCTTCAATCCCCAGCCCAAAGGCGAGTGTGTATATGGTAGGCCCATTCTCCAGTGCAGTGCTGAGGGGGTGCTGCACCTTTAGAGGTGCTATGTTTCCATCAAATTGTTAAAGCCTGCTCATGCAGATCTCTCTTTGCTGTTACGAAAGCGAACAGGGAGCTCTGCCCAACATTTTTCCTCAACTAATGCAAAATCTGTTCATTTATTTCACTGTTCATCTGAGCTGTCGTATCTCCTATCTAACAGGGATTACACATTATTTTGTGTATTTTGGAGGTCATGAAAGTTACTACATAAATGAAACATTTCTTTCTTTCAAATCTGTTGGTCTATTTTTAGCGATGTCAACTTGAGGAATACCTTCGTCTTTTTATTCACACATGGGACATGGGCGGGGCTAGCAGCTACTGTCCAGCCCTAATTGCCCTTGAGAGGGTGGTGAGGAGCTGCTTTATTGAGTTGCTGTAATCCTTGAAATTTTGGTAGCTCACGAGCACCTCCACCCTCACTCCCTAACCCTATGCTGTTGGAAGAGGAACTGGGAGAACTCACTGGCTCTTCTTCAAAACAGTGCCATGAGATTTTGTTCTGTTTTATTAATTTGTGGAATGAGGGCATCACTGGCTTGGCCACGATTTATCATTAATCCAAAATTGCCCAGAGGGTTAGGGCTTATACAATTAAAGGTAGGGTCTTGCGTAGTGACATAGAGCAGAGGGACCTAGGGATACAGGTACATAATTCTTTAAAGTTTGTGTTACATACGGAGAGGGTCGTTAAAAAGGCATTTGACACGTTTGCCTTTATTGCTCAATCCTTTGAGTACAGGAGGTGGGATGTAATGTTGAGTTTGTACAGGACATTGGTGAGACTCCTTCTGGAGTACTATGTCCATTTCTGGTCGCCCAGTTAGAGGAAGGATGTTATCAAGCTGGAGAGGGTTTAGAAAAGATTTGCCAGGATATTACGAGGGAATGGAGGGTTTGAATTATAAAGAAAGGCTGGAGCTTTTTTCACTGGTATGTAGGAGGTTAAGAAGTGACCCAATAGAAGTTTATAAAATAATGAGAGGTATAGTTGTCTTTTCCCTAAGATGGGTAATTTCAAAACTAGGGGGTACATTTTTAAGGCGAGAGGAGAGATTTAAAACAGACATAAGATGGAAATTTGTACACAGAGTGTGGTTTGCATGTGGAATGAACTTCCTCATGAAGTGATGGATACGGCTACAATGACAATGTTTAAAAGATAGTTGGATGGATACATGAATAGGAAAGGTTTGGAGGGATAAAGGCCAGGAGCAGGGAGGTGGAACTATTTTAGTTTGGAATTACGTTCGGCATGGACTGGTTGGACAAAAGGGTCAGTTTCTGTGCTTTCCTCTAAGAGTCAACCACATTTCCGCAGGTCTGGAGTCACATGTAGGGCAGACCAGGTAAGGACAGCAGTTCCCTTCCCTAAAAGACATTAGTGACCCAGATGGGCTTTTCTAACAATCGACAATGGTTTCATGGTCACCATTAGATTCTCAATTCCAGACGTTTACTGAATTCAAATTCCACCATCTACCGTGGCAGGATTTGAGCCTGGGTCCCCAGGATATTATCCCATGACATAATATCCACCTCAGAGGATAGAAGGGGGCCTTCATTCAGCATTTCTGAACTCAGGCCCCTCTGATGAAGAGCCAGTGTTTATTCTGTATATTGGCCAGGTCCTGTGTAATGGGGAAGGAGGTTAATTATGAGGAATGCGAAGTAAAGAACTCATGAAGCTTGCTGTCATCTTGGTGATGATTCATGATCCTGTCTCTGGGCTGAAAGGGCCTCACAGTTTGGGTTTATTTTTCCTGTTGCAGTGATTCCTAAGGTCACCAAGCACTTGTTGTCGAACCCAGTGTTTACATGTATCGTTCTCGCTGCCTGTATGGAGATCGCTGTAGTCGCAGGGTTTGCTGCCTTCCTGGGCAAATATCTTGAGCAGCAGTTCAACCTCTCTGCCTCTTCCGCCAATCAGCTTCTGGGTAAGTGAGACCATGTGGCTGTCTGTCGTGTCAGGCTCATTGCTCATGAGGATGAACGCTGCTGATACAGTTCATTCTACTATAACACTATAGTTGTGTTCCTGCACAACATCGCATTATGGAAAATCACGCTATAGAAATAGCGGGACCAATGGGAAAAGCAGGGTTAGGGGCAGACCACAAAAAAAAATCACTCAAAATTGCTCAAAAATCACTCAAAAGCCTAACACCAAGGATAGCACAGTTTCCATAAATGTTTAATTCATATCTAATAATGAAATAAAAGTAGATTTAACACCTTACCTTGAGAAAATGGCAAGATGAATTGATGGGCGAGGAGGTTCTGGGGTAGCTCTGTTGTTAATGCAGTGCTGAGGGTTGTCATCATCACTTTCAGGTGAAGTTGTTGTTGCAGTGTTAGGGTGAGAAATAGTTAACCCAGAAATAATGGCTATGGTTCATTGTCTTCTGGCTATTTCGTAGGGATTGGCTTAAAAAAGACATCCAGGTTTTGCTGATTTGCCCTTTTTCTTCATTCATGAAGAAGCTGTTCATTGGGTGCCAAATAAGATCTTATTCCATGAACTGGTAGTCTGCTGTGTTCTGCAATGTAATCGTTGTCCTCAAAGAGCTGCAAATTCCTCTCAGTTTCCCTCAGGATAGAAGAGAAAACAGAAGTGTGAAGCTCTCGTGGTGCTGCATCCTGGGCTTCACCTTCTTCACCTCCAGCTTCCACTGCCCCCTCAGCAACAAGCCGTTGTAGATCAGCTGTGCGACTCAAGCAGCTCTTCATCATCCTCACGCTCCTCTTCTTCAAATCCAACTTGCTTCGCAAGACCAACACAATGTTCTTTAATTCTTGGAAGCTCCTCTTATGGACCAAAGCCTTTAAAATCTTGAAAAAAAACTGGAAGAAGCTTCCACCAAACTGTATGCAAGCAGTCCTTACTGGCATCACCACAGGCCTCCAGGATAATGACACTTGCATTGTTGATGTTGAAGCTCTTCCAAAATTGAAGAGCACTGTCCTTATTCCCCTTAGTGGCTGCAATCAGCCTTTTAACTGTGCACTTTAAACAATAAGCTTTAAAAGCTGCTAATGCACCCTGGTCTACGGGTCAAAGGAGGAAGGTTACGTTTATGGGTAGAAATAGTACTTTGATGATTTCAGAAAGCTCATCGTTGGAGGGAGGATGGCTTAGAGCATTATCCGAGATAAGAAGAATCTTGAAAGCCAAATTTTATTTCCTGAAATTCTTTCCAAAAACACCTTCCAAAACATCAACAATAAGGTGATAAAACATTTGTCCTGCCATCCAATCTCTTTTGCTTGACCTAAAGTAAATGCCTAGAGTTGACTTAAGGTTACTTTCCAAGGCTTGTGGGTTGGCAGAGTGTTCCACCACCATGGGCTTAAGTTTTAAGTCTCCGCTGGCATTGGCATCCAGCAGCACAGTCACATGATCCTTCATTCATAGGAATGTAGGTTCTTGATGGTGTTCACTTCCAGTGCAAACCTATCCTATCCAAATTGAAATTTTGATCTAAATTGTAGCCTTCTTTGTCAATTAATTATGTTTTACTGTGGGAGGAAATGCCATCGCGTGCTCCTCATGTGCACTGGCAGCTTCCCCACATAACTTCTTAAAACCAGCAAACCAGCCACTGCTGGCACTACAGGCAAGGCACATCTGCAGGATTTTCAGCTTTATTCATTAGATCTTCATAAATTGATAAGGCTTTCTCTTTTATGGTGAGAAAAGTGGTCCCAGATTGCTTTGTTGTTTAATCTTCGATCCACACACATTGAAGCTGCTCCATCTCCTCAAGTTTCTTTGGCCTTACAGATTTGCTAACTCTCAGACTTGTTCCAGCAATATAGCTTGCTTTAATCTTTTCTACATTGTCTCTAAAGGTGCATAAGATAGACTCCTTTATTCCTGTTACGTGAACTATATCACATGTTGTCTCATTATGCTCAAAATGCTTTACAACATCTAGCTTTCCTTCCAGCGTTGTAGCCTTTCATTTACATTCGCCACCCTCAATTTTATCACCAGGGACACTTCTTAATAACAATCTTGTCATTTTCTCCTTGCATTTTCGTGGGTAAGATGGCAGAATTTGCAAAAAAAACATGAAAATCATACAGTATTGTACCTCTCACAGAAAGCACTTCATGCCAAAGCCCACAAAACGATCATGTGATGCCGGAGCAGAAACTCTTTCGGCGCTAACATCGCACATGCTCGGGACAACGGTAACAAAACATGTGATATTGACACATACACCTCTGCATTCCGATGGAATCGCATTATGGCCAACTATTTAGAAATAGCGTTCCCCTATTCATCAGTCGCGTTGTAGCCAATTTGCATTGCTGGAAGATGTGTTAGAGCAAAACTGACTGTATTAGGTGGCACAGTGGTTGGCATTGCTACCCCATGGTGACAGGGACCCGGGTTTGATTACAGCGTCAGGCGACTGTCTGTGTGGGGCTTGCATATTCTTGCCATGTCTGCAAGAGTTCCCTCTGGTTTGCTCCCACAGTTCAAAGGTATGCAGGTGAGGTGGATTGGCCATGCGAAAAATCACCCTGTAGTGCCTAGGGATGTATAGGTTCGATGGGATACGCTGTGGTTAAAAACTCCATATGGGATTGGGGTTGACAGGTTTGGGATGCCTTTATGGGGTGCTGAATGGCCTGTTTCTGCACTGTAGGGGTCCCGATTGTGGGGTCACTCATTTAAAGCTGAGATAAGGATAGTCAGTTTTTGTCTCTGTTATGAACAAATGAACAAGGAGAAGAAGTAGGTCATTCACCCCCTTGAACCTCCTTTGTCATTCAATAAGATGATGGCTGTTCTGATTGTAGCCTCTTATCCACATTCTTGTAAATCCTGAATAACCTTTCACCCCCTTGCTTAACAATAATACAACTATCTCTGCCTTAAAAATATGCAAATACTCTGCTTCCAGCATCTATTCAGGAACTGAGTTCCTGAGACTGATACATGAGGTGAAATTCTTTTGAACAGTTTTGTTTTGAATGGGCAATACCGTATTTTTAACCAGCGGATCCTGAGTTGTAGACTCTCCCACACAAAGAACCATGCTGTCCTCGCCTACCCTGACAAGACACCCTTAGGATCTCATATGTTTCAAACAAATGCCCTCTTACTGCTCTTCCCAACTCCAGCTGACACAAGCACGGAGAAGCTTGGAGAGTTGCAGCTGCTGGAAATCTAAAACAAACTAAGGGGATACTGGAGAAACTCAGCAGGTCTGGCAGTGCCTGGGGAGAGAAAACAGAGTTAACGTTTGAAGTCTAGAGACCCTTTCCAGAACCTCGACAGATGGTGCCAGACCTGCTGGGTTTCTCCGGCGTTCTCTGTGTTTGTTTCAGATTTCTAACACCCGCAGTTTTTATTCCTGCAGATGCAAGCCTAGCCCATCCAAGCTTTCTTCAGAAGGTAACGTCACCCCAGCACCAATAACCACCCCCCTCTCATTGCAGGTATGAGCTAAGGAGACCCTCTATGAGCTGCCTCCAATGTATTTACATTTTTCTTTAAATAAGGTGACTACTACACTACACCGTACTCAAGATGCAGCCTCAGTAGTGCCCTGTATAACTGAGGCACAATCATTTTACATTTGTATTCAATTCCTCTCACAATAGCTGATAACATTTCATTAGCAATCCTAATTACCTATTAGTTTGTCTTTGAAATTCTCTTCCCCCAAGGAGCAGTGAAGACTCTGTCATTGAGTACATTAGGACTGAGTTCGATAAATTTTTGATCAGCAAGTCAGTCAAGGATTTGCAGGGGGAGCAAACAGGAAGGTAGAGTTGAGGCCATAATCAGATCAGCATGGTCTCATCAAATGACAGAGCAGCCTACTCCTGCTCTGAATTTTATATCCTGATATTAGGGAGGAGTGTTTACCCTGGTCCCTGAACTTCATCTCCTATAAAGGTGCTAACATTGTTAAATTGAGGCTGCAGCGTGTATTATGAGTGTTACAGCTCTTTCACTTATTAACAATGGCACTCATTCCTAGCATCATGCCATTGTGATTGGAAGAATGATCCTTTACAAATGTGAACATTGGCAACAGCAACTTACATGCATACTCCCTTGAACTTACATCACTTGTGTTCATTCCAGCATTACCAGCAAATGAGACAGATGTGAACAGTTGTGCACATTCCTGGGCCCTTGTGCTCTTGCAATCCCCAACTTTGCCTACAATTTCAAAGTCTCAAAATGGAGGAGGCTGATATGGGGCATAAGTCATGGCACTATTCAACTGCGCAGAAAGTTTCTTCTGCTGTAAAGTGAACGTAATTTATTCTAGCACCTGACATGAGCTGTCTCCCCTCAGCAGAGAATGGAAGGTACACATTTCAAAGCTCCAGTAGCTTTAAGATAGAGATGCGAGATTGCCTTTGTTATATCACAATGGGATTTAATGGAACTTGACAACTGGGTGGTTTAAAGTTCGAATGAAGCAAGCGTCTCCTGTGTATTAATTATGAATATCATTGTGCCGATAAGATTATGTGCCTTTAATATTTATGTGCTGCTGCTTGTGTTCTATTATCTTCACAACAGCTTAACTGGGAGATATGCTGCTCGTGTTACCTGAGCTGCACAGACGCACCAAGCTGAGCACAGATTGGTCTCTGTGGCTCCCTATAGGGAGATGGATATTCAGGCAGGATCTTGATCATGAACCTGCTTGGAAGTTGGGCAAAGCTAAAATATTGACACAGCTAACGCTCTTGCATCTTGACCTCTCATTCTGCAATAACCTCCATTTTTTCTTCCTTCAAATCTCAAGGACCCCATTTTGAGTGCAGCTCATGTTTAGTCACTGGCTAGGAAACACCAAGCACTATTATCTCTGCCAAAAGCATCACCAGTACCTTCATGGGCTGTGGGTGTTGCTGGCTGGACCAGAAGTCATTGTTCATCCCTCGCTGCCCTGGAGAAAGTGGTTTGTGAGTTGTTATTTTGAACTGCTGCAGTCCTTGGGTGAAGGTACTTCAGGGATGTAGACATTTCCTGTACAGCAGGATGCTCCAGGATTTTGACCTGAACTTCTCAGATTCTGGATTAATTCCAATCCAATACCGACCTCAACATCTGCTGTCCTTCAGTTAACTCTCAACAGCCCCAATTTTAAATTCTCATCCTCTCGTTTTAAACCCGTTTCTTGCGTCAGTGTTGACTTTGTCTTTGTAACTCTGCACTGGATCTTAAAACATTTTCCTGCATTAAAGGTGCCGATAACTACTTTTGTTACAAGGAGGAGGAGAGGAAGAATATTTTACATAGGGAGTGGTCGGGATCTGGAGTGTGCAGTCTGACAGTGTGGGGATGTGGATTCAATTTCAGCTTTCAAAGAGCAGTGGATAATTTTTTGCAGTTAAATACATTTCAGAGCTGCAAGGAGGGGGTGACTGACTGGGACTCACTGATTTGCTTTTGTGGAGAACCAACACAGACATAATGGGCTGAATGGTCTTTTTCCAAGCTGTAATCATTCCATGATTTGAAGGTATCCAGCATAGACCAACAAACTTGAATGGGGAAAGGAACAGCAAAGTCAAAGAGATATAAAGCAGTTGTGAGGGACAGAGGATTTCAGAGCACTGATCACAAAATAGTGAATTGGAAGCCAACAGTAATCTGGAGTTGGAGAAATCAAGAGTGTGCTTTGTACAGATAGTTATGGAAGGCGTAACAAGTTTCAGGAGTGAGAAAACAGGTATCGTTTTCAGTGAACTTCCAAAATTAATATTTTTGGGAGTAAAATAGTCAAGTATATTTTAATAAAAGCAGGGATTCAGAGATTATTATTGATTTGAGCCATGACTTGGATAGATGCCAACGGTAATTCACAGGTCACTTGTTAGGATGGTTACTGAGGTTGAGTGTGAGATCATTCAACTGATCAAAGGTGCTCTTGAGTTGTACACAACCTTCAAAATATTTGTACTTTCATTGTCAAACAGTTTCATTATACATCCCCTTTCCATTCACAGAATGGAAAATGTTAGAACAAGGTTATTTTCATAAAGAATTGTCAAACTCCTTCAACCAAGGTTTACAAAATGTTCTCAAAATCTCTGCCTCATAAAATGTGGTATTAGTATGTCTACTAATGGAAATCAAATGTCAATTCTCTCTTTCTCTCTCCGCGCACCCCCACTCCCCCACCCCCAGCCATTATCAACACTGGGGACAGTTCAGGTTCCAAATACCAACGAGCCTCTAGAAGAAATATAATGAATGAAACAATCAATGAAAAGTTTAGTTCATTCGACATAATTGAAGAATCTGCAACTCAGTTGAGTCAGATTGCAACGCAGTTTAGTGTACAAGTCATCCTGACAGATTTAAGCATGACATTAGATGCTAACATGACTCGGAAGAGACAAGTTCAAACGGAATATCTAACTGCCTTATACTCCTATCCTCCTTACCTATGAGATACATCCTAATGTTAAAAGCAGAGATCACATCAAGAAAGGATGAACCTTCAAACAACACAATTTAGGAAATGAATAGGTTGATTTTACCAATAGATCAATGAGGGACAACAAGAAAATCCAAACTATTCACAAGTTGAACTATTAATTCTACAATACTTCAGCAACGATCAAAAGGCAGATTGAGTTTAACAATCTATTGATGCAAATTGAAGATGTACTACACACAACTCCATGGAAGACACCATTATGAGGAAAGCAGCAATATCCAAAGATTCACAATATTACGAAAAGAATTTGCCTGCTTTGGCAGGGACAATTTCCTCCTAGGAATTAAGGGTCTTGCAGTTCAGAGGCAACGACAGAATTCACACCATCATGAAGCCGTCTCAGGCAATTAATTTTACTCAATAAATTACCTTTCTTCAAGTCCAAAGAGAATGCATTTAGGGAGAATAGTGAAGCCTCCAGATCTTTAGGATTTGTAAAGTCACATAGTTGATACGAGATGTGATAGCAGGAAATGCAATTATCCTAATACATTTATAAGAATAATGTAATGAGGAATAAAATCTTGAGGGGAGATAGCATATGTGGGTCTGAAAGGGTCAGTATTCATTGAGTGCCATAGTGCTTTCTGCTGCTGTGATGACCTGAGGACGGGTAAAGAGAATAACTAAGGATAGTAAAGAAATTAGACTGAGATCTCCTAACTGACTCTGTGTCCCATATCCTTGTAACACGTGAATAGTTGCAAAGATGCTATAAACTGTATTTTGTTTACTCCAATAAATTCTTGTAATTAGCCCAGAAGCTAGCTATTCTCAACCATACTTGCCTACTTGAGCCCTAAAGAACAGGATACTGAGAAGATTTTGGTGACAGGACGTGCAACTCTTCTCTGCCTCTTTCTTGTAACATAGAAATGGCATATTGAGTGGTGAGCATTTGTTGAACAAGAGAGGGCAGATAATTAGAGAATAGGGACGAAACCAGTGACAGACAGTGAGACTTGAAATAGAGGGAAAGAGGAGGAGTAATGTTAATTCAAATGAAAACTCAGGCTCCTTGTCACTGCCACTCGAACATGTTGTGTATTATTGCAGTGGTGAGAACGACACCTGAAATCTTTACTTGCGCACGTACTTTTCAGCAGCCAGCAATGGGGTACAGCAATCCAAGTTGATTACTCCTCCTCTTCCCAGCCCAGTGGCACTGAGGCTAGTTCTGCCATGACAGCCTGGCATCAGTTAACTCAGCAGAAGTCCTGGAACATGCAACTGGTCAGTGTGGCAGGGGACATCAGCATTAGGGCAGCGCTTGACACTGCCACAGCACTGACGGCTTCTGTTTTAATGTTTCTATTCTGAAAGCATCAAGAATAGGGTTAAATGAGTAAAAGAAGCAAAGGTGAACAAGCTGTCTCATGTGGTGAGAGGGTAAGAGCTGGAAATGTGCTACCAGATTGGAGATTACTTGAATTCAAGCATTCAACAGGGTACTGGGACATTGTCTGAAAAGGGAGACCTGGGAGAAAGGCACAAACTGAATTACTCATTTGGAGAAAAGGTGCAGACGTCACATGCTGCAAGACTTCAACCTGCTCCGTAACATTTTTGTGATTCTGTGATAGGAACATAGAAACAAGTGAAAGTCATTCAGTCCTTTAAGCCTGTTTCACCAATCTAGATCATGGCTAATCATCTACTTAGCACTGTATTCCCTCATTATCTCTGTACCCCAGAATGTCATCAGTAACTGGAAATCTATTGATCTCTGCCTTGATCTTATTTAATGACTGAATGCCCATAGCCCTTTGGAGTAGAGAATTCCAAAGGTTTAACACTCACTGAGTCACATTCTAATAAAGTGTGAGGCTGGACGAACACAGCAGGCCAAGCAGCATCTCAGGAGCACAAAAGCTGACGTTTCGGGCCTAGACCCTTCATCAGAGAGGGGGATGGGGGGAGGGAACTGGAATAAATAGGGAGAGAGGGGGAGGCGGACCGAAGATGGAGAGTAAAGAAGATAGGTGGAGAGAGTGTAGGTGGGGAGGTAGGGAGGGGATAGGTCAGTCCAGGGAAGACGGACAGGTCAAGGAGGTGGGATGAGGTTAGTAGGTAGCGGGGGGTGCGGCTTGGGGTGGGAGGAAGGGATGGGTGAGAGGAAGAACCGGTTAGGGAGGCAGAGACAGGTTGGACTGGTTTTGGGATGCAGTGGGTGGGGGGGAAGAGCTGGGCTGGTTGTGTGGTGCAGTGGGGGGAGGGAACGAACTGGGCTGGTTGAGGGATGCAGTCGGGGAAGGGGAGATTTTGAAGCTGGTGAAGTCCACATTGATACCATATGGCTGCAGGGTTCCCAGGCGGAATATGAGTTGCTGTTCCTGCAACCTTCGGGTGGCATCATTGTGGCACTGCAGGAGGCCCATGATGGACATGTCATCAAGAGAATGGGAGGGGGAGTGGAAATGGTTTGCGACTGGGAGGTGCAGTTGTTTTTTGCGAACTGAGCGGAGGTGTTCTGCAAAGCGGTCCCCAAGCCTCCGCTTGGTTTCCCCAATGTAGAGGAAGCCGCACCGGGTACAGTGGATGCAGTATACCACATTGGCAGATGTGCAGGTGAACCTCTGCTTGATGTGGACTGTCATCTTGGGGCCTGGGATGGGGGTGAGGGAGGAGGTGTGGGGACAAGTGTAGCATTTCCTGCGGTTGCAGGGGAAGGTGCCGGGTGTGGTGGGGTTGGAGGGCAGTGTGGAGCGAACAAGGGAGTCACGGAGAGGGTGGTTTCTCCGGAAAGCAGACAGGGGAGGGGATGGAAAAATGTCTTGGGTGGTGGGGTCGGATTGTAAATGGCGGAAGTGTCGGAGGATAATGCGTTGTATCCGGAGGTTGGTAGGGTGGTGTGTGAGAACGAGGGGGATCCTCTTGGGGCGGTTGTGGCGGGGGCGGGGTGTGAGGGATGTGTCGCGGGAAATGCGGGAGACGCGGTCAAGGGCGTTCTCGATCACCGTGGGGGGAAAGACATTCCACTCCTGCACATCCCAGATGTCCAAGTTCTTTAAGGACGACAAGACATTCCACTCCCGCACATCCCAGATGTCCAAGTTCTTTAAGGACCGCCTCCGCCGCATCTGCTCCCACGACAAGACATTCCACTCCCGCACATCCCAGATGTCCAAGTTCTTTAAGGATCCTGCAAAAATTCCATCCCCTATTCCCAATTCCTCCGCCTCCGCCGCATCTGCTCCCATGACAAGACATTCCACTCCCGCACATCCCAGATGTCCAAGTTCTTTAAGGATCCCTCACACCCCGCCCCCGCCACAACCGCCCCAAGAGGATCCCCCTCGTTCTCACACACCACCCTACCAACCTCCGGATACAACGCATTATCCTCCGACACTTCCGCCATTTACAATCCGACCCCACCACCCAAGACATTTTTCCATCCCCTCCCCTGTCTGCTTTCCGGAGAGACCACTCTCTCCGTGACTCCCTTGTTCGCTCCACACTGCCCTCCAACCCCACCACACCCGGCACCTTCCCCTGCAACCGCAGGAAATGCTACACTTGTCCCCACACCTCCTCCCTCACCCCCATCCCAGGCCCCAAGATGACATTCCACATCAAGCAGAGGTTCACCTGCACATCTGCCAATGTGGTATACTGCATCCACTGTACCCGGTGCGGCTTCCTCTACATTGGGGAAACCAAGCGGAGGCTTGGAGACCGCTTTGCAGAACACCTCCGCTCAGTTCGCAAAAAACAACTGCACCTCCCAGTCGCAAACCATTTCCACTCCCCCTCCCATTCTCTTGATGACATGTCCATCATGGGCCTCCTGCACTGCCACAATGATGCCACCCGAAGGTTGCAGGAACAGCAACTCATATTCCGCCTGGGAACCCTGCAGCCATATGGTATCAATGTGGACTTCACCAGCTTCAAAATCTCCCCTTCCCCGACTGCATCCCTCAACCAGCCCAGTTCGTCCCCTCCCCCCACTGCACCACACAACCAGCCCAGCTCTTCCCCCCCACCCATTGCATCCCAAAACCAGTCCAACCTGTCTCTGCCTCCCTAACCGGTTCTTCCTCTCACCCATCCCTTCCTCCCACCCCAAGCCGCACCCCCCGCTACCTACTAACCTCATCCCACCTCCTTGACCTGTCCGTCTTCCCTGGACTGACCTATCCCCTCCCTACCTCCCCACCTACACTCTCTCCACCTATCTTCTTTACTCTCCATCTTCGGTCCGCCTCCTCCTCTCTCCCTATTTATTCCAGTTCCCTCCCCCCATCCCCCTCTCTGATGAAGGGTCTAGGCCCGAAACGTCAGCTTTTGTGCTCCTGAGATGCTGCTTGGCCTGCTGTGTTCGTCCAGCCTCACATTTTATTATCTTGGAATCTCCAGCATCTGCAGTTCCCATCATCTCTCACATTCTAATAAAGTTTTCTTTTTTGACCATTTCAAGCTTGGAGGTTTTACAATTAGCTCTTATTTACAAATTATTCATATAAATTGTAAACAATTTGAATAATAATCCTTGTGGTACCCCACAAGCCACAGTCTGACAACCTAAGAAAGACCCATGTATTCATACTTTCTGCTTTCTGCTTTCTATTTATTAGCTAACCTTTAATTCATGCCAGTATACCAATTCTTATCCCATGCTGTATAATTTTGCTAACTAACATTCCGTGTGGTACTTTATCAGAAGCTTTCAAAAATCCAAATATTCCACAGCCACTATTGCCTCCTTGTCAAATCTGCTAGTAACGTTCTGAAAAAAAATTCTTTCAGGTTTGTTAAACATGACTTCCTCTTCATATTGTCTCTTCCCAATTAGACAATTATTTTCTATCGATACAGCTATGCAAATCTGTGACGAAGATTCTTGTATTTTCTCTATTACTGATGTCAGAACAACAGGTCTGGTTTCTCTCTCACTCCTTTTTTAAACAGTTGAGTTATTTTTGCAGCCTTACAACCTGCGCATGCTATTAGAAAATTAAGATTTTGAAAGACGATAATCAATACATCCACTCGGTGGCAATTTCTGTCACTCAAAATTGAAAGTCATCAGGTTCCTAAGGTGTATTTTTTACATATTTTTTACTAAAAATAATTTCAGTTCACTTCATGTGCCCAAGATGCCTTAGGATTTTAATTATTTCAGGAAGACCTTTTGTATCTTCTGTGAATACTGACACAAGGTATTTATTTAACTTCTCGTGATTTCTCAATTTCCTTTATTAATCTGCAATCTCTGCCTGTAATGGATCCATATATCTTTATTTTTTTTATATACCTATGGAAACTTTTACAATTCATTCTTATGCTTCTTGCTATTTTATATTCACATTCTATTCTCTCTTACTTCATCAGTTTCTTTTCCTTGCTGGATTCAAAAATTCTCAAAATTCTCGGGCTTACAACAATTTTGGCAATTTTATAAGCCCTCCTCAAGTTAGCCAACTTTTCCTGTTGGTCATTTTAGCCTTTTAGAAATGGAAGTTTTTTTTAAACTAAGCATTAGTTCTTTAAATACAGCTATTGTATATCTAATGTCAAACCTTTTTAATGTATTTTCCAATTCACCAAAGCCAACTTCCTTCCTTTAACTTCAAAACTGCCCTTGTTCAGATTTAAGATCCTAGTTTTAGACTGCAATACATCTTTTTCAAACTTAATGAAAAATTCAATCAAACTATGATCCCTATTCCATGATTGCTCTTGTACAGCAAGATTAGCAATTAGTCCTTTCTCACTGCATAATACTAGATGTAAAATAACTGTGTCTTCAACCTTTTCACCAGAAAACTGTCTTGAAGTGTGTGTCCAGTTCTGGTCTCCTTGCTATAGAAAAGATATTATTAAGCTGGAGAGGATTCAGAAGTGATTTACCAGGATGTTGCCAGTAATGGAGGGTTTAAGAAAGAAAGAGATACTGGACTTTTTTCCAATCGAACATAGAAGGTGAGAGGTGACCTTAGAGGCTTATAAAACCATGAGGAATATAGATAAGGTGAATGACAGGTATCTGTTCCTTAGAATAGGGGATTTCAAGACAGGTGGACATATTTTTAAAGTGAAAAGAAAATGATTTAAAAAAGACATGAGAGTCAATTCTTTTAACACAGAGAGTGGTTCATGTTAAGACTGAACTTTTGGAAAAGGTGGTGGATGTGGGTACAATTACAATGTTTAAAAGATGTTTGGATAAGAAATGAATAAGAAATGTGTGGACAACTACAGGCCAAGCACAGACAGGTTGGACTAACTTAGTTTGGGATTATGGTCAGCATGGGCTAGTTAGACTGAAGAGTCTGGTTTCTGTGCTGTAAATGTCTGTATAACACAAACTAGAAATTCTTCTTTCACACTTTGGTGCTCATTAGATTTGCCCAATCTACATGAAGACTGGAGTCAGTCATTTTTATGGCATTTGCCTTGCTACCTGCACCTCAACTTCCTGATTTCTATCATGCCACACAATACCCAGAAGCATTAATCAGTGGAATGATCCAGCTCAGTAGGTGGATATTGAGAATTCTGAGACAGTATTTGAAGGTGTCCTAGCATTCTCAACACCATTCCTCACTGAACCGATACCACAAAAACCTCATTCATCTCATTGCTTTTTGTACAAAAAGCTGCTGTATTTGACTAAGCAAAGCTACACCTTCAAAACTGGTGGTTTTATAAAGTTGTTTGAATTGTTTTAATATAATATTGTTTCCTTTTAATAACAACTTTAAGACTCTCCGTGGGGCGTATCTCAATGTTAAAGTCACTGCATAAATGTAAGTTGTTGTGGATTTATGTAGTAGGCAGAATGGTATTTTAATTTTATTCTATCCCACAGGAATGACAGCCATTCCCTGTGCATGCCTGGGCATTTTCCTTGGAGGGCTTCTAGTGAAAAAACTCAGCTTGACACCTCTGGGTGCCATTAGAATGGCAATGTTAGTTAACCTCGTGTCCACTGCCTGCTACATTTCCTTTCTCTTCCTGGGATGTGATACAGGACCCATAGCTGGGATCACTGTCCCTTACGGAAACACGTGAGTAAAATGTCTTTAAATTGTGGAAGTTCCTGTGATGGAAATTGGTGCATTGCTGTGGCAAATGCTTTTGGGGGATTGGTGACTTCTGTTCTCTGAATTTTTCTGGATTTAAATTCAAAAAATGTGGGTAAGGTGGATCTGTGATGAGTTTCTGGACCTTCTTATCAGTACCCTCCACTGTTGGAAGGCCTGAAAGTTATTTTGACTTGGGAGAGGCCTGACCTTAAGGTATAGATTATAACTTTCAAGAAGAGGGTACAAACCAATTGCTTCCCGTTGAAAGTAGGAAAAGACAAGGATAGATAAGCGAAAAGGCAAGAGAGAGAGACAGAACAAAAGAGTAAGGACAGGTAATTAAGTTGTTATTTATCGGGGCACAGCAAACTTATAAAAATGGCATAATTTTCACTGTACTGCATGGAACACCACAAGAAATTAATGGGCTTCTGAATGATTCAGAACTGAGCACAAGGAGGAATGGTATGGACATTGGACATGTATTATTTGTTATACATTTGTATTTTATTCTATTTTGATTCAGCAGAAGAAAGCTAATATATTTGGTTAAAAGTTTGTTAGTATCTTTAGATGAAGGGGTTTCAGCAGAGAGATTCAGAATTAATAGGCCAAACAGGTGACCCATGACCACCAAAGGTAGGCAGAGTGCTCTCAAGTCCAGGAGAAATGAAAAATGATGGTGCGCTGAAGAGTGGTAGGGCCCCCGTAGATTACAGAGGTTGAAAGTAGGCAGAAGGTACAGAGGCAGAAAATTTTAATTTCAATATGGGAGAGAAAAGGGAGCCAATGTCAGTCAGCAACGACATCTCTCTCATCATAATTCATACTGGAGGCTGTTCTGCTTAAACTAAAAGTATACCTTATGTTGCAGATCTATATCAGATACAGATTTGGACCCCTATGCGCCCTGCAATAGTGACTGTGGCTGCAAGACAGCAGCTTATAACCCTGTCTGTGGATCTGATGGAGTTACTTACTTGTCCTCATGTTTCGCTGGCTGCTCCAACATGGTAAGAGTTTGAGTTTGTAATATACAGTGCAGGTGTGACAAAAGGCTCTAAATTGTAGGCTTTGGGACCAATAGAAATTGAAAGTTAGTAGTTCACAAGATTGGACGGCCTGTTTTATAATGCTTTTCATTGCCAGGGTAAAGAGTTAACTGAATGAAGCAACCTTGAAAAGTAACATATGAAAGGACAATAATAAAAGTACCAATAACAGTATAGGTGGCAACTTGCAAAACTCGGCATCAATTCATATCCCACTTGAAACATGGGACCCTATTGTCTGGAGTGAGTTTAGTAACCTCCATGATGTTGCACATGTCTGGTCAATACACATGGAACAAAGCCTCAATATTTCACTGCTGACATAGCTTAATCTGATTTAATACGCTAAGATAACTCTTCAAATGTCCAGGTAGGTAAAGTTGTTTGTGAATTCCTAAAGCCAAAGTGGAGAACAAACAGCCATTATCATTTGTATACCCGAACGGAAGCAACAGTTCCTTTCAAGACAATGTACATCTTGAAGTGTGTTGCATACCAATTGTAACTGATGTGTTGCGTGCAAAACATGTAAGATACTATTTGCTCAATTGTCTTTTGCATGAGATGTTAAACCAAGACCTGCCTGCTGTCTCAGATGAATGTAGGAAATGCCTTGGCACTATTCCAAGAAGAACAGCACAGTTGTCTGTCCAACTGTTCTTCTCTCTCTCAGGACTCTATCCTTGCCTATCATTAACTCCCTAACCCCTCCCTCCATCCAACTTCAGCATATAAACCAACATTTTCTTAGCTACCATCAGTTCTGAGGATGGGTCACTGGACCCGAAATGTTAACTTTGATTTCTCTCCATAGATGTCTGCCAGGCCTGCTGAGCTTTTCCAGCAACTTCTGTTTTTGTTTCTGTTTTACAGCATCCGTTGTCCTTTCAGTTTTTATTTAGAACAGTTGAGTTTTCTTCTTGATGTCATAACCAAAATCTGAACCTAAATCAATATCATCTTTTTAAAATGAGTCATTGTTGCTTGTGGGAGTTTGCTGTGGGCAACATAGGTGCTACTTTTCCCAAATTAAATCAACAAATGTACTTCAGGAGTATTTGTGAAGCCCTTTGGGATGCCCTGAAGTCATGCAAGATGAAGCAAGTCTTTTTAATTGTTTAGCTCTGTTATGCCTTTAATAAAATGTAAGTACATCAGAGAGAAAGGAAACAGGTTTTGCTGAAAAATGGAGTTGTAAATCCCTGTTCTTTTTGTGTAACGGAGATGATATTTTTTCAGAATAGCCTGTTTTGCCTACTTTAAAATAATTGATAAACTGATATAAATGTATTAATCCAATGCATGCATTATTGTTTCTTTAGGAATTGCTGTTTATCTAGATCATGTTACAAATAGAAGCACCTGAAACAATGTCATCTATTTGTCTACTTTTATGCACACTGTGAGGTTTTACACATGGACATCTGGGACTTTCCTGGTTGTCACATTTTCCCCCTCAACAGACCAATATTCATTTCTGATTGTAAGATCATATTCAAACATAATCACAAAATTAATGAGCCACCTTATATTAAATTGCAGCTGTATAAAGCCTCGGCATGAAGAAATTATTCTCTCTGTCTCCATCATTAACTAAAATAGTTCATTTTCTTTTTGCACTGCCCGTTTCAGTGGGTAGACATGCATTGTTGATAATACAGTGTGTTAATATTCTGGATCATGCAGGCCTACTGATTCGCCAAGGTCAATGAATTGTAAAAGGATAATGTCAGCTCCTGGTCTATAAGCTGAATGATCACATCACAATTAAAATGCGAGTTGCCTGTTGTGTTCCAGCTGTTATCGAATAGGAATCTTCTCATTCCCAGAAGTTTTGCATTTATGTTATGCCTAAGACAACTGCAAGCCACCACTCAGGCATAAAAAAATGATGAAACAATCTAATAAAATTATACGGAAGCCTCCACTCTTACATAGCTTTCACAACTTCAGGATATCCCAATGCATTTTACAGCCGACAATGTACTTTAGAAGTGTTATTGCTATTGTAATGTGAGAAACGTGGCATGGCATGGTGGCTCAGTGGTTAGCACTGCTGCATCAAAATGCCGGCGATTCAGGTTCAATCCCAGATTTGTATGGATTTTACACATTCTCCCTGCATCTGTGTGAGTTTCCCCCTGCTGCTCCCGCAGTCCAAAGATGTGTAGGTTAGGTGGATTAGCTACATTAAATTACCCATAGCATCCAGGGATGTGCAGCCTAGATGGATTAGCCATTGGGTAGGGGCTGAGACTGGGTGGGGTGCTCTTCGGAGGGTTGGTGTGGACTCAATGAAATGGCCTGCTTCCACACTGTACGGATTCCACGGCAGCAAGTTGTACACAGGATGTAAGAAAGATAATCTGGTTTAGCATTGCTGATAAAGAGATAGTTTTGCTTTCTTGGGATGTGAGTGTCAATACAATGTTAGTACTCCATTTTCCCTTGAAAGGAGTAGCTTGGTAGGCAGTTTTGGAGTTGGGGTGGTGATGACCTATCACTGAACTATTAATCCAGAGATCCAGGTAATATCCCAGGAATATGGGTTCAAATCCTGCCATGGCAGATAGTGGAATTTGACTTCAATATGAATCAAGCATCTGATGAAACCTTTGTTAATTATCAGGAAAGGAAAGTGCTGTTGTTAGCTTGGCCTAGGTGTGATTGCAAACCCACGTCTGGACAATTAGGGATGGGGAATCAATGTTAGCCAGTGCTGTTCACATTCCATGAATGCATGGCAAAACAAAAATGCTGCTGTGGGTGAAATCACATATAATTGAGTAAGGATGGCAGATTGCCTTTCCTAGACAACATTAATGACTTTTCACGCGTTCTACAGAAACTCACCTTCAGATTTTATGAGTGATAATGGGAACTGCAGATGCTGGAGAATCCAAGATAATAAAATGTGAGGCTGGATGAACACAGCAGGCCCAGCAGCATCTCAGGAGCACAAAAGCTGACACTTTTGGCCTCGACCCTTCATCAGAGAGGGGGATGGGGTGAGGGTTCTGGAATAAATAGGGAGAGAGGGGGAGGCGGACTGAAGATGGAGAGAAAAGAAGATAGGTGGAGAGGAGAGTATAGGTGGGGAGGTAGGGAGGAGATAGATCAGTCCAGGGAAGACGGGCAGGTCAAGGAGGTGGGATGAGGTTAGTAGGTAGGAGATGGAGGTGCGGCTTGGGGTGGGAGGAAGGGATGGGTGAGAGGAAGAACAGGTTAGGGAGGCAGAGACAGGTTGGACTGGTTTTGGGATGCAGTGGGTGGAGGGGAAGAGCTGGGCTGGTTGTGTGGTGCAGTGGGGGGAGGGGACGAACTGGGCTGGTTTGGGGATGCGGTGGGGGAAGGGGAGATTTTGAAGCTGGTAAAGTCCACATTGATACCATTGGGCTGCAGGGTTCCCAAGCGGAATATGAGTTGCTGTTCCTGCAACCTTCGGGTGGCATCATTGTGGCACTGCAGGAGGTCCATGATGGACATGTCATCTAAAGAATGGGAGGGGGAGTGGAAATGGTTTGCGACTGGGAGGTGCAGTTGTTTATTGCAAACCGAGCGGAGGTGTTCTGCAAAGCGGCCCCCAAGCCTCCGCTTGGTTTCCCCAATGTAGAGGAAGCCACACCGGGTACAGTGGATGCAGTATACCACATTGGCAGATGTGCAGGTGAACCTCTGCTTAATGTGGAAAGTCATCTTGGGGCCTGGGATAGGGGTGAGGGAGGAGGTGTGGGGGCAAGTGTAGCATTTCCTGCGATTGCAGGGGAAGGTGCCGGGTGTGGTGGGGTTGGAGGGCAGTGTGGAGCGAACAAGGGAGTCACGGAGAGAGTTGTCTCTCCGGAAAGCAGACAGGGGTGGGGATGGAAAAATGTCTTGGGTGGTGGGGTCGGATTGTAGATGGCGTAAGTGTCGGAGGATGATGCGTTGTATCCGGAGGTTGGTGGGGTGGTGTGTGAGAACGAGGGGGATCCTCTTTGGGCGGTTGTGGCAGGGGCAGGGTGTGAGGGATGTGTTGCGGGAAATGCGGGAGATGTGGTCAAGGGCGTTCTCGACCACTATGGGGGGTAAGTTGCGGTCGTTGAAGAACTTGGACATCTGGGATGTGCGGGAGTGGAATGCCTCATCGTGGGAGCAGATGCGGCGGAGGCGGAGGGATTGGGAATAGGGGATGGAATTTTTGCAGGAGGGTGGGTGGGAGGAGGTGTATTCTAGGTAGCTGTGGGAGTCGGTGGGCTTGAAATGGACATCAGTTACAAGCTGGTTGCCTGAGATGGAGACTGAGAGGTCCAGGAAGGTGTGGGATGTGCTGGAGATGGCCCAGGTAAACTGAAGGTTGGGGTGGAATGTGTTGGTGAAGTGGATGAACTGTTCGAGCTCCTCTGGGGAGCAAGAGGGGGCGCCGATACAGTCATCACTCCAACCTCTCCCCCGCAGAACGGGCAGCCCTCTGCTCCCTCCGCTCCAACCCCAACCTCACCATCAAACCCGCAGACAAGTGTAGCGCAGTGGTAGTATGGCGCACTGACCTCTACATCGCCGAGGCCAGACGCCAATTCTCCGACACCACCTCCTACCGCCCCCTCGATCATGACTCCACACCCGAGCACCAAACCATCATCTCCAACACCATTCATGACCTCATCACCTCAGGGGACCTCCCACCCACAGCCTCCAACCTCATTGTTCCCCAACCCCGCACGGCCCGTTTCTATCTCCTTCCCAAAACCCACAAATCTGCCTGTCCTGGTTGACCCATCGTCTCAGCCTTCTCCTGCCCCACCGAACTCATCTCCACCTATCTGGACTCCATTTTCTCCCCTTTGGTCCAGGAACTCCCCACCTATGTCCGTGACACCACCTATGCCCTCCACCTCCTCCAGGACTTCCAATTCCCTGGCCCCCAACACCTCATTTTCACCATGGACGTCCAGTCCCTATACACCTGCATTCCGCATGCAGATGGCCTCAAGGCCCTCCGCTTCTTCCTGTCCCGCAGGCCCGACCAGTCCCCCTCCACCGACACCCTCATCCACCTAGTTGAACTCGTCCTCACCCTCAACAACTTCTCTTTCGATTCCTCCCACTTCCTACAGACTAAGGGGGTGGCCATGGGCACCCGCATGGGCCCCAGCTATGCCTGCCTCTTTGTAGCTTACATGGAACAGTCCCTCTTCCGCACCTACACAGGCCCCAAACCCCACCTCTTCCTCCGTTACATTGATTACTGTATCGGCGCCACCTCTTGCTCCCCAGAGGAGCTCGAACAGTTCATCCACTTCACCAACACATTCCACCCCAACCTTCAGTTTACCTGGGCCATCTCCAGCACATCCCACACCTTCCTGGACCTCTCAGTCTCCATCTCAGGCAACCAGCTTGTAACTGATGTCCATTTCAAGCCCACCGACTCCCACAGCTACCTAGAATACACCTCCTCCCACCCACCCTCCTGCAAAAATTCCATCCCCTATTCCCAATTCCTCCGCCTCCGCCGCATCTGCTCCCACGATGAGGCATTCCACTCCCGCACATCCCAGATGACCAAGTTCTTCAAGGACCGCAACTTACCTCCCACAGTGGTCGAGAACGCCCTTGACCACATCTCCCGCATTTCCCGCAACACATCCCTCACACCCTGCCCCTGCCACAACCGCCCAAAGAGGATCCCCCTTGTTCTCACACACCACCCCACCAACCTCCGGATACAACGCATCATCCTCCGACACTTACGCCATCTACAATCCGACCCCACCACCCAAGACATTTTTCCATCCCCACCCTGTCTGCTTTCCGGAGAGACCACTCTCTCCGTGACTCCCTTGTTCGCTCCACACTGCCCTCCAACCCCACCACACCCGGCACCTTCCCCTGCAACCGCAGGAAATGCTACACTTGCCCCCACACCTCCTCCCTCACCCCTGTCCCAGGCCCCAAGATGACTTTCCACATTAAGCAGAGGTTCACCTGCACATCTGCCAATGTGGTATACTGCATCCACTGTACCCGGTGTGGCTTCCTCTACATTGGGGAAACCAAGCGGAGGCTTGGGGACCGCTTTGCAGAACACCTCCGCTCAGTTCGCAATAAACAACTGCACCTCCCAGTCGCAAACCATTTCCACTCCCCCTCCCATTCTTTAGATGACATGTCCATCATGGACCTCCTGCAGTGCCACAATGATGCCACCCGAAGGTTGCAGGAACAGCAACTCATATTCCGCTTGGGAACCCTGCAGCCCAATGGTATCAATGTGGACTTTACCAGCTTCAAAATCTCCCCTTCCCCCACCGCATCCCCAAACCAGCCCAATTCGTCCCCTCCCCCCACTGCACCACACAACCAGCCCAGCTCTTCCCCTCCACCCACTGCATCCCGAAACCAGTCCAACCTGTCTCTGCCTCCCTAGCCTGTTCTTCCTCTCACCCATCCCTTCCTCCCACCCCAAGCCGCACCTCCATCTCCTACCTACTAACCTCATCCCACCTCCTTGACCTGCCCGTCTTCCCTGGACTGATCTATCTCCTCCCTACCTCCCCACCTATACTCTCCTCTCCACCTATCTTCTTTTCTCTCCATCTTCGGTCCGCCTCCCCCTCTCTCCCTATTTATTCCAGAACCCTTACCCCATCCCCCTCTCTGATGAAGGGTCTAGGCCCGAAACGTCAGCTTTTGTGTTCCTGAAATGCTGCTGGGCCTGCTGTGTTCATCCAGCCTCACATTTTATTATTTTAGATTTTGTTAACTGACTTTATATTCCACCACCTGCCATGGTGGGATTTGAACCCATATGCCCAGATTAATAGACAGGTCTCTGAATAAACAATCCAATGCCGTAACCACTGCACCATCATCTTACCTCTGAATTAACGTTCTGTTGGTGATATGTTTGTATTTATTGTGGTGAAAGATATTTTTGCAATGAGTGAAATACATATAGTGGTTGGTATCAATCCCAGATCAGGAAACATTTGCTGCATCTGTCCAGCAAGAAAGTTCCTTCTGTCGCTTCAACTTCAGAACAACCCGTCAACTTACGACAGCCTTCCATTTCTCTCAGTAACCTCTCTGAAATTCTGCAATGTTGATCATTATATTTGTGATTCTAAAGCACCTTATCAAGGTAAAGTATGTCACAAAATTTCCTGTCATGAATATCACTTGATGGCCAACCTACTGCCAAATTAGAAAGACAGGAACATTCAGTGCCCTTTGATACCATTCGGTTAGGTCATGGCTGATATGCATCTCAGCTCTATCTACATTCCTTGTTTCCACAACCCTGAGGGACATTATCTAACAATCTTTGTTGCAAAATTTTCAGTTGAACCTGCAGCCTCATCATCTTTTTGGATGAAAGAGTTTCAGATTTCCACTGCGCGCTTACGCAAGGAAATGTTTCCTGACATCGCCCAGAAATGGTCCAGCTTTAATGTTAACATCATAGCTTCTTGTTCTGGTCCTTCCTACAAAAAACAATTGTCCTTTATTCATCTGAAATACTTCAAAGAACAAAGAGCAATACAGCGCAGGAACAGGCCGTTCAGCCGTCCCAGCCCGCGTCAACACATTTTGCCCTTCCATACTAAAACCGTCTTCCCTTACAGGATCCGTACCCGCTATCCCCTTCCTATTTATGTATTTGTTCAAGTGCTTCGTGATTGCTGCTATAGTGCCTGTTTCCACCACCTTCTCTGGCAGCACATTCCAGGCACTCACCATCCTTGTGTGAAAAACCTGCCTTGTACATTTCTTTTAAACTAGCCCACCACTCCCTCCCCTGCCCCCCCACACCATGAGCCTGTGTCCCCTAATAATTGACCCCTCCACCCTGGGAAAAAGCCTCATACTTTCCACTCTATCCACGCCATTCACAATCTTATAAACGTCTCTGAGGTCACCATTAAACCCCTTGCGTTCCAGTGAAAACAAACCCAGTCTATCCAACTTTTCTTCATAGCTAAAATACCCCTTTCAAGGCAACATTCTGGTAAACCTTCTCTGCACCATCTCTAATGCATCCACACAGTCTAGTGACGAGAACAGTATGTGATATTCCACGTGTGGTCTGACCAAAGTTCCACAAAGCTGCAGCATAACTTGTCTAGTCTTAAACTCAATGCCCCTTCCAATGAAGGCAAGCATGCTGTCGGATTTTTTACTATCTTATCTATCTGCACTGCCACCTTCGGTGATCTGTGGACTTGTACACACAGAACCCTCTGCATATCAATACTCCCAAGGAATCTGCCACTCACTGTATAGTTTCCACCTGTACTTGACCTTCCAGAATACATCACCTCACATTTGTCAGGATTAAACAATACTTGCCATTTTTCTGCCCATTACCTCCCACAGATCTAAATTCTTCTGTGTTCTCTGACAATCCTCCTCACTAGCTGCTACTCCATCAATCTTTGCATTGTCTGCAAACTTACTGATTAGACCAGCCATATTTTCCTCCAAATCATTTATGTAAGCCACAAACAGCAGAGGTCCCAACACTGATCAGTCTGGAACACCCATTAGTCACAATGCTCCAGACCGAAAAGCATCCTTCCACTAACTACCATCTATCTCCTAGAAGTCAGTTCTTGATCCGCCTTCCAGCTCACCCCAATACCATGTGATGACAACCGCTTGTACTGATCTACCATAAGGGATCTCATCAAACACTTCACTGAAGTCCATGTAGATAACATCAATCATTTTCACCACCCCCTCAAAAAACTTGATCAAGTTAATGAGGCATGACGTCCTCTGTACAAAACCATGCTGCTATTGCTGATAAGTCCATTTGCATCTAAATATGTATTGATCTTGCCCTTGGGAATGTTTTCCAATAATGTCCCTCCCACTGATTGCGGTAGTACAGGTCAGTAATTTCATGAATTATCCCTGCTCCTTTCTTAAACAATTGGATAACATTGGCTATTCTCCAGTCCCCTGGGATTTCACCTGTGGCCAAAGAGAATAAAAAGATGTCCGACAATGCTCCAGCAATTTCTTCTCGCCTCCCTCAATATTCTGGGATAGATCCTGTCAGGACCAAGAGACTTAACTACCTTAATACTTTTTAAGATACACAACACTTCTTCAATTTTAATGGCAACTTGGCTTAGAGAAAATTCAACACTCCCTTTCGTAAGATCATCCTTCACCAATTCCTTCTCTTTGGTGAATACCAATACAAAGTATTCTTTGAGGATCTCACCTACTTCCGGTTCCACGCAGAGATTCCCTCCTTTGTTCTTGAGTGGGCCAACCCTTTCCCTGGCTACCCTCTTGCTCTTTATATATATTAAGAAAAGGCCTAAGGATTGTGCTTAATCCTGTTTTCATGACACCTTTTAATCTTTCTAATTCCTTGTTTAAGCCTTTTCCTATTTCCCTTATATACTCTAAGGGCTTTGTCATTTCCCATCCTCCTAGACCTTATGTATGCTTTCATTTTCTTTTTAGCCAAGGTCATAACGTTCTTGGTCATCCAAGGTTCACACATCTTGCCATTCTGACAGTAATGTGCCACTTCTGAAATCTTATTAATTGCTATTTGAAATTCTCCCACATGTCTGATGCGGATTTACCCTCAAACATCTATCTCCAATCAAAATTCTCCAGTTCCCAGCTAATGTTGTTATAGTTTGCCTTCCCCCAATTTAATTTCTTCACCTGAGGAATGCTGTTATCCATGAATATCTTAAAACTTATGATTTTATGGTCACCACTCCTGAAATGCTCCCCCACTCATCTGGTCAGGCTTAGTTCATAAAACCAGGTCCAATATAGTGCCTTCCCTGTTTGGACAATTTACATACCGTGTCAAGAAACGCTCCTGAATGGTCCTTACAAATGTTGCCCCGTGCAAGCCCCGAGCACAAAGTGAGTCCCATTCAATATAGGGGAAGTGGAAATCACCCACCAGAACTTGCCTAATGTACTTTTAACATTGAAACACTTCAGTTAGTCCAACATTTGGTGTCTGTATTCAAGCCACCAAGAACCAGACTGGGAACTGGATTGAGACTGGAAATCAGACTGGGATGTCAATCAGACTGACACCAGGAATCAGATTCTGACATGAGCCGACTGAGAGCAAGAGCTGGACTCGAATACAGAATTGTACTGAGACTGGGAGCCACTCTGAGATTAATTTACTTCATGTATGATCTTTGTAGCCAAAATTGAGAAGAGTTTAGTTTGAACCAAGGTCATCAAGGTAAAAGGACAGGATCCAGCTTGCAAAGAAAGTTGCCCTTTGACCTGTTAGTCAACAATGATTTTCCTTGGATTTTGCTTTGGAATATTTAATTGAAGTTCTACTCTATAATTATTTGGAGTAGAGAGGTATCATGAAGAGTGATGCTAGCTTATATAATTAATGACTACTCACTATTGAAGGCTATTATTTCCATGTCTCAGCTCATGACAGCTTCATAATGGGTTACTTGTAAAGGAGAGCATGTAATAAGTTCAGCTGAATGGTTCTCCTTTGTTGAGTTGATCTTACTGTGTGTCTTTTGTTGGGTAAACCTATAGGAGGGTGCCATGATATGCAAAGCATCTCTGCCAGCTTGCTGCTGTGACTTTTAGTCCTGTTCTTTGTAAAAGATCAGCAATGATTTAACATAATGTATTCGTCTTCACAATTGCCACAATCCTTTATCGATAAAGGAAATGACCAGTAGTTGAAGGTGATCATGTTCATGTTCACAGAGTTTGGTGAACCCCATAACTTTCCTGTGGTCCATATTTCCCCAGTGTGCACATGGGGTCATGTGGGGGTTAGGATTTTAATCCTGTACCTCCTTTTGCGTGGAAAAAGGAACAATATTATGACGCTGTGTACAGAATCTCAGTGGTTCTGAGGAGTTCAGGTTGGAAGTGTTACTGGGAGCGTGAAGAGAAGAGAGTGCACTGTCTCAGTTAACCCACCTACCTCATCTGCCTTTGGGTGGCCTTGTTGGAGGTGAGTACACAGCAGCAGTGACAAGTAAGCAATTATGACCATGCGAGGGGCGCCCTGTGTCATAAAATCCCGACAGTGTAGGAAGAGGCCGTTCAGCCCAACAAGTCCACACCAACCCTCTGAAGAGCATCCCATGCAAACCCAACTTCCCCATCCCATAACCCCACATTTGCTATGGCTAATCAACTTAATCTGCGTATCTGTGGACTGTGGGAGGAACCCGAAGGAAACCCATGCAGATGAATGAAGAACATTAAAAACTCCACACAGACAGTCGACTGAGGCTAGAATTGACTCTGGCAGTATGAGGCAGCAATGATAACCACTGAATCACCATCCCAGCTTATGTCAGATGGATCTCCCACTAAAACTATAAAACTGGCAGGTGTTTAAGCAGCAGGCTGGGGATTGCCATTGGCGCCTTTTCTATATCTCCCTGTTCTCAATCGGCAGGAGGTTAGGGGCTACAGCCAATGGCTGCTCACCATTTTCACATGCCCCTTGCAGCCTCAAGGAATTCCTCAATTTTGAAGGGCCCTCAGGCTTCCCAACATGGCTTCAGCAGTGCCCCTGTCTCCCAGTGAGGTTGATGACTGTCCACAGCATCAGACACTCTCATCAGGGCCTCCAATCTGAGGAACCTGCTCACTGTCCTCCATTGGGTAGTCAACACAGAGGCAGTCTCTTAAAGAGTCACCTCTGGGAAGCTTCCACAGGTAGGTAGGGTGCCGACATCATCCAGGGTGGGTCATGACCTGTGGGTCAGCTCTAGGACAACCCTCTAAGACCCAGAAGATCCCACTCTGTGTCTTAAAGATATAACAACCACATTTACATAATACCTTTAATATTACAAAGCATCCCAAAGACAAAGCAAAGCAAAGCTCAGCAAATGCTAAACAAAGATCTCTAAGATGAAATAACAAAAATCTGAGATAAGGAGATGGTTTTATGGAGTGTCTGCAAAAAGAGGAGATAGACTGGCTAAAAGAGTCAGGGAGGGAATTCAAGCACGTAGGATCTGAAATGTTTCCTGCTGCACAATACGTCAAGTGGTCTTTTAGGTGCTTCAGTTCACTGTCTAAAACATTAGGTCCCACGCATATGCTACTGAGAAAATGCAGTCTGTTTTAAGACCTCTTGTTGAAATCAGTTTAATTGACCATAACAGAAAAAAAAACCACCTCTAGTTTGTTTTGACAACATTTTCACTTGGAGCCAGATGGAGAAAGTAGTTTCTTCCGACCACGAGAGACCAAAATTGTCCCCATGTCCCAAACTCCAATTGCCACTACCACCCCACCCTTTGTTGACCCCAATAATTTCTTACCAGAGACCCAGAAGGAAATACAGTAAAGTGTGCAAATGACATACCCTGGTCTGTTTCAAAACAGAGCTTCAGTACTCCTACTATTAACATTTCCATGCCTTACTTTCTCTGATTCTTCTTTCCTTCTGGGATAATCCTGGAATGAATCTGCTGCCAACAGCAACTTCAATTATTAAAACAAGACTGAAGACCCAATTTTGGCTACTCTCACATTTCCCATTTCAGGCATGCACACCTCCCATTATGTTCTAGAAAACATTATTATTAAGACTCCTTTCTTCCCTGCCTGCCCGCCCACCCCTTCCCCTTATCCCCCAGAGGGTCTGCCATCCCCTGCAAAGTCCCTCTCGATAAAGCCTGAATTACTCCCACCAGGGGTAGCAGTAGAACATTCACTGCACAGGGAGACTTGTCTGACAAAGTGGAGAACTTGCAGGGAGGAAAATGTCATTTCTGTTAGTATTCATTATAAGAACTCCATTTTGGTCTTTCCCTACTTCAATCATTTCAAGAAAGCTGTTAGAAAATAATGATAGGGTTTGTGCTGAGGTAGTGATTCTGACTGCGTCCTCCCACACTGCCATAAATATGCCTTGAGAATGATTTCACGCACTCATTACTCAGGTTTTATTCTATAGGTTTACCTCATTTCACTAGCTTTGCCCATTATAATTGGTGAAGTGGGGAAACTTTGGGTAGATTCACTGTCACCAACCCTTCTTGGTATTAGCCTGACCTACTGATAGCACATGGGAAAGAAGTTCACAGAAAGTGTTTGGCAGAAGGAAGGCTTAATTTTGTGAAATAGAGAAGATTTATACCATATTACTCAACAGCTAGTCACATAACATCTCTTGTATGCCTATCAGGGTCAATTTAAGAATAAGCACAATTACTGCCAACAAGAGGTACACATACAAAAATACATTAAGATTGTTAGCTCCTTGAGGGATAAGTACCTTATCTGCTGTCAGATGGAGCTTATTTCAATGATTAACTCTTTCAGACATTAACTATCTTATACGCCATTATCTATCAGGAGTTCTTGTGGTGTTTGGTAGTGTCCCTACCTCTGGATGAGGAGGCCCACCAGCTCCAAAGGTGTGTAATAACACCTGAGAACAGATCATTAGAAAACATCTACGATGTTCTGCAATCCTGGCCTTCTTTACACACTCCGTTTCAATTCTTGCTCCCATTGGTGACCTTTGTCTTCAGCTGCCCAAGCAGTTTCTAGCCTCCTTTGAAGAGGTGGTGATGGCCTAGTGGTATTCTTGCGAGACTATTATTGTAGAGGCCCAGGAAATGCCCTGGTGATCTGGGTTAAATTCCAGCCGTGGCAGGAAGTGGAATTCAAATTCAATTTTTAAAAAAAATCTGACGTTAAGAGTCTAATGATGACCATGTTGCTGATTGTTGGAAAAACCTATGTTGTTCACTAATGCTCCTTAGTGAAAAAAATCTCGTCATGACAGGTGAGGGGAAAGAAGACTCTAGAAATACATGGCAACCATGTTATGACTGTTGATTGTCATAAAAACTCATCTGGTTCTCTAACATCTCTTGGGGTAGGAAATCTGCTGTCCTTACCTTGTCCAGTCTACCTGTGACTCCAGACCCACAGCAATGTAGTTGACTCTTAATTCTTTTTTGGGGCAATTAAGAATGGGGAATAAATACTGCCCTGGCCCGCAATGTCCACGTCTTGTGAATAGAAAAAATAATCAAAACCTTGACCCAATTTCTCATTATCTATTCTAGTGCTTTATTTGCACGATTCATCGTCAAACTTTATTTGATACATTATTGACCTTTAGTCGTTTCACTCCCTGCAACATAATACATAAATGCAAGTTGTTATTGTTGAATAATCATGAATCACTATGGTGGTCTTTCCCTCTGCCATTCAATTTTAGATTTCTCCATGCTATTCCATGTGCTGCATTATGTCTTTGGAGTAGTACATTTCTTAATAATTGGCTAATTCTAGATCCTTCAAATGTAAAACCTTGGTTTAAAAGAGATACATTACTGCTCTGTTGTGAATTGTGATCTATTGGCTTTTGCCCATTAGCGTGCTTGGTAGGAGACCATCATTCCCAAAACTACCAAAAGATTTTTAAAATACTTTTTAGTTGATCTCCAGTGCCCATTGTTTTTGAGATTTCGATTCCTCCTCACTGCCATTTGTGGGTGCTCACCTCACTAATTTGCTATGAAAGTGGAGTTCTTGTCCTAAACTATTACACTTACTCACTCTCTAAGCATTCTTGTTTATCCACAAGCCTGTGCCTAAGCTGCACCCCTCCCATCTATTCAGTCTCACTCCCTGTCTCTGTCCCAGTCACTTAATTCCTGCCTCCAACTTGGCAGATTTCTACAGTGCATCCAGTGCGAGCCATTTACAAGATGCACTGCAGAAATTTGCCAAAGACCCTTAGACAACATCTTCCAAACTCACCACCACTTCCATACAGAAGGACAAGGACAGCAGAAAAATAGGAGCCCCACTGCCTGCAAGTTCTCTTCCAAGCCACTCACCATCCTGGCTTGGAAATATATCACCGTCCTTTTGCTGGGTGTTGCTGAGTCAAAGTCCTGGAACCTTTCCCTAAGAGTATTGTGGGCCTATCTATAGCAAATTACCTGCATCAATTCAAGAAGGCAGCTCACCACCATCATCTTAAGGGCAACTAGGGGCGGGCAATAAATGCTGGTCCAGCCAGCAATGCCCATGTCCCACAAGTGAATTTTTAAAAAACTTCACTGAGCACCAAGTTTTAGCTGGAAAGTCTTCTCTAAAGAATTAGGGTTATTTTGTTTGATTGTCCCGTTGTAAAGGTAAGCTTCACTTGGGGTGAGAATGATAAAGAACAAAACGGGTTTGTGCGCCCACAAAAGCAGAATAGACAAAGGTTTTAGTTAACTATAAAGGAGAAAATTGATTATTTCATGAACCGATGTGGGTAGTGCATTGAATATATTTAACAGGCAGGTTGTTACCATGAAAAAATACTTCTGATGGACATTGGGATGCACTTTCAGTCCCTTTTCCTTGACATTCCTACCTCTTCGATAAGACATATCAGTAGGATTCCTCAGAGGAATTAAAGGTGAAGTAAAAAGAATGCAAAGAAAACTCCCAAGATGTACTATCCTGACGTGGCAGTGTATTACTGTGCTTCTTTATCACTCAGTCAAAATTCTGGAACTCCTTTTCCCACAGCATTGTGGGTCTACGTACAGCAGATGGACTGCAGTGGCTGAAGAAAGTTGCTCACCATGGGCTGTTTAGAATTGGCGATAAATGGTACTCTTGCCAGCGAGGGTGACACCTCATGAGCCAATTTTTAAAGAGAATCTTCAAGCTGCTAAAATCTGAAATAAAATGAGGAAATGTTTGAAATATTCAAAAGGTCAATTCGAGAGGCAATTAAAGTTAGTGTCTCATTTTGACAACTTTTCTCCAGGGCTTTTGGTAAAGGATCTGACAGGTACAAAAGATGATACCATATGTGGAGAAATCAAATAGCAGAAAGAATTACCTGTTTGATCAGAAAAAGATGCCAGTTTGTGGTTTCCTAGTTGAAGTTTACAACACAAAGAAGATTCCGGAGATAAGGGATTCAAGTGTCCAAAAATATAAGAAATAAGGATGTGGTCAGGGAATATTTTGACCCAAATGATTAGAGTCATGTGACTCCAGACCCACACCAATGTGGTTGGCTCTTAACTGCTCTCTGGGCAATTAAGGATAAGCAATAAATGCTGCCTAGCCAGCGATGCCCTCATTCCCATAAATTAATTTTTTAAAAACTCTCATTCTAGATTGCCTCTACTTTATCAACCCCCTTTAACGTCTTTAAAAATCTCGATTAGATTAAAGAATCTCCGCAATGTGGAACATGCCATTCAGCCCATCAAGTCCAAACTAACCATCCAAAGATCACCTCATCCAGACCCACCCCCCCGCCCCGCATTTACCCTGTAACCCTGCATTTCACATGGCCAATCTACCTAGAGATTGGGGCAGAAGTTTGTTTTTAATTCATTCAAGGGGTTTGGGCTCTGTTAACTATACTATCATTGATTGCTCACCCTAATTGCCTGGAGGACAGTTAAGAGTCTGTGGATCTGGAGTCACATTTAGGCCAGACCAGGAAAGGATGGCAGATTTCTCTCCCTAAAAGGTATTAGGGAGCTGAATGGGTTTATCCTGACAAGCAATAGTGGTGACATGTTTCCCACGTTGTCATAGATATTTTTCATTGAATTAAATTTCACCATTTGACACGATGGGATTTTAACCCACATCCTCTTAAATTACCGGGAAAAGTCTTGAAGCAGACAATGTAAGCAGGGTCAAGAATTAATCAATGAATTAATCATAGAAGGTTAATAAGGTAAATCTCAGAGATGTGAGATGACTTATGGGAAGAAATTGACCAGTTTAGGTCTATATTTGCGAGAGTTTGGAAGAATGAGAGGAGGTTTCATTACTTTCCTTTAAAAAAAGGGGCAGCACAGTGACTCAGTGGTTAGCACAGCTGCCAAACAACCCCACAGAACAAGTTCAATCCCACGCTTGGGCAACTGTTTGTGTGGAGTTTGCGCGTTCTCCCCGTGTCTGTGTGGGTTTCCTCCAGGTGCTTAAGTTTCCTCCCACAGTCCAAAGATGTGCAGGCTAGGTAGCATCCAGATGTTTTTTGAATTGAATTCAAATTCCACCATCTGCCATGGTGGGATTGCGAACCCAGGTTCCCAGAATGTTATCTGGGTCTCTGGATTAACATTCCAGCGATAATACCACTAGGCCATCATCTCCCCATGAGTTTGGGATAAGGGGAGGGCAGATTTAAAATAGACATAAGAAGGAACAACCTCTCTGAAAGGTCTGTGGAATTCACTACCCAAGAGCATGGGCACTGCAGTTACATTTTTAATTAGTGTTAGGTCAAAGATTATTGGGAGCAGGCAGGAAAGTGGAGTTGAGGCTAAGATGAAACCAGCCATGACTGTATTAAGTGGCAGAGCAGATTCAAAAGGATGAATTACCTATGCCTACTCCTAGTTCTTATGTTTGTTATGTTCTTATGTTTCTGAGGAGCATTTTGACTTAGTAGCATAGCTGTATCAATCTATTAGGAAGCCTGGGACTGGTTAGATGTATTGGTCTATTCCTGTTCTTGTGCATCTTTTGTAGCTTGAATCATAATCATTTAGTAAATAGCCTGGATTAGATGCAAGCTGCAGCTCTTCAAACTGCAATTGTTCAGAATACACTTGGTTTGGCACCCCAACTAGAGGATCATATCTAAAGAGTTTGGTGCATCCTGGATTGGTGTCTTAGCCACTGAAATGCTTCCTTCAAAAGCTTGATACCATGTCACGTTTCTTTTGATTATACACTGTTATTATATCTTTACAGAATCTCACTGCCTGTGCTTGTCTGAACACTGGCCCTATCAAGAATGCCACTGTCATTCCCGGCAAGTGTCCAAGCCCGGGCTGTCAGGAGGCTTTCCTGACCTTCATGTGTGTGATGTGCATTTGCAGCCTCATTGGAGCCATGGCCCAGACCCCAGCTATCATTATACTAATCAGGTAGGCCACCTTGCAGTACTGCTTTGTTCCCAAGCTTTAACTGGTACCTCCAAAAAGGAGAATGATTATAATTATCTCCTGTGACCCTGATTGCCTGGTGGAATAAATGTCCTTGTTTGGTGTAGAGCACCTCAAGAAAATAGATAGACCAGTAGGTGCCATGTTCAAATCATTGTCTGTGCTTAAATTAATTGATTGAAGCTAAGGGAAATGGTTCAGATTTAACAGTTTATTACAATGCAAGCAACCATATGTACATCCTTACTAGTGCATGGACATAAGCCAGCTCACTATGCTGTGTGTAAGATGGAGGTTGTTGCCACCATGTATAGAAAACTAGAGGAACTGCTTGGTCCAGCACAGTAAAAGGAAAGCCACTTACCAGTCTACCAGAAGTGTCTCTTGTAGATAACAGGATATAGCTTCTTGCATATTGAAAGACCTGTACCAGCTTTTCATTATTTTCATGTTATTATTTTATCAATTTTTGTTTGCAGCTATGAACTAAGAACTGTGAGCTGGAAATGACCTTTGGACTGTGGGCAACAGCTTGAGTTTAAAAGAAAAACTACAAACAAGCTGTGATTTGTTTGTGAGGCCAGGTCTGGAAGTTAATTGAGGCTTGGTTTTTGATCAAAGGTTCTGCAGATGCTCTGAAACTGGGGCAGAGCCGTAGATTTAAACAAATCTAAGCAAATAGCTATTATTTGTCTTTAATGAAACCAATATCTGGGAACTAGTTCCAGCAAGTCTGATGAAGACCTTATGCTCCAGCAGAAAGCAGATGTTGAATCGTAACTAGGACGTTGTGGGGAGGTGCTCAGTCTGACAGGGATAGATCAGAGTTTGAATTGGGTTTTGGACTGTGTTTTCTGGGAGAAGGAGTTTGGCTGTTGATGTTGCAGCATAAAGATTTGTGAGCTCCCTGCCTAACTCCGGTTATTAATTGCTGGACTTTCAGAGAATAGAAACTAAGATGTAGGTATTACTAACTTCCTGCCAGTAAATTGAAAGGGTGTTTCTGACTGATATACTTGTGGAATATTCCTCATGCAAACCACTTAAATAATCTAATAATTTGTTATTTTCTCTCATTTATCCTTTAACTGTGTTTGTTTATCTATCTTTTGTGTGAGTGGGGCTGAAAACAAATGTTATTAAGTTTAAAATCATAGACATCAATTGGACAACTTTGTTGTTTAATTTTGGCCTGCTAAATTTACTATATTGCTAATAATTTGCTTAGCTTTTCTTTTAAACTAAAAAACCGGTGTCTCAAATTGATTCTTTGCAAAATGTGGGATTCAAAAATCTGGTTAGTGACCATTGAGGTCAATTTTGAGAATCTTTGAATGTTTTAATTTCTCTATGTTGTGAATACCAGGTTGGAAAGGCTGATTTAGTTTGTCTGATTATGACCATGTCATCACCATGTTAGCAATGAATTACAGATTACATTGACATGATAGACATTGTTACAGAGACATTGAGGAGGACTGAATGTCAGGTCTCACTTCTTCAAAATCCTAAACCGTTGTGCCCACAAGTTCATGCGACATCACTATAGTGGGTGGTGCTTATTGGCACGCCTCAGTGTTAACCCTTTCATGCCCATATTGCAAAACTCACATCAACAATGGATCATGCCTACTCATTTCCTTGTAGCTATCATCAGACCAATTACCGTTAGACCCATTGTGATGAGGACACATGTAAACAAGGTACACTATTCCACCAGACAGAACACTAGAAATCTTTAAAAATCCATGTCATTCACGTAGCTCTCTTGGAATATTTCTGAGGATTGGAGAAAAAAAGCATAAATAGCATAACAGAAAGGAAAGTCCGCAAATTTCTGATTGAATGGTGTTACTCGCTGACTTTTTATCTGTGGGATCTGGGTTCAAATTCAGTTCAAATGTGCAAAGACTCTTCCAATTAACACTAGAAGGCACTATGTGAAGTTGGTTCAAAAAATCTTAGAAGATAGACTTTTGTTGCAGGGTCTTCTATCAGCGAATCATACCACACATCACATTTAGCCAATGACTCCAACTTCTCATGAAAGAGCAAATTTTAAAATAAGACAAAATTGCTACAATATACTGGGAGACAGTAGTTTACTAGTAATGTTATTGCACTGGTAACACAGAAATCATAGAATCAAACCCCATTAAATAATCCCATAGCAGTTGAAGAAATTTAAATTCAATTAAACAAATTTGGACTTGAAGCTGGTATCAGTAGAGGTGACTATGAGCTATCAACGACTGTCATGAAAACCTATCTGGTTCACTAATGTCCCTTGTGGCAGGAGTTCTGCCATTCTTATCTGCTCTTGCCTACATGGACTGTAGATCTGCAGCAACCTTCGTTGCCCTCTGAAATGTTCTTGCAACTTAGAGGGGCAGCATGATTTTTCAGTGGCTAGCACTGCTACCTCACACTGTCAGGGACCCAGATTCAATTCTGCCAATGTGGAGTTTGCACATTTTCCCCGGGTCTGTGTGGGTTTCTGCTGGGTGCCCCAGTTTCCTTCCGTAGTCCAAAATGTGCAGGTTAGAGTCAATTGGCCATGCTAAATTGCCCATAGTTTTCAGGAATGTACAGGATAGGTAAGTTAGCCATGGTAAAGAGAGAGTTACAGGGATAAAATTGAGGGACTGAGGCTGGCTCTTGGTCTGAGTGGGATGCCTTTCAGAGAGTCAGAAGATTTGATGGGCTGAATGGCTTCTTTCTGCACTGTAGGGGTTCTTATGCTATGGCAACAAATGTTGGCCTCATCCATGATATTTACAGCCCACAAAAGAGTACATTTAAATAAAAAAAAGCACACACTAATATAAATGACTGGCATAGGAAACACTAACAGAGTAACAGAAACTCTTAAGGTTGTGTTGCTTAATGCTGCATCTAAACTGTGTTGTATTTGACTTGCTGCACTGCATAGGCTGTCAATTAGCATCACATGTACTGCACCAGATTTAGGGATATTGATACCATAGATTATGGAAGCTTTTTTCTGTATCTCCTTCATGCTGTACCTGACTTTAATGTGATGAAATTGGTTTTATGTTCCTGAAATTAAGAAATATTCCATTCCTTTGAATTTGCATTTTTACTTTTCGGATCTAAAAAACATTTTTTAACACCACCATTTGGCAATGATGATGATTAATCAAGAAGAAAGCCTCATTATGATTTTGTAAGCAGGTGCGTGACAGTAGAGAGGTATTGAACCTCATGGTTCACACATTTTTTTAGTTTTAATTTAATTTCCCTGTCCATGTTAAGAAATGTGTACAGAATAAAAAATAAGCAAATTGTCTGGTGCTTCCTTAAATCTTTCACTTTATAATAAATCCCAATATCAAAGATGTTAAAAAATCAGCAACGTTATACTTGAAAGTTAATGAGTCAGAAAATAACAAACGTCCATATGGAACCTCAGCTTTCAATTTTTATTCCCTCTGGCATTAGGTCATCTGTTTGAAGTGGTTTGTAATTTGTGAAAGAAATAATTGCAGTGGATGTAACCAGTTGCAATGCAGTTGTGGGACCAATTGATTGCGAGCATTCTAATTAATGGCCATTATATCTGCTCACGCTTTTCCTGCAGGGCCGTCAATCCTGAGCTCAAGTCATATGCACTGGGAGTTCTGTTTCTGCTTTTGCGGTTACTTGGTGAGTTTCTGCAGATCTGGCTTTTACTTTATGTGATGAAACTGATGAAGGCAGTGATCTTTTCATCCTCACTGTCCACGGGTATAGTGTCGGAAGATTGGAGAGTGACGAATGTCATTCCTTTTTTCAAAAAAGGAAATACGGATAACCCAGAAATTACAGCCCAGTTTGTCTTGTGTCACTTGTGGGCAAATTATTGGAAAGGGCTCTGAGAGATATTTATGATCGCTTGAATAGGCACAGTTTGATACATGATATCAGCATGGATTTGTGAGGAGTATATCATGCCTCACAAACGTTACTGAATTCTTTGAAGAGGTGACCAAACACGTGGATGAAGGTAGACCAGTGGGTGTGGTATACATGGATTTAAGTAAGGCGTTTGATAAGGTTCCCCATGGTAGGCTCATGCAGAAAGTAGGGAGTCATGAGATAGAAAGAAATATGACAGATTGGATTCAGAATTGGCTGACACTTAGAAGACAAAGGGTGGTAGCGGACGGTAAATATTCAACATGGTGCTCAGTTACGAGTCGTGCACCACAAGGATCTGCTCTGGGTCCTCTTTTATTTGTGATTGTTGTGAATGATTTGGATGAAGGAATGGAAGGGTGGATTAGTAAGTTTGAAGACGACATGAAGGTGGGTCGAGTTGTGGATAGTGCAGAGGGCTGTTCTAGCCTACAAAGGGGCATTGATAGGATGCAGAGCTGGGCTGTGAAGTGGCAGATAGAGTTTAACCCTAAAAAGTGTGAGGTGATTCATTTTGGAAGGACAAACTTGGAAGCAGAATACAGGGTTAACAGAAAGATTCTTGGCAGCATGGAGGAGCAGAGCGATCTTGATGTTCTTGTCCACAGTTCCTTGACAGCTGCCACCCAGGTGGATGGAGTTGTTGAGAAGGTGTAAGGCTTGTTAGCTTTCATTAACAGAGGGATTGAGTTCAAGAGTCATGAAGTTATACAAATCCCTGGTTCGGCCACATCTGGAGTATTGCGTCCAGTTCCAGCCGCCTCATTACAGGAAAGATGTGGAAGCGTTGGAAAAGGTGTAGAGGAGGTTTACCAGGATGTTGCCTGGAATGGAGGGAAGGTCTTATGAGGAAAGGTTGAGAGACCCAGGGCTTTACTTTTTAGAATGGTGAAGGATGAGGTGACTTGATAGAGGTGTACAAAATGATCAGAGGTACAGATAGAGTGGACAGCCGGAAGCTTTTTCCCTAGGGTGGAGGTAGCTTTTATGAGGGGGCGTAGTTTTAAAGTGATTGGAGGTAGATATAGGGGAGACATCAGAGGTAGCTTCTTTACTCAGAGAGTGGGAGGGGCGTGGAATGCATTGCCAGAGAGGGTAGTGGAGTCGGTCTCATTAGGGGCATTTAAGTGGCTATTAGATAGGCATATGGATGATCGTATAAGGTAGTGGTGGAGGTTAGATAGACCTTAGGTTTAGGGTAAAAGTTCAGCACAACATCGTGGGCCGAAAGGCCTGTACTGTGCTGTACCGTTCTATGTTCTATGTTCTATGTTCTATGAGAAAACTAGATGGTAAAAGGCCATGAAGGGAGACCAAGGTTGCAAAGAGTAGAAGAGAAGATGAGATGAAGCAAGAAATAATGGTTTGGTGACATAGATTTGGGGATTAAAATATTGCTGGGAAAACAGAATGTGTAAAGGAAAGACATTTTGTCATTTTGAAATACTGAAAAAGAATAAACTAAGAGTTGGAGTTGGTATAGCAAATCTTGATTTCAGCACGAGTAAAGTTACCATAGTCATACCAGAATATAGGACTGTTCTCTTATGAGAGAGAGATGGCTGGTGGTGGCTGAGGCTGAGGGCCGTCACGCCTCAGGTGATGGGAAAAAGAGTGTCCTTTCTGGTAACCTCAGCTGGCCCAGGAATTTAACCCATGCTGTGGCATCACGCTGCATTGTCAACCAAGCAACCAGCCAACTGAGCTAACCAGCCCAAGTAAAGTGAGGGAAGAATGGCACATTTGGAAGAAACTGATGAAAGCTCATAGCAGTCAACGAACATGAACAAAGCAAGGCAGGAAAAGTTGAAATAGAGCCAGAACAGGGAGACTTCAGCTGAGAAAAAAACAAACCAATTCAGCAAAAATCCTTTTTTTGCCCCTAAACCAGGAGTATGAAAGTCATTCAACACGGACACTGTGAGGCGGAACAGATAGGTACATCGTTGAATGGCAAGGAGCCATTGACTCAGAAATGGATTGGAAATTTAGACAAAACAACTTTCTCGGTGTTCCATCTCAAATTCAAAGCATAAAGCAAGGCTGTAACGTCACTTTTTCAGAAGCTGAGAAATTAAGTGTGAGAGGGTGCAGCCCTCGGTTAAAACAGCATGAAATCTCAAAATCTCTTTCTCTTCAGAGTGATGTGTAGCAATGTGTCAACTTTGGCTCAAGTGGTAACAGTCTTGCCTTTGAGCTGGGAGGCTATGGGTTCATCTCCACGAAACCTTGACCATATATCTAGGCTAATGCCTCGATGCAGTACTGAGGGACTAAGGCCCTGTCAGCCATGTCATCTTGCAGCTCGCTCAATGTCAGACTAACACTATCTCTGCCTTGTCAAGTGGATGTAAGTAAGATCCTGTGGCATTATTTAAAGAAAAGTCATCGATTTTAGTCAGACAAATTTCATCCAGCAACCCTGCCCTGTAGATGTGAAACTTTGCAAATTATCTTTACATTTTATTACAATTTCCAACCCAAGTTTACATTGAGTAATCTGCCTTGTTATAATGGCTGTACTTGCGTATAGTTTAACAGTGAATTTTAAACCTGCTGTAATTACTATAATCAATCCACGTTTCCTCTTTAGCAACTGTGCTGTGCTCTAAGATCAGAGAATATTGAAATCAGTTATTTGGATAATACTGTAGAAGTCTGATTCTCTTAAAGAATTCAAAATGTTGCATTATGTTGCAGTTGCTTCAGTATTCATTGATCAATGTAAATTGTTTGCTTTGTCAGCAATTTGGATAAATCATGAAAATAAACTAATTACTTTGTAGCACAGGATTTATTATGCACTGCTTACAGTAAGTTGCGAAGTTTAGTAGAGGCACTCACTATTAGTGATCAGATTTAATTCTGAAGTAACTTGTCACCTTCTCCATTTTACATCCATTTCACTTACCCAAGTATCATGTCAATTACTTGTGAACAAGATTCCATACAGTGTGGACAATCATGCTTATTTGGGTTCTTGGCTGATTGTTCAAGACACCTCAGTATGTAAATCCTGAAATTTTAGCCTCTGTTATCTCTCACCATTTTAAAAGGTGAGGTGAAGGATTTTTTACGGTTTACGTCAGTGGCAAAGAAGTTTGCTCAATGAAGTTTATTAGATATTACCCTTATTGTGATATCGGATGCTTCAATTTGTGAGGAAAATGGATCTCATCCCCAAGCTCTCCTGACATACAAGCACTCGAAGCAGGAAGCATTCTTCCAGGAGGGGGGAGCCCAAAACTTTGATTTTCCCCAATACCCCACAAGCACAACGCGCCTTTCTATAGTGCCTCAAATGTGGTAAAATGTCCCGATAGCATCATAGGAGTGTCATCAAATAAAATATAGTGCTGAAGCACCAGAGGTGATAATGAGTTCAATATGAAGCCAAGGGGTTTGGCTGAGCGTTAGGTTTTAAGGAGTGGCTCAAAGTAGGAAAAGGGATAGAGGGGCAGAGATAATTAGGGAGAGGATCCAGAACTTAAGACTTTGCCAATCAGTTATGGAGCAAATAAATCAGGAATGTGCAAGAGACCAGAATTGGATATGTACCAGTATCAGAGGGCTTTAGGTCTCACAGGGGTACTTTGGGCAAGAAGTGGCTACAAGAATTAGCCACAGAACAAAAACAGCATGGAAGATGGACATTCAACTTGTTGTGTCTGCACCAGCTTTCTAAGTGTACAAAGCACCTGAGGAACGTGTGTTGCCCTCACCCAGTAACCCTGCAAATAAAGAGGGATTTTTTAAAAATCAAGGACTTGCCCAACCTGAGCACAGGCAAGTCACATCAATGATGGATGAATGACACTTCTTACATTTCCAGAGGAGCTGAGGTCAGCAGAATGTGATATGTAGGTACTCATTACAAACTCCAAATCTCATTCTGCCATCATTAAACAAGCAATGAACCTGTGCACCGAGACACAAAATGCTGAGTTGTGCTCCGTGGGCAATCAATTACCCTTCATTTTTGTTCTGCAGGCATCCTCAGGTCGATATGAACTATTTTCAGCTGCATATTCTGTGACAGAAATGGCCTGCAGTCAGATTGCAAAGCGCACTAAATCTCCTTGGTGAAGCCATCTGAAAATTAGGCCACCACTGGAGGACCACATGCAGTTCTGGTTGCCACATTATCACGAGGAGGTGACTGCACTAGAAAAGGTGTGAAGGACATTCATCAGGATGTTGCCTAGACTGGAGTGATTCAGCTATAAAGAGGGTGGATAGTCTGGGATTGTTTTCCTTAGATCAGAGAAGGCTGAGGGGGGTACTTGACCAAGGTGTACAACGTTTTAAGGGGCATAGACAGGGTAATTAGGAAGAAGCCTTTCCCCTTAGTAGAGGAATCAACAATCAGGGTACAGAGTTTTATGACAGAAAGAAGGAGGCTTAAAGGAGATTTGAGAAGGGCTCTTCACACAGTGTTGTGGGTATACAGAACTCGCTGGCTAAAAGGGTGATAGAGGTCTGAACCCTCAAAAGATTTAAAAACTATTTCCATAAACAATTGAAATGCTAAGCCAAACACTGGAAAATGGGATTAGAATAGATGGATGTTTAGTATAGTCATGATGGGCTAAAAGACCTCTTTCTGTGCTGTAAAATTCTATGACTATATGACACATGATCAGATTTGTTCATGGAAGCAGTCCCAGGCCATCAGCCCAGTAAAAAGATTGTCAGAAGAGGGTTAATATGTGCCCTTAAATATTTAAAAGCTTGATTTATTCAACAGGCTGGGAGCATAATTCAATGCTGTGCTTTTTCCAATAATGGAGAGAAACATTCAATATCCAGTCAAGGTTGAAAGGACTGTTTACAACCAGGATGTTAACTCAGAAATCACACAATGCCGAGTTACAGTCCAACAGGTTTATTTGAAATTACAAGCTTTCCGAATGAAGCCCCTTCATCAAGTGAAGTGAGAGAGCAGCGCACAGACGGAGAATTTATAGCCAGAGAGAGATCAAGGGCAGAGATCAAAAGTTCATACAAACGCTGCATGTGGAGTATCAACTAATACGTCTCTGCAGAGATGTTTTATTCGAAACTCCAAACACAGTATTTGTATGATCTGTTGCTCTCTCTGCCCTATAAATTCTGTGTCTGTGTGCTTCTCTCACATTTCACCTGATGAAAGGGCTATGCTTCAAACGTTTGTGACTTCAAATTAACCTGTTGGATATAACCTGCTCTCATGTGATTTCTGACTTTGTACACACCAATCCAACACCGACATCTCTACTTCAAGGTATTCAGTGAGTAACACGAAAGAATCCTAAAATATTATAACATTGATGAAGGCCACTAAAGGAGGAGTATAACTTTGTCCCACAACCCAACTTAGCCTGTGATCTTGTAGGTGCTTCATTGTTATTTTGTCCAATTTACTTTTAAAATAATTTACGCTCTTGACTTCTACCTTTAGAGTAAAGTATTTCAGATTCCAGAAATGTTGAGGGTGAAGAACATCACTCTTCAGTATCTGTTAAGATCTTTTCCTGTTGATTTTATGACTGTCACTTCTAACTTCCAGTCTCACCAGACAGATTCATCTTTCTCCATTTGCTCTTACTAAATCCTTTGGTCATCTTGAAAACCTCAATGAGGTCACCATTTATCATTCTTTTATTCATGGGGGAATATCATAACTTTCCCAAATGCTCTTTATAACCGAAGCCTCTCATCTCTGTAACACTTCTCTGTATGCTTTCTAATGAGGATTCACAATGTGATGTGGAACACAGTAACATAAAATTTAATTGCCTCATTTCCCTAATGCCAGACTTCTGCCTAATTGCATTGACCCACTTTTCAATCGACAGCAAATTCTCTAAATAGCAATGAAACAATTTACAACTTATTACGCTAAGGGTTGTCATGATGCTCCCAAAATAGGGTTTGTTAGGTAGATAACTTCAGGATTTTGTCTCAATGGCAATAATAGAGTGGGAGGGGCATGCTGATTGGTATTGTTTTGAAAGTGGTGAAGTCCCCATGTTTTGCTGGCATTGTTCATTCTTGATATAAAAATCACTGTGTGCTGAGCTGATGACGAGCTTACCCTGCTGAATAACTGCCCTGTATCCTGTGGATTAGTGCTTATGGTACTTAGAGTGCACATAGCAAGTAGGAAGGGTTGGACATTAAGTATGATAGTGAGCTGTTGCCTGTTGGGTTTTGAATTCAATGATCTGAGACTGAGAATGTTTCTCATCCCCCATTTTGTCAATGCAGGACTAGGTGTAATACTCCAAGGATTATCTATAAGGGTTAAATACTAGTTCATTGGGACTTTGAATCCAACTGTACATAAACATATGCTGATAACTATTGCTTCATGCTATGCATCTATAAATCAATCTCTCAACCATCATATCCAATCTTCCTGCTATCTAATGTGCATGATTGTTACCTTGATTAAGTGTCTAGTTTCATTGACATTAGCAGCTTTCTGAATTATCTCAGAGTTAGTGAACATCATATTCTATTCATCTGTTGAAACACAATTCCTTTCAAGCGATAATCATTTCCCTTTAATACATCTTACTTCCCTCAACAGGCTTGATTACAATAGCTTTGTGAAGGTCATTAGCAAATGTGAAGAACAGAAGTTTCAGAACTGAATTGTCAGATTCCATTACACACTGGTTGCATTTTCAACAATTCTTCAAGTCGACTCAGTGCTGTTTTGTGCAAAGACAGCTCTCTATCTAATTTGTCACTTAATTCCATGTGCCTCACTTTCAGTATATATTTTGTGGGCACCTTGTCAAATGCTCTGAAAGTCAAAAAGTATCATGCATCAATCACCTTTACAAATGCGGACACATCCTTAAACCAACATTGTCAAATTTTCTAATCCTTGTTTTGTTAGTTCTCATTCACGTTAAACCCCGATCCTCAATTGCTTGACAAGTACCTTTCCCATCATCAACATTGAGCTAATGGGTTTCTGATTTCCAGGCTCATACTTTTGTATTGATGGAGATTAGATTACACATTATTATACTGCCTTTCTGCATCCAAGGATGTAGGACTGAGGATTTGACGATCTTAGCTCAGAAGTCTTATTGCAGTTATACAGGGCTTTGGAAAAACGTCACTTGGAATATCGTGTGCAGTTTTGCTACCTAAGAGACGATATGCTTATTGTAGAGACAGTGCAGTGAATGTTCACTTGGCTGATACCGGTGACTACCCTCTGAGGAGAGATTGGTTTGACTAGGCCTGTATTCAGTAAAGTTTAGAAGGAAGAGAGGGGATCTGATTAAAACATACAAAATTCTAACAAGTCTGATCAGACTGGATGGAGAAAGAATTTCTCTTGGTGGAGAAATCTAGAAACATGGGTCACGGCATCAGGATACAGGGTAGGCCATTTAGGACTGTGAAGAGGAAAGATTTCTTCAATCAGCTATGGAACTCAGTACCATAAAATGCTGTGAAGGATGTAAAACTGAGTTTATTCAAGAAAAAGATTGATCAGTTTTTAGATAAAAGCATTAAGGGACATGGAGAAGAAGCAGGAATATGCCACGTTGAGCTAGAGACATCTTCACACTGTACGACAGGACAGACTTGAAGGTCCGAGTGGGCCACTCCTGCTAGTTTCTAAGTTTCAGTGATTCGGTTAGCTATGAAGGATGATGTCTAGTTAGCTCCATTTCTACTCATCCATTTCCTTCGTATTTTTTCATTAAATTTCCCTCAGAGCCCACTGCCTTTTTAGAGTACCACCCTTTGCCAAGCTACATCATGGAGTAATGGGCTACAGTACTGACCTGGGACCCCCAATACCCCTTGATCCCTTGCCCTGTTTTCCTGCCTGCATCATTTGGCCAACATATGGAACTGGGAAACAGATCGAGAAGAAAACCCAGCTGACACACAAAATATTCATCTCAACCTAGAGGGCACTAAAGACACTGAGAAAGCTGGACGAGATATCACACAGCAAACTCACGGGCAGTCTGGAGCCAGTACAGACTGGTAAAGCAGGTTCAGTGGGTTAGGAAAAAAAACTTATCCTTTTGTTAAAATTCATTCACGGGTTGCAGGTTTCACTAGGTGGCCAGCACTTATTGCCCATCCCTACTTATCCTTGAGAAGGTGGTAGCGATCTGCCTTCCTGTTCAACGCAGTCTGTTTGGAGCAGGTATATGTACAATGCTTTTAGAGCAGGAATTCCAGGATTTTGGCCACTAAAAGGTCAACTCTTTGATTAAATAATTGCTTACCCATTGGTCAGTTTTGGTCTAGTTGTGTAACATTTTGCAATTTTGTTTCTATCTACCCTCACTCTGACAGGTTTCATTCCTCCACCCCTCATCTTTGGTGCTGGGATCGATTCGACATGCTTGTTCTGGACCACAATCTGCGGGGAGCTGGGAGCCTGTATGTTATACGATAATGTGGTTTATCGGTACCTCTACATCAGCATCGCCATCACGCTGAAGACGTTTGCATTCATTCTGTACACAACGACCTGGCACTGTCTGAGGAGGAATGCCAGCAAGTACATCAGGGACGATGAGAGAAATCTCCAGCCACTAACTGCGAGTGACCTTTTTGCATCAACCTTAACATTGGACACTGTAGGAAGGGACTCCTGCCAACCTCATTCTCAAAAGACCAAATTTATCTACAATCTTGAGGACCACGAATGGTGTGAAAATATGGAATCAGTCCTATAAAGAAAACTTTTGAAATTAATTTTTTACCTTTTTTTCGTGATGGAAAAAGAGAAACATTGTGACAATGCCCAGAAGGTGCATTTGCAGACTTTTCAACATTTTACTTCAAAGTTCTTGTTTCCAGGCCAAGGACAGAACTTTCTAATAATTGCGCAAAGGCTTTTGAACACTTGTTAATGTTTTTTGGGGAAAACTAAAGGGGTTCATCAATGTTAGCCACTAATTGTCAAGGACTGTAATGACAACCAACATGAGTGCCATGACTTGAAAAGCTGTGGTATGCCACATCACAGGGTGAGGGACATGGGTCTGCCCCTGCTATTCTAGTGCCCTATCGATTTCAGCTGAGGGCAGTTACCAGATCAAAGCCAGGCACTACCCTTACAGCAAATCGGTAGGGTCATCAGTTTTACCTTTACACAGACTGTTTTATTTGGGGTATTCGGAATGTCCACACTCCCCAAAAGCTTCTCCTGGGGCCCAGGGAAAGGAGAAAGGGTGGGGGCAGAGGGGCAAACCAACTCTGAACCACGAATCATCGAACCTATGACAGCTGGAGTCGAACCCCTTTAAAAAGGCACAGTAACAGGTCTACAAAACATCATGACAAGGGAGTACGTGGCCACATGTGAACTCAAAGGTAGATGATGCGTGCCACAGAGTTCGACGAAAACACCTTGACCAAGATAAAGAACAAAGGGCCTCTGAGAAATGAGATTGTAACAAAGTCTCTGAACACTTTGATCTCATGTAAATAAATTTGTGACCTTCCCCACACGTAGCAATAGATGAAAGAAATAATTTGCCTCATTGGTGTTGGTCAAAATGGTTCAAGTTTGACATTGGATACAAAAAAAGGCCTTTTTGATACTGGAGTTTTTCACTAAAGAAATTGCTGTTTCTCATGCAGGCAACTCCCAAAAAAATGACTGCTTCACAAGTTGCGTGTTATCTGAAAGGTTATATTTGAGTTTTATATAGCAGTCTGAGAGATCCCTAAATGGTTCATTGAAAATCACCAGCCTATTTAACCTTTAATTTGGTTCACTAACGTCACACACATCCAACACCCGGACACAGACACACCATTAGAGTGGGGAGGTGATGATGTTTTGGTAATATCACTAAACTAGTAATCCTGAATCCAGTTTGACTTTTACCATCCCAGATGTTGAGATTTAAATTTAATAGCAAGCTAGGTTAATGGTGATCATTTAACACCGTCAATTGTTATAAAAAACAATCTGGTTCATTAATGTCCCATTAGGGAATGAAATGTGTATCTTTGGCTGGTCTGGCTTATTTGTGGCTCGAGACTCACAGTGGACATGAAGAGTGTCGATCCTATTGAATGGTGGAGAAGGCTCGAGGGCCCAATAGGGTTCCTATGTTCCTAATTTCATATGATCTTATGGACTCTGCCCTCTGAATTGGCCCTAGTAAGCCAGTCAGTTCAGGCAGCAAATAGGGTGTGTCCAGCCCAGTGACACACACTGATACCAGGAACAAATGTTAAAAAAAACTACCTGTCCATGCTAGACCTTTGAACATTGCTCTCCACTTTTACCATAGCCCTGCAGATTTCTTCTTTTCAAATACTTATCTAATTTTCTTTTGGAAATTATTATTGGCATTGATTTCATCACTGTTTCATGCATGTATTCTTAAATATTAACAAAAAATCTCTTCATCTTGTCTTTGGAATTTTTTGGTAATTTCCTTAAAGTTGGTGACCATTGGTTATCAAATCCTCCTGCTAATGGAAAATGTTTCTCCCCACCTATTTTCTCCAAACCCCTTACCACTCTGAACCCTTCTAATAAATCCCTGCCAGACTTTCTCTGCCCTAATGGAATAAATAATTATGAAGCTAGCTAACTGAGAAATCCACACCAGTAGAGATTTGCTTTGTTAATAGAAACACAGAAATACAGCTTAGAAGGAGGACATTCTACCTGCTTTCCAAATGAGCAACTAACTCAGTATTCCTCTGCCATGATATCGTTCTAACTTTGTATTTTCTTCAATTTCACAATCAAAAGTGTAATACTTAGGCCAAACTAACATGACATAACACTGCACTTTTTTTTGGAAAAAATTCAACCAAGCACCAGTTAAAGAAAGGTCAGAAATCACATGACACCAGATTATAATTCAATAGGTTTATTTGAGAACACAAGCTTGCTGAGCCTCAGTCCTTTTTCAGGTATTAAGCTATAACCTAGTGTCATAGTGTCAGAGGATTAGATAAGGTGGACAGTGAGAGTCTTTTTCCAAGGATGATGACTTCAGTTTGTATGAGGGGCCATAGCTACAAATTGAGGGGCGATAGATTTAAGACAGATGTCAGAGGCAGGTTCTTTACTCGGAGAGTGGTAAGGGCGTGGAACGCCCTGCCTGCCAGTGTAGTTAACTCAGCCACATCAGGGGCATTTAAACAGTCCTTGGATAAGCAGATGGATGATGATGGGATAGTGTAGGGGGAGGGGCTTAGGTTAGTTCACAGGTCGGCACAACATCGAGGGCTGAAGGGCCTGTTCTGCGCTGTATTGTTCTATGTTCTATATGATTTCGGATTTGTCCACCCCAGTTCAACACCAGAACATCCACAAAACAGATAAAGAAAGGAAGACTAGTATTTAGATTGGGCCTTACAAGGAGTTCCCAATGCCCCAAAGCATTTTACAACCAATTAAGAAGTTATGAAGTCTATTAATGAAGGAAACATAATTGATGCTAATAAGCTCACATAAACAGTAATGTGATAATGACCAAATCATCATATTTAATTACGCTCAATGTGAATTGTATCTGCACATTTTCTCCCTGTGGGGTCCATGACCAAGTTGCCCAGCTGGTTTCACAACCAGTGCATTTTTGGCATGAACCAAAACTTCCAAACATCTCAAATGCACTCAGACCAGCACTCAGTGACCCATTATTCAAACAGGATCACAATTAAGCATTTGTTTATAGTTCCACTCAACCAGCACAGAACCTAAACCTGCTATAATCTGGCACCTTGCACACATATCAGCTACATTCCTGGGAACCCTGGTTAAATTTATTACTTCTGCTTAGTTCATTTGTAATTTTTTAAATTCGTTCGTGGAATGTGAACTTCACTGGCAAAGCCAGCATTCATTTTCCATCCCTAACTGCCCTCAGGATGGTGGTGGTGGGCTGTGTCCTTGAACTACTGTAGTCAATACACCCACAAAACCCTTTGGAAGGATGTGAGATCCAGGATTTTGATCCAGCAACAATGGAGGAATGGCAATATAGTCTCAAGTCAGAATGGTGCGTGACTTGGAGGGGAAATTTGGTCAGATTAATTAGGGCTAACTTATTTGAGAATTAAGAAGCTCAGCACAGACTCAGGATTGACACTTGTTCATGCGATTCAATTGTATTTGCTGGTTGGTTTGCTCCAAACCACAACCCGAGCTACAGATCGCTGCTAAAACATCAAAGATTCAGCAGTGCACTAGTCAGTATATTCCCCATTTGAACCCTATAGGATGCCTTTCAAAAACCTACAAGAATATCAAACAATATTTTGGACCTTTTCTTTCAAACAGTTATCATTTAAGTTATGATCTTGTGTGACTATCAAAGCATAAAAATTTATATGAAGCATTGCACGAAATGAAAAGCAATTTTGTATAATTTTCATTCACAGAGAGCAGGATCATTTTGCCATGACCATTCTTTCACATTCCTTCCTAAAAGAGTAACAAATAAGTATAGTCACAAATGAAGGTTGATCATGAGAAACGTGTTCTTCTGAACTGCCTCAGGAACGTTAAATTTCTTAAATAAGCTATTTACTATATATTCGTACAGAACTTGTACTGCTGACAAAAAAGATTCATTCTGGCAAAGCTTTTCATTTTGCACTCATTAGGAATATCAACTCAAGGGATAACGTCATTTATACTGTATGAGAGGAGTTGGCAAGTGACCTCTGATTAGTAGAGGCAGTGCCATGGAGAATGCACCAGTTAGATGATGAGTGACAGTTAACTGCCAGTCTGTGTTTATATGTTAAACAAGGCAGGTTGACTCTGTTTGGTCAAGACGTTGTCCTGAGAAATGAATCAGAGAGTTGTTCTTCCTATCATACAAACAGGTTATGTGGTCTGTAAATTTCAGTGCTGAATAGTTAGTGCATAAAGGCTGTACGTTCCAAAGACTGGCAAATCAGATGAAACAGCATATCCTTTCAGTTGTTCACAACTCGCAAAGGTATTGGCTGCACCCAAGCAGCCAACACTTGCAAACCTAACAACAGTATCAAACATTGATTCTGCAATTGGACAGTCCTGAATATGCAAAGAATTATGCCAACAACCAATTCAGAATTGCCAGTTGGGTTCACAGTATGGCACACTTGTGTGTACTGGAAGCTACTTGCGTTAGTATACTGGGCTGTTCTTTTTTGCAAACAGATAGAACGTGTGTACACACTGCTGTTTCAAAGTTGCAAAATAGCTGACAGCCATTTTTTTGGTTCATTTCTCAGGGCAATGCCTTGACCAATTAAATCAATCTGCTTTCTTTAAAATTTAAACAAAGCTTTGCAGTTAACTATCAATCATCAATAACTAATGTATTCTCCAACCTCTATCAATCAGACCATTTGCCAAAAAAATCAGCACTCTCCTTTCATATACAATAAATGTTACTTTCTCTTTACTATGGTATTTCTTACGAATTGTTCTGATGAGCGTCACACAAAATATGTCTTTTAGCAGAAATATTACTTGTACTACAAAGCCACAGAATGACTTTTGTCAACCAGAATCCAGATGGAGAACTGAGCAGGGGAGCAGGAGAACAAACAGGGTTTGTGGTCACTGATATCATTTATGGGTTGCACTCTTATCTCAGAATCCTCTTAAGTCCCTCTTAAGACACTTGAGCACAAAATCTTGGCCACAATTCTTAGGGAGTGCTGCACTGTCAGAGCTGCCATCTTTCAGATGAGTCATTAAGACAATACCCTGTACATCTATGTGCATCATACCTATGCATATGATTTATTTCTTTGCCATTTCCTTGGTCATTTCAAACTGTCCACTAGGTGTTAGACACAGTCGCAATCTTTCCCCTTTACTAGGAGATGGGCTGAGTGGACAATCAAAGCCTCTCCATCTCCTTCCTGATTTCCAGTCCTCACTTGTTACTTCCTCATTACACTGCTAAGGCAGTGATTGCAAACAGTCCAGGATCTGAATACTGTTTATGCTCAGGTGCATCTATTTTGGTCTCAAGTTCCACACGTAATCTATCATGTTTTTCCCCCCATCATGAGACATATGCTACAACACACTCTCTTGGGTAAACTTTGGCTGTCTCCCAAAGACTGGAGACAGGTGTGACCTTCGCCTTTAACTGCCCACAATTGGCAAAATCATTTCTTTGCATCTGCCCTCTCTGTAACAGATACTAACTCAAGTGTCAAAATTGATCTACTGTAATTGATTACCTCAGGGATCTGGAGAATTCTACTTCTAGAACAGTGCCCTTGAATTATGCGCATTATGGTGATATCAACCAACTCAATTCCCTCTACAAGCCCCTTTTTAAAAAGTATTGTACCTTCTCCAAGCACCAGATTCTCACCAGCTCCCATTCATTTTATAAACTAGAAATACCAACTGCAGAAAATCAATATTTAGAGCATGCATTGTATCAGAGAATTATACAAGCACTGAGTAGTACCATCAACCTGTTGGGTGCAAAATCTTTATCAAAGAGTAATCTGGGTAGCTCCAGTCCTCTGATAACAAAGTGTGGGGCTGGATGATCACAGCAGACCAAGCAGCATCTCAGGAGCACAAAAGCTGACGTTTCGGGCCTACACCCTTCATCCGAAAAGGAGGATGGGGAGAGGATTCTGAAATAAATGGGGAGGGAGGGGGAGGCGGACTCAAGATGGATAGAGGAGAAGATAAGTGGAGAGGAGAGTATAGGTGGGGAGGTAGGGAGGGGATAGGTCAGTCCAGGGAAGATGGACAGGTCAAGGAGGTGGGATGAGGTTAGTAGGTAGGAAATGGAGGTGCGGCTTGGGGTGGGAGGAAGGGATGGGTGAGAGGAAGAACAGGTTAGGGAGGCGGGGATGAGCTGAGCTGGTTTTGGGATGCAGTGGCAGGGGGGTAGATTTTGAAGCTGGTGAAATCCACATTGATACCATTGGGCTGCAGGGTTCCCAAGCGGAATATAAGTTGCTTTTCCTGCAACCTATGGGTGGCATCATTATGGCACTGCAGGAGGCCCAGGATGGACATGTCGTCGAAGGAATGGGAGGGGGAGTTGAATTGGTTCACGACTGGGAGGTGCAGAACACCTACTACGAACCAAGCTTAGGTGTTCTGCAAAGCGGTCCCCAAGCCGCCGCTGGGTTCCCCTAATGTAGAGGAAGCCTCACCGGGTACAGTGGATGCTGTATATCACATTGGCAGATGTGCAGGTGAACCTCTGCTTGATATGTAAAGTCATCTTGGGGCCTGGGATAGGGGTGAGGGAGGAGGTGTGGGGGCAAGTGTAGCATTTCCTGCGGTTGCAGGGGAAGGTGCCGGGTGTGGTGGGGTTGGAGGGGAGTGTGGAGCGAACAAGGGAGTTGCAGAGAGAGTGGTCTCTCCGGAAAGCAGACAAGGGTGGGGATGGAAAAATGTCTTGGGTGGTGGGGTCAGATTGTAGATGGCGCAAGTGTCAGAGGATGATGCGTTGTATCCTCCCCATCCCCCTTTCCTGATGAAGGGTCTAGGCCCGAAACGTCAGCTTTTGTGCTCCTGAGATGCTGCTTGGCCTGCTGTGTTCATCCAGCTCCACACTTTGTTATCTTGGATTCTCCAGCATCTGCAGTTCCCATTATCTCTGATCTCCAGTCTTTTGCCACTTTCCCAATATTCTTGCATTTCTTTTCTTCAGTGTCCACAGATTTTTTTTTCATTGTTACCTTGTGATGTGGGCACCACTGGCGAGGCCAGCATTTGTTGCCCTTTTGTCAGTGTCCTTGAACTGATTGGCTTGCTCAAATCAACCACATTACTGAGGGTCTGGAGTTACCCATAAGCCAAACAGGGTAAGGACAACAGAGATTCCTTCCTGTTTGGACATTGACAAACTAAATCAATTGCTGTGATGAGATTTCAACTCGTCTCCCCAGGACTTTTGCTTGGACCTCTGGAGTACTAGTCCAGCTATATCAACGATACAGCACTATCTTCCCCCATCTTTCAGCCATTGCAACTCAGTTCCAGTCCCCACTTAGAAGACTTAAGAGTAATTCCCATCTCTGTAACGTCTGCAAGACTCAAGTTGCACTTGATGTGCTGAGTACCATCTCTCTTCAGTATCTACAACGACCCAATCTAAAACAAGCTTAGACATTCTCAATCCAATTTCTAGTCAGTTGTAGTCCTCAACATAAATAGACTATCTCATAGAAATAAGCCATCCACTAGCATAGACAGAAAAGCTCTGATGTGGGATCAGGAAGACATCTTAAATTCTGAATAATTTTGCAAATACCAATGAAATACTTGTATCGAATCTAACATTTCAAAGTACATGCACTGAGTTACTTTAACAACAATCACTGCTCGAAGAATCCTCACACAGCAATGAGATGAATAATCGATAAATTTAAACTTTTGATGATATTTGTTACGGGAGAACTGTCAGCCAGAACTCTGTGTCTGTGATACACACACACACACACACACACACACACTTTCCTACTCTTCAGATAGCACCAGTGCAACATCCACCCGTATATGGCAAAAGGAATGTGAGTTAGCTATCTCATCCAAAGACATTCAGAAAGTATGTCTTTCCCAGTGCTGCACTGAAGTATTTCTTTAAAAGAAGGAGTTGTAATGTAGGGTTGGCATACACAGCATGCTTACCAGGTGCAACCAAATGAACCGAGCTGACACTTGGTGAACAAACACAAAAGAATCTTTAATTACTTCTCTGATTAAACACTTCTGAGTTATTTTCAGCTCATGGCTTTAATTTACAATTCTATCTATTGTTTACTTTCCACTTTGGCTTTCAACAAAAACAATCAGCACATTCAAACTTTTAATTCCTCTTTTTAAAAAAACCGGAACACATTTACCATTAAATCACTTGCTGCTCAATGAAGTTGTTTCATTTCTCCTTAGTCTCTACAACATATCCTCCACAAAGTAATTACCCATTGGTCTGAATCTGATGAGGAACTGCGTTGACACAACTCTTTAGAGGCATATTAGCCAGACAAGGTGGATCCTGAGCCTCAGCCTCTATTTGAACCTAAGTATAAAGCTGAAAAATCTTTTTAAACACTGAACTATTTCTGAGAAGAAATCTTGAAGAAGCCATTTAAAAAACAAAATCATGCTTTATTTTTGTTTTTGCTGTAACATCCTATCTGAATTGGGACTAATGAACAAAGACTAAAGTTATAAAGTATTGAATATACTGGGCCATAATGATGTAGGTAATGTTCGTGCTCTTGGTTTCAATGTCAATTGTACCCAAAGATTAAATTATCTCCTTGCAATAATTTCTTACTTTTAATCAACCCTTTGAAAAGTCATTCAATTGAACAGATTTAGTGTTAAGTTTGATGTCCATTTAGTTTGATAGGTGAAAAGTTCTTGCTACTTTGGCAGAATCTCCATCTTTGGTTGCACACACACCTGTAGAATTTCCATCAAACTTTGCAGAATCAGACAATTTAGCTTGACATCAGGATTTAAGTCATAAACAAGCATCCCCTTTACTATCCCATCTTATGAACAAATCCTTCCGTTCATTTTCTACCTAACGTATTAGATTCTCTCTCTCAACTATTTCATGTGATGGTCAGTATTACATCCCAACTCACTCCTCTCTGAATGAAGAAATTGATTCTGAGTTCTTCCTTCTGGATTTGGAATTAAAAAGTTCCTAGCTTTAGATATCTGAGTGGAAATATTGTCTCTATTTCAACCTTGTGAAGCACTTTCAAAATCTGAAGCATCTTCAGCTGCAACTTTCTCTTTATTAAAGAAACGTGCTACAGCCCAATTTTGTTTTGAATAACATAACTTCACAGCCCTGTGGCACGGAGGAAACATCCATATCTCTGGGCCAAATGATGCAAGTTCAAGTCCCACCTGCTCCAAAAGGTATATCATTAACATAACTGAACAGGTCGATCTTGGGGGGAAATGTTCCCACAGATTCTCATTGTTATATGGAAAGCTGGACTGGGCATGGTATTCCAAATGATCAATAACCAAAACTCAGCACTAAATTTCAAGGTATTGCTACTTTCCAATTCTACCCTTTAGAAGGGAACTTCAGTGCCAGATGTTTTCTTTTTTAAATCAACTTTAGATATTTTCAATCCATCTGCTTAGACATGTTATGAGAGACATCAGGAGAGGTATAACGTAACCTAGACCCTTTGGTTCAGAGATTAAGCCACTGTTTCTACTGCTCAAAAGCCTCTCATCACTATCAGTGATAGGTTCAAACCCCCAATCTCTGCATTATGAGCTTAGTTCACTACTAATAGGCCTCACTGCTCTCTCTAAATGGCTTAACAGGGAGCTGAACAAGCATCAGCTGACTTATTATTAACTCTAGATGACTTCAGGATTAGTTGTTTGAATGTTAATTTTGTTTCATCATCTGACTCGTAAACACCACCCCCTCACTACACTGAGTTCTCCTCTTGGTCATTATGTGTGACCAATGACAACTCAAATTGACAAATGTCTGCATACCTACACTCTTTTTTAAGTAGATATAAAAAATATTGAATTATAAGTGAGGACAAAATAAACTTACACAATTAAGTCATTATTATTATTAGTGTCCCAAATATGTTTGAGACTCAGTGGGGTCCATTGTCATGGAATGTCTCAAATGTACCAGTGGACACCTGGGGACTTTCCAGCTCGTATCTGCATCAGGTGGTCAAGGATCTACAAGGTGGAACCTGTAGCCAGAAACTGAAGAATGTCCCTTCAGCGGTAGGACAGAGGCTGGTAGTGGTCACACACCAAACAGACATGGAAGAGGAACACACCCAGGCGACAGAAGATGCAGGCTTTTGGCCTTCTCAATGTACTGAATAAAGTTCAGCCTAAACATGGCCTATGACACCCATGTGCTGGTTCCAGGCCACAGGTATCACCGGGCCATTCTGCGCAGTCGTCCATTCTTCTAAGGGTTGTTGGCCAAAATTATGACTGAAAAAACAGGTCCTTTTGAAAGTCAAAGAATCACTCAAGCTGATCATAGAACAAAGAACAGTATAGCACTGAACAGGCCCTTCGACCCACGATGTTGTGCCAACCTATTATCCTACAAAGATCAATCTACCCCGCATACCCTACATTTTACTATCCTCCATATGCCTATCAAAGAGTCGCTTAAAAGTCTCTGAAGTATCTGACTCCACTCTCACAGGTGGCAGCACAAATCTTATTTATTTCTCTTTAAAAGAAAGTCCAGATAGTGAAATTGTCTCAGTGAGCCCTTAAAAGATTATATGATTTTATTTTCACGGAAACGCTAATGGTTTTTGATACAAAAGGAGGCCATTTAGCCCACTGTGTCTGAGCTAGCTCTTCAAATCTGCATTATGACACAGTGCCATTCTCATGCATTTTCATTGCATCCTTGTGCATTGTTTCCATTTAAATAATCATTCAATGCCTCTCAAATGCCTCAATTAACTCTGCCTCCACTATTTTTCTAGGTAGTGCAGTCCAGACCCAAACTACTCTCTGTGTGAAAAGACTTTTCCTCACATCACATTTGCTGCCTTTGTAAATCATTTTGAGTCTGTGCCCTCTCATTCTCAATCTTTTAGGACCAGGAAAAGTTTCACTCTATCCATTCTATTCAGTCCAATTCTCCCAGATTTCCTCTCAGCCTTCTTCTCTTCTAATAGGATAAATTGAAATTTCTCATCCCTGGAACAATTCTTGTAAATCTCTTCTGCACACTCTATAATGCTTTCACATCCTTCCTATAGTCTGGTGCCCCAAACAGCCCATAACACTCCAGCCAAGATTTAACAAATGTCTTATTCAGCATCAGAGATAGTAGGAACTGCAGATGCTGGAGAATCTGAGATAACGAGGCATAGAGCTGGATGAACACAGCAGGCCAAGCAGCATCACAGGAGCAGGAAAACATTTCTGAAGAAAGGTCCAGTCCTGAAATGTCAGCTTTCCTGCTCCTATGATACGGCTTGGCCTGCTGTGTTCCTCCAACTTTACACCTTGTTTTTTCTTATTCAGCATCACCTCTTTGGTCTTATACTCTTTGCTCCTATTAATAAAGCTCTTGACATTGTGTCCCGAATTAACTGTTCTTTTCGACTATTCTCCCACGTTCAACGATCCCTGCCCATTTACATCCAAGTCCCTCTTCTCGTGTACCCTTTTAAGATTTACAACCTTTATTTATATTGTCTGTTCATGTTTTTCCTACTAAAATGCATCACCTCATGCTTCTCTACATTGAACTTCCTCCGCCTTCTATCCACCCACCAATGTTTCCTTTAAGTTGCGCAGATATTCCATGCACAGCGGTCAATGCAGAACATCGATGGTGGCAGTAACTTCTGATTCCAGAGATCTCTGCCACACACACAGGCTTTGGAAGCCTGCAGAGCCGGTAGGAAAATTAGAGAGAACGCTGCTGCCGAATACACCCACCTGACAATGCCTTATTGGAGTTCTCCACTCTCATCAACACAGAAACAATGCTTCCAAGTGTTTCTGCAAAATCTTGGCCTGAGCATACATTAGGTACTGTATCCAGTTCCAAATGTAAAAGAAACAAGGGAGACAGACATTCAAGACCTAAAGAAAGTGAGAAGAGAAGTGAGATGGTGATTGGAGCTGAGATAACCAACTGCAGGAGCTTACGCTTTCCATCCCAGTGAGCAGTGAGAGGTTATTTCACACAGGGTATTTGAGATTGTCATAATGGTACGGAACATTTAATATCGAAGACTGATTACATTAAACCATGGAAGACAAGTACAGTATAACCTTAGGGACAACAATAGAAGTTTCATCCCACCAGAGTGATCAACTTTGGTTGGGGGGTGTCACATACTCTGAGAATTAGTGCCAGACCATTCGGGAGAGATCTATAGGATGTACTTCTAAACACAAAGTAAATATTTGGAAATCTCTTCCACAAATGGCTGTGGATGTTAGATCATTTGTTAATTTTAAATCTAAGATAGATAATTTTTTTGTTAAGCAAAGATATTGAGGGATATGGGACAAAGACAGGTATAAAGAGTTCTGGCACAGATCAGCCATGATCTCGCTGAATTGTAGAACAGGCTGGAGGAGCTGAATGGCCTATCCTATTGCTATGTCTCAATGTCACTAATACTCAGAATGGGCTTCCAATTGGGGTTAACAGAACCAAAGAGACTGGAGTCATTTGGAAGTGACAGATGCAACAACAAGGAAGAGAGTTGATTTGTTTTGGTTCTTCAGTTCTTCAGTTCAAGGTGGGGCCACTAGCGTTCCTTCTCCAATAGCTAACGTATGATTTCATTCATGGATAGCAATCAGAACTGGAAGGCTTGCTAACTCTACCTTGCTCCCTACCTCCAATCCCCTCCCAAAACTGCTTTGAATATTCAAAGCTACACATGCATAGGACTGACTCCATTTCCTCCCAAACAGAATCTGAGCTGGTCTAGGTGCATCTGTGGGAAGAAAGCAGAATTTACATTTCAAGTCCAGTGTCTCTTCATCAGAACTGGTGACTGAGCCCAAAACATTAGCACTCTGCTTTCTTCTCACAGATGCTGATTGACCTGTTGAGCTTCGCTAGCAATTTCTGTTTTGGGTTCAGGTCTCCAGTATCTGCATTTATTTGTTTTATCTTTCCATCTCTTACCAGTCTACCCTCATTTGATATCACTGCAAAAGTTACGTTTGTCTCCCAGGCCATAGAAGCAGCCTCAATTTACAATGTCATCCACAATACTAATTTAAACCAGTTGATCATATTTTTAAAGGACTTATTCATCGATGGGATGACAGGTACCACCATCAAGGAAAGCATTTGTTTCGCATTCCTACTTGCCTTTGATATGAGTTGCCTAATGCCTCCATTCCAAAGAAAATTGATTGGGCTTTATGGGCCCTTTTTGGCTTTGATGTGCCTGCACAATGGCCATGCAGAGGAGCCCTGACAATTTCAATTCCTGGCGATTGAAAATTGACATTATCAGAGCCAAGAATGTCCTGGTGGAAAGGACCCTATTGGAGATGACAGTCTGTCTTTGACACTCCTAGAAGGAGGTAAAAATAAAAGAAAAAACTTTTGGCTCTCACTAAAACTCAGGGCATATGTGCAACTTGGACAATTTTCCCTGCAGTTCCATCCAGTTTCTGCCTGGCCGATAGGGTTAACATCACTCTCCAAGCCTTCTTTCTTTAGCCCACCGTCTACTCAGAATCTTCTTGTTCAAGCCCACAACACTAACTCAGCTGCTGCTGGCTAAATCTGATGTCCCAGATTGCACAAGGACTAGAAATGAAGTGTACGACTGTGGACTGCGTTAATTAAAAACATGCGCAGTTTGCTACCACAAAAGGGTCCTGTTTATATACCTTTCAAAACTTGTCTCTATTCCACAGTATGCCCATTCCATGTTCTATTCATGTTACTCAGAGATGGAGCAAAGAACTTCTTCAGTACAGGTACAAAAGTTTGACCAATCTCATAGTCCCTTCCCATCCCCATCCTCCCCATTCCACCAGCAGTATTTCCTATTTAACCATTAGTTCAAGGCTAGTTGCAAGAACGTTCCCTGCAGGATTAAACAATAGGGGATTAAATTTGGGGGGACCATTTAACAGAATCCCATTACAGATGATGAGTGGTTGAAGTCTGCACAGAAATAAAAAGCTTTCTTTTCTAATGATAAATAAATCAGATTATTTATGTAAAGAATCAGATTATCTGTTAGAGGTCATGCTCCAATATACATGATTGCCAAGAAGCTCATAAATACTGCAGCAATGTGTTAAGCATTAATACGCATGTTGGGTGGATTGGCCATGGTGAATTTCCCCGCAGTGTCCATACACCTGTATGTTAGTTGGGCTATGTGTGGTAAATGCAGGATTATGGGGGTTTGGGGCTATGTCAAAGTAGGATTTTCTTCAGAGGGTCAGGGCAATCTTGTTGGGCCAAATGGCCTCTTTCCCTGCTGTAGGGATTCTTTGATTCTACATTGTTCTGACTAACACAAGACGTTAATTACAGAAAAACAAAAGATTGAAACCAAAACGGATTCAATACAAGGCAAATGCCAAATTTCCGACTCCCCACAGACCACTTCAATTCATATTCAACTTGATAAAACAGTAACATCTGACAACATGCAAAGAAACCTTCACTTTACCCTCAAAGCCTAACAACTTATACCTGTATGAGCTGTAGTTTTATTTGTCTTTTAACTTTAAACTTTTGAGCCTTCATTGGGCCCAGCATGTATTCGTAGTTCTTAGATGTTGTCGCCTAGGTTTCCAGTATCAAAAATAATCTGTAGATTCCAAAATATCTTTCTTGGCACATAGTTTTCTGAAGAGGAGGTACTGGAAAATTAATCTTGGTGCAGAATTCACCGACTTGGTTTTTGCCTTCCAAAACAAAATCATACCTAGAATCATTCCTAACATGGGCGAGGTTGCCATTTGTTAACCATTCTAGTTATCCGAACAAAATGGTGAGAAAATTGTAAGGCATTTCAGAAGGGAGTTAACAGCCAAACACATTGATGTAGGACAGGAGTCACATAAGGACAACAGCTTTCTCTCATTAAAAGACATTAATTCTGAACAACATACCAAAGCAGAAGGCAGCCAGTTAAAAAAAAAAGTGCGATGAGCAGGGGAGTGGCTTCATTTTGAACACAGTGCCAAGACAGGAGGCAGTAAGTTTAAAAATAGTGTACTGAGTGGCGAGTGACTTCATTCGGAACATAGCGCCAAAGGGAGAGTGAATGTACAAAAATCCAAGCACGGCATCCCAGGAAATCTGTAGGTTTATTCATTGGTGAGAAGTTGCTGATAAGGACTGAGCTTAAATGGCATAAAACTTTTTTTAAAAAGTATAATTTATAAAGAAGAGGCAGCTACTTAGGTTTCAGAAAGGAACACAAGTAAAAGAGAGGTAAAAATAAGTAAATACAAAGTAAAATAAAACAATAAATTAAACCAAAAGGAAACAAAGTGACCAAGGCTCACCAGTCTGGTACCTAGGATGGGGGGGCTCTCCTATGAAGAGAAATTAGATAAATTGGGCCTGTATTCTCGAGACTTTCAGAGAATAAATAAGGGGAGAGTGCAGGTAAAAGTGATTAAAGTGTTCGGTCTGTCCTCATCCAACCACGTTGACATTACAGTCAAGAAAATGCAGCAATGCCTTTACTTTCTCAGGAGGCTAAGGAAATCTGGCATATCCATAAAGATCCTTACCATTTTTTACACATGTACCAGAGAAAGCATCCTATCTGGATGCATGGCAACATGGTATGGCAACTGCTCTTTCCAAGACTGAAAGAAACTACAGAGAGTTGTGAACACAGCCCAGTTCATCACACAAAGCAGCTTTCCATTCATTTGCTCCATCTATACTTCCCTCTGCATTGGGAAAGCAACCAATACAACCAAAGACCCCTCCCACCCCAGTTACACTCTCTTCCACTCCCTTCTGTCAGGCAGAAGATATAAAAGTTTGGATACACATATGAACAGATTCAAGAACAGCTTTTTCCCTGCTGTTTTCAGGCTTTTGAATGGGCCTCTTTAATGTTAATGTTAATCTCGCTCTTCACCTTCTTGGTAGCTGTAACATTGTATCCTGCACTCTGTTCCATTAGCCTGCTGCACTTATTTTGTACAATCATGTCCCAGAAAGTGCACAAGACAACATTTTTCACTGTACCTCAGCACATGTGACAGTAATAGATCAAATCAAATCAAATAGCAATGACCATTTTAAATGGCAGATCAGACTTGATAAGGCTGAATGGCCTACTCACATTCTTCAAGAACTAGATGACAAGAACTTCAAGAACTTTCTTACAATAACTACACAATTTTTTTTACTGTTATCAGTTGCTTACATTAACAATTTTTACAAGTTGAGTTCCAATCCACAAACTGCCACAATGAGATTTTAAAAAGTGACTTAGATTATTGGAACAAATTGGCTGAATGCATGAATAATTAGAATTGATTATTTGACCAGGATGTTAGCTGGATTAGTCCAGGTAATAGATTTACTAGTCAGCTAACATGACTATTTTACTTCACCAGATGTATCAAGCCTTATCATCATTCCAAGGGACAACCACACCTAGTGTACAAGGGGCTGCACCATCCTTCATTAGCATTGTAAAATATTGTAAGTAGGTATTTGGAATTCAGCATCTAGGATGAAACAGGAAAAGGAAAATAATATTTCCTTATCACATCTTAATACCACAGATTAAAATAAAAATGAGTAAGGAAGACTCTGCAATCTCTTGGCGCAGCTTCTTCTGACAGAGGTCACTGGACTCGAACTCTTAACTCCATTTTTCCACAATGCTTTCTGCTTCTGTACCAGATCTCCAGCATCCACTGTTCTGTGTTTTTTATTATTATGGCAAATTTCCTGGTTGTTCATGATGCTAAATCCTGCAGGAGCCAGAAAACAGAGAGAGAATAAATTCGATTTAGATTCCTTTCCTCCTAGAAAGTAAAATGCTGAGGAGTGACCTCACTGAAGTCTTTAAAATTATGAAAGGTTTTGATAAAGCAGACACCAAGAGAAAGATGCCACTTGCTGACTTAATGTGATCCAATTACTCGAGGTTTAGATGCTCAGAGAGAATCAAATGGTGCTATTCTTGTACGCCTTTACTGCAGGTGTATAAAGAATGTGCAATAAACGAGCATTAAATTCCACACAGCATTAATGTCAGTCACCGTGACATATGTTGCTAGTACTTGTCTTTCCCTGACTGCAGGCAATCCTGTCTATCACTTAACTGCACATGCAAATTTTTAATTATCTGTCTGTCACACACAGTGAACAGCTTGATATGGAATAAATCTGGAATTATTTTCCCCAAGATGTGTATGCATGAGTTCTTTGTAGAATTTCCTTGCGCCTTTCTGATAAGAATAGTCAGCTGGTGCACTCTCTCAATCACCTGTGATTGGCATCAAACTACCAGTAGTCTAATAAGCTTCTAAAATTGAAATAATGAAGGAAGCAGCCAAGTGAAAGCAGTGGGTACTTGTGATATCAAAAACTCATTAGGATAGCATCAGATCATAGAATCCCTACAGTGTGGAAACAGACTATGCAGCCTAACAAGTCCACACTGCCCCTCTAAAGAGCATCCCACCCAGGCTCATTCCCCAACCCCTGCATTTCCCCATATCTAACCCACCTAACCCAAACATCCCTAGACACTACAGGGCAATTTAGCATGGCAAATCCACCTAGCCTGCACATCTTTGGACTGTGGGAGGAAACCCACGCAGATGAGGGGAGAACGTGCAAACTCCACACAGACAGTTCCTGGCGCTGTGAGGCAGTACTGTGAACCACTGAGCTGCCGTGCCACCCCTGGCTGGCAGAATATTCAAACTTCAATAAGTAGGAACATTAGAAACAGGAATGAGCTATTTAACCCCTTGAAATGTCTGTGCCATTTAAATAACTCCTAGTAGATCTGTAATTCACATCAATTTACCCACTTTAGCACTAGAGATCAATGGCCAATTGAAAATCCTAACCATATGGTGTCACTCCAAATTGCACATTTGAGGGAGTGTTGCATCTGCATATTGCCCATCAGGGAAACAACATTTTACATCAAAAACTGGAAATATTTGTCTGGTCAGGCAACATCTGTGTAGAGGTAACCCAGAGTTAACATTTCACGTCAACGGCCTTGCCTCATAAATAACTTTTCAATATCAGCTAGAGTCGCTGCAGGTTTGGTTTGGCAGCAAGTGATATACTCTAATCAACTACAGAGAAAATCTACATTGTTAATCTTGGGAAAGGGGCCCGCTCCTTCCACATTTAGAACAAAGTTATTAAGTTGGTTAAAAACAATCAATTAGTGAATATATCAGATAACACACAGAGGATTAATCATCAGTTATTATACAAGAAAAAAGTCTCTAAATCTAAATGATTAATTCTGCATGGGATCTGACAGAACATATGAAAAGTAAATTAGCAGATTTTTCACCCTTGGCCACCCTAGAATCAGCAGCACTTTGCTCTTTTGACCTTGTGATGGAGTGTATCAGAAGTTACAGTCTTCATCTGGTGCCTCTAAAACCATTGTGTGGGCTACACTGCCCTGACTTCGCATGTTACACTTTCAATTAACAGCTGGAAACCTAGCCAAATAAACATTGTTCCAATCACTCTTTCTTGCACCCTACAGTGATGTGGTGGTTGAGTGGTTGAGGCAATGGGCGACTAATCAATTGTGGGATACGTGCACGGATTCAAAACCCGTCCTCACCAACAATTTATGTATCCTCTTGTAGCACAGTGGTCGTGTGTCCACCTCTGGGTCAAGACACCCAGGTTCAAGTCTCACCTGCTCTGGAGATATGTCATAACATATGTGAACAGGTTGATTAGGAAATGTCTAGAGAAACAAAGCGGGATGATGACTTGCCCCGACCAGGTTGTGCGTTATGCTGAATAGTCAGTCTAGGATCAATCCGGAGCCTGTACTGTTACCTTTCATATGACTACTGCGTAGCAGCCTTTCTGCCTCACTAGAGCCTCTCCATCAACTCCTGTAAACCTATCCCTCTGCTCTGTTCTTGCACATATGTTCCTCCTTAAATGCACCTCTGCTACTCACCGCTAAAATTCTCTGCAGTGAAGAATTTTTTTTAGATTTCCCTATTAGATTTACAAGTGACTAATTTATCATAACACTTTGTAAACCTCTAACAGATTGCCTCTCAGCTTCCTCTTTGTTCTGGGAAGAAGGTCCATCCTGTGCAGGCTGTATTGGTACATAAATGTTATAAAATCATGCAGGGTATATATAGGTATATGGAAGTGATTTTCTGTTACCAGTAAGATGAGGGATTTCAAGACTAGAGGGCATGTTTTGAAGGTGAGAGGAGAGAGATTTTAAAAAGATAAGAGGGCATTTTTTTTTACACAGACAGTGGCTTGTATGTGGAATTAACTTCCTGAGGAAGTGTTGGGAGCAGGCACAGTTACAAATTTAAAAAGACACTTTGATAAGGACATGAATAGGAAAGGTTTGGAGGGAAATGGGCCAGGCGAATGCAGGTGGGACTAGATTAATTGGGATTACAACCAGCATGGACTGGTTAGACCAAAGGGTCTGTTTGACATGTTGCATAATCCAATGACTCTATATAATGTCTCAGTTAAGATCTTAGTCAAGGCTCAGTTAAAATGATGTAAGTGAATTCAGCATCATGAGGGCTATCAGGTAGCATTCCTGCTCCTGATCATTATTCTTGCTGCGAAGTCTGTATAAATTGATTGAGTTCAAATTGCCCGTCTCAACTTTGAACAAGTTGCGCAACTGTTGCTGCCTAAAAGTAAACATGAAGAATAGATGCTTGAGGCAATGGAAGTTGGGGTCAGTGCCACCAGAGGAAGAAGGGAGAAATTTGAGAATGATTGGGTGTTCTGTTGCGTGGGAGGACAGCCATACCAATTCCAACAGCTAAATGTACCGAAAGCGTGAGAAAGTCCTGGGCCTCCTCAAAGCCATTTAGCTTTATACTTTTTTACAGCCAACATGGACGTGTAGTATTATAAAAACCAACAGCAATCTGTTTGCTTTGTGGCAACTTTAAAATGAAGTCTTTCTTGAAGAAACCAAATATTTAAAGAGCTGATTGCTTTTTCTACCACAGCTACATAAACAAGTCAGTCAGAAGGTTGTGAATCTGAATTCCAATTCTTCTCTAAGTTTTTCTTGATTTTGATGATCCTCCACCCACAATGCTTATTCTGCACTTTGACCTCTTTTGGCGGCTTTAGTGTGTTAAAAGTAAGACTCAGAATATCAGTTTCTGCTTCGATTCAGTCTTTCCCAAAATCCCAAAACTGTCAGGTGCCTTAGCTCCGCCAACCCTTCTCTAACAGTAACAAATGGATCAAACCCAGGGCCTGGTTTGTGACAGTTGGTATTTTGACAAACGAAAGGTGATTTCATTGAAGCCACTGAAGTGTAAAACGGCTTTGCTATGACAGAATCCAGACAAAGTTCCTCAAGTTATTTCAGGTCCAGCCAGGATAACACAAATCATTAAGCTCTTGGATAAGGAGGGAGGACCAGCTCCCCTTCTTTATTCACCCATTCCACCCTTCCTCCCATTCCCACCCCTATTTGTCACAGAAAGGTTAATATACAAGAAAAGGATCTTGTGCTTTTTAAATACCTTTCTCCCAGACCAAATGACTTCATGTTTTAAAAGAAAACACCTTTAACAGACCTATTAGTTATTAAAAACAAGAAGTAATAACACAGCACACATACACAGATTTAGAATGATATTTGAATCCAAAAACAAAGGCATAAGTTAAACATAATTCAAATCAGCCTTTGAGTTATTTGACAGCATAGGTAGAAGAATGTTGCAGCCACTACAGTCGTTATTATAAGTAATGTTGATACTGGGATTGAATAGTCAATTTCAAGATCCTTGGCTTTCTAGGTCAATTGAGATTGATTTGTTCTGGTTCCCTTTGACCGTGGCTGCCTGGCAACACTCAGAATGTGAGAGTCTCATTCTTCCTTTCTTTACATTTGCAAGAGTGTTTAATGTTTGTCCTTAAAGCTGTAACCTTCACAGCACACAAGTGTCAGGCCATTAACACACACAGACCAGGGTTGAAGCTCCCTTTAAAATTTAATACTTGAAAGGAGAAATGCAAGCATGTGTCTTACACAGACTGACCATCATGATCATAGCCTAAAATACAGACAGAGGACTATAGCTCAATTTGCATTGCGATTTTCCCTTTGAAACCTCTTTGATACCTATGGGTGTGACAATTTAGATTCCCTCTCTAGACAGTTACACGAGTGAATATTCTGGCCGTATCAGTTCTCTTTGCAAAACACTTGTTGGAATTAAATGTTTAATGTATCCTCAGGTGATCTGATGTTATGATCCGTGTTTAGGGTAGTTTAACATGTCAGAAAATGTAGCGTCAATATCCTGGCTGGGTAACCTACAGCAAGGGGCGCATAAGGGGCTAATTACTTAGGAATGAAATAAAGAAAAACTTCTTCATCAATCTTTGAGATGTTCTATCCCAGTGGATTATGAATGTACCATCATTTGATACATTCAAGTTTGAAGTCGATATTTTTAGTCTCCTCAGGAAATCAAGGGACATAGGGAGTGGGCACCAAAGTGGAGTTCAATTCGACGCTCGTCGTAATCATGTTGAACTCTGGAACTGACTTGAGGGCCAGTATGATCGTATTTTTAAAGAACCTTGGTTTCTTTCAGCTAACAGTTTTCAGGCACAGCCCAGGCATTATATGGGCACATAACAAAGGATGTGATGCTGGGCTAATAGTGTGCCCTGATGTGACATTTCCACATTAATAAAATGGTGATTAGATTCTGACTAAACACCACAGTGGGATATAATGCAAAATTAGGCCAAGTAGGACCTTAGGAAGGGGATATAGAGCCTGTTTCAGGCACTTCGCTGGCCTGGAGAACTGAAAATCACCTTCGGACAATTGTACACAATAATGGCTAATTTCTGCTTTAAAGAATCGTATGGATCAGTTTTTTACTCCATTGCACAATAAGTTGATTAGTTTCCACAGATTAAACATCTTGGATTAGCAGACGGAATCTAATCCTGTTTGCCCAGCAATTGCTAATCGCTCTTTCTTTGGTACCATAATTCTTCAAGATGGCAGTGCTGGAAATGTAGGCAGCATTTGGGCTTCTGTTCCTGCCCCCTCCGGGAAGTCAATGTGTACATTCTTTCCTCATCCTTTTTGTCTTTCATCTTTCTCTTCGTCTTCTTGGTTCCCCATGGTAGGGTCATTCAGAAGGTCAGGAGGAATGGGATACAGGGGAACTTAGCTGTCTGGATACAGAATTGGCTGGCCAACAGAAGGCAGCGAGTGGTAGTAGAAGGAAAATATTCTGCCTGGAAGTCAGTGGTGAGTGGTATTCCACAGGGCTCTGTCCTTGGGCCTCTACTGTTTGTAATTTTTATTAATGACTTGGGTGAGGGGATTGAAGGATGGGTCAGCAAGTTTGCAGACGACACAAAGGTTGGAGGTGTCATTGACAGTATAGAGGGCTGTTGTAGGCTGCAGTGGGACATTGACAGGATGCAGAGATGGGCTGAGAGGTGGCAGATGGAGTTCAACCTGGATAAATGCGAGGTGATACATTTTGGAAGGTCGAATTTGAAAGCTGAGTATAGGATTAAGGATAGGATTCTTGGCAGTGTGGAGGAACAGAGGGATCTTGGTGTGCAGATACATAGATCCCTTAAAATGGCCACCCAAGTGGACAGGGTTGTTAAGAAAGCATATGGTGTTTTGGCTTTCATTAACAGGGGAATTGAGTTTAAGAGTTGTGAGATCTTGTTGCAGCTCTATAAAACTTTGGTTAGACCGCACTTGGAATACTGCGTCCAGTTCTGGGCGCCCTATTATAGGAATGATGTGGATGCTTTGGAGAGGGTTCAGAGGAGGTTTACCAGGATGCTGCCTGGACTGGAGGGCTTATCTTATGAAGAGAGGTTGATTGAGCTAGGACTTTTTTCATTGGAGAAAAGGAGGAGGAGAGAGGACCTAATTGAGGTATACAAGATAATGAGAGGCATAGATAGAGTTGATAGCCAGAGACTATTTCCCAGGGCAGAAATGGCTAACACGAGGGGTCATAGTTTCAAGCTGGTTGGAGGAAAGTATAGAGGGGACGTTAGAGGCGGGTTCTTTACACAGAGAGTTGTGAGAGCATGGAATGCGTTGCCAGCAGCAGTTGTGGAAGCAAGGTCATTGGTGTCATTCAAGAGACTGCTGGACATGCATATGGTGACAGAAATTTGAGGGTGCATACATGAGGATCAATGGTCGGCACAACATGGTGGGCTGAAGGGCCTGTTCTGTGCTGTACTGTTCTGTGTTCTATGTTCTATGTTCTGCCAGTGGCTGTGGAAGGGATTACATTGCAGAGGGGAGCTGTTGGACAGGAACTCTTCGATGTAGTGGACCGGGAGCAGGGATTCCTGGTTATTGGCATGGGAGTGGTGGCAGTGCCTGGTTTTGGTAGGCCTGAAGCTAGGGACTCCTTGTTTGGTGGGGGTGGGGGGAGAGATGGTGTGGGTTTGAGTTTAGATCCAGCACGGGACCCAGTATTGTTAGCCCATCAGCAAGGTCAGCCCAACAACGAAGAAATGGTGGCAGCACTGGTGTTGTTGGTCGGCTCGGGACACATTATGAGGTGACCGAGCAAAGATGGACCTTCTTTAAAATTCTTGGCATAATTCAAATGGTGCCGTACTGTGGCAACAGTTGAAGCTTTTCACTGTATTTTACCATTGTAGAATACAAGAGACAATAAATCATCATTCACAAAAAATGGAAGATACAACTCAGTATCCAATGATTGAACTTTTGTCCTTCTCACCTCTGTAGTATGTGGTCATGTGTTCAAGTCTCATACCTGGGCCTAATCATTTTGCCTAACATGAAGCTCTAGTGTCAGTTATGGAGCCTTTACTTTGTTCAAAGTTTAATATTTCTACCTGCCCAACAGAGAACAGAAAAGATCCCAAGGAACTTTTTGAAGAAGAGCAAGGTACCCTCCTGCTATCCTGATTGATTGCATCAATGAATATGATCAATGAGTAATTTAACTCGTCAATGCTGATAATGGGACATTAATAGGATAGAATGACAGCTGTGTTCACCGACGTAATAGCCATTTTACTCCAGAGCATGTGAAGTGCATTGATAAATTGCTGCGTAAATATTTTTTGCTTTCGTGCCTGTTATGCATCAGAATGCTGAACCTTCTTCAACCATTGGTTGCTTTCATGAAGAGATGATTTTTGTAGGTTTATAAGATTCATGGTTTATGGTTCATTAAATCCTTCCCCATGTGTAACATGTTGAATATTCCATGAAGACCTTAGCAGAGAAAAAATTCTGTAGTTCAATTTTGACATATCGGTGAACATCAATAGTATTGAATCACTGAACTGCTTTTGAAAACAATTACAAATTGCATCTTAACAACCTCAGGAAAATAAAATCAATGTTGCGGCACTGATAATGCAACTTCATCTTTATATAAACACCAGTTCAATAGACCTCTGTGATTATGGTGAAATTGAGCCGTATTAAGCAAAATATTGACAAGTTGAAGGATTGACCTCTTCCTCCGATTATTAACAATTCAATAATCCTGCGCCCCTTAAATAGCAGAAATTTTTGCACCATGTATCATTCTTTACTCTTCCTTTGTTAGTCCTCTAATTTTCAGGCAAACAACTTGCTTGTGGAACTGAAATTAAATGAAGAACTACCCAACAATAGTTTCAACTTATTACAATTTCAATGACTTCCATTTATATCTGGTGCCTCACACTGAAGAACACTTTTAGAGTGTTTACACGAAGGACATTAAATGAAAGAATTGAAAGGCAGGGTACCAAACTTGAATAGGACAACACCAGCTGCAATTGAAGGAAGGAAGAGAAATCATTTTAAAGAATACAAGACTAAGAAATCGATCTCCAATGGTGAAGGGAGAAAGAGAGGGCAGCAGCAATTTGCATTTTAAATGAAAATTCTTCTCCCATCTCCTTCCATGGCATTAGTGCTGGTCCAGTGGATGTTGTATGTCATGCTGTTGCTGTTTCCCATGACAAAAAGATACTTCGAGCTCACCATTCTCCTGGCCTCAAATGTGCTGGTCCATGAGTTTGTCGATTGTCAGCTCTGGGATGTTAATGTTAGTCATGATCCTTATTTGTAAATCTGAGTGCAGTTGAAGGCTGAGACGAAAAGAGAACAGACAAAATAAATTGATATTGAGAATAAAGAACAATACAATACAGGAACAATCCCTTTGGCTGTCAAAACCTGTGCTGACACATTTTGCCCTTCCTAATTAGAACTGTCTTCACTTACAGGATCCCAATCCCTCTATTCCCTTCCTATTCATGTATTCATGCAGGTCCTTCTTGAAAGCTGCTATTGTATCTGCTTCTGCCAGCTCCTCTGGCAAAGCATTGCAGGCACATACTATCTTTTGTGTGAAAAATTTGTCACACGAATCTCCTTTAAACTTTCCTCATTGCACCTTGAACCCGTGTCCCTCAGTAACTGATCTCTCCACCCTGGGAGAAAGCCTCATACTTTCCACTCTATCCATGCCATTCACAATCTTATAAACTTCAATTAAGTTGAACTTCAACCTCCTGCATTCTAGTGAAAACAAACCCCATCTATCCAACCTTTCTTTGTAGCTAAAGTCCCCAATACTGGGCAACATTCTGATAACATTTTCTGTACCCTCTCCAAAGCATCCACATTCTTCTGATAGTGTGGTGACCAGAACTGTATGCAAATAGATTAAATAGGCTAAATAAAATTGACTTACAAGCAGGTAGATAGAAAAATTTGACAGATAAACCAAGAAAACAGGGAATAAGTTAGACAGACATACAGAAGACAAAGTGAAAGATATTCATATTAAAAAGGGGTAACAGAAAGAAATAGACAGATAGGGAGAGAGAGATAGACAAACAAACAGACACAGATTTTGCCTCTATTAAAACATTAAAACATCAGCCATTGTGATCAGCATTCTAAAAGGTTATTTTGGTTTCTTAAGAGGAAGTTTTTTTTAACAAATTCAACCAAGAGCACAAAGGAGTAATTCTATTTTTTTCCACAAGCAGTGAGGTAATACGGTGACGATATTTCCCAAAATACAGATTCACCTCTGGCTGCTTTTATACAGCTGTAGCATTGTGTTATCGGAACCAGTTCCTGATGCAGAAAAAGCTAAGCAGTAATGCTGCACTGAGGGAACAGCTGACATTAAGCGGAGGTTCCAGACACCTATCAGTTGGACATAAACAATCAGTGACACTAATTTGAAGAAGAACAGGGGAGTTGTCCCAAGTGCCCTGACTCAAAATTATTTGTCAACCGATGACTTAGAGAAACCAATAATCTGGTCATTGTCACATTGCTGTTTTTAGGTCTCACAGTGTATAAA